>NC_138892.1:70715923-70899766 GCF_965194825.1 Balaenoptera physalus
AGCTAGAGGAAGTAATGCTAGCAGATGCCCAGGGGTAGGGTGAACCTAGCATATTCTTGGAATTGAAATAAAAGGGAAAAAATATATATATATTTTCAGTTTATATAAATATAACTGAATCACTTTGCTCTACACCCAAAACTAACACAACATTGTAAAATCAACTATACTTCAATAAAAACATTTTTTTCTAAAACGAGAGAAAGTTAATTGATGTAATTTTAAAAATAATGAAGAGACTCATGACTCACACTTTTTGTAAGGAGTTTGTATTTTACAATATCTTGAGAGAAATGGAGAATTGTTGAGGTGTCTTCAGAGAAGTAAGTTAATTAGAATAGCAACTTTGAGAGATCACACTGACATTACTATGAAAAGAATAAACTGGAATTGAGTAAGACCAGTTAGAAACCAGTTATAAACAGCCTAGTGGAAAACCAGTGGTCACCTAAACTGGGACAATATGAATTACCAAAACTGACACAAAATAAGACATAAAACTTAAACAGAATATAACCAGAAATAATTGATAATTTTGCTAGAGGAATGTGTGCTCCTCTAAATCACAAAGCTCAGATGGTTTTACAGTAACGTTACCTGAAAATTTCTTATGCTGGTGAAGTTGTTTCCAAACAACATAACTTTGGTAATGATATAGCTGACAATTACTTACGTCAATGAACTCAAAGAAATAAATAACAACCAAAAATATCTTAAAAACCAATTTATTGATATATTTACAAAATCTCAAATAAGTCAAAGTCCAGCTAAATGAAAAAATATATTGATTAAAAAACATCATGACCCCGTGAGACTTATTCTTGGAATAAGTCACATAATTAATCACACTCCTATGTAAAGAAGAAAAACCATATGATCATTTCGAAATGCAATTGCGGGTCCTATTGGTAACATGCTAAATTTGTTCCTATTTTTAAAAAACTCTTCTTAGTAAACTAAGCATAAAAGTTTACTTTCTTAATATAAGAAAGGTTTCAAACTATCATCTAAAATTATATGTAGAGTTAACATTTATTAAGCACTTAGTATATGCTCTATATACCTTCCATTATACAAAGTAATCTCAATCTATAATCTCATTTAATGTTCTTATATTAATAACTTCCACTCTACTTACTCATTCCTACCTTTACATCTTGACCTGATTTTTCTATAATTCTGCCTTCATTTTTATGTTTTAACTTAAATGTCACTTTTTCAGAGAGGAATTCCTTCACCTCCAATCTAAAATTAGGGTTCCAATTATTTTCTCTCATAGCATCCCCCTTTTTTTCATTCCTAACACTTATCACAAGTTATAACTGTGAGACCATATTGCTATAACTTTTTAAAATCTTATATGTCTCCACTAGACTTTAAATTATATGACATCCAAAATGGTGCCAAATTATTTCACCACAGTACCTAACACAATGACTACATGAGATAGTTGCTCAATAAATATTTATGGGCTAAATGAATCCTAATAAATGGCGAAATACCAAGGGCTTTCCCATTAAATTCAGGAGCAAGAAAATGATTATTTCTGTAACTTTTGTTATTCATCATTATTCAGAAGTTGTAGTAACTGAATAGAAGAGGGAAAAGAATGAGAAATATATTTCAGAAAGGAGGGATGAGATGGTCATTATTTGCAGAAGTATTTTTTATCTGAACCACTCCAGATAACAAATTTCAGCACGGAGGCCAGAAATCAATACAGAAAATTTAAATAGATTTAATTTATGTTGGCAATAACTAGTTGGAAAATATTATGGAAAAAAAAATCTCCTAATAAGAATAAAAGAAATACCTAAGAAAAAACTAACAAGAAATATGGAAATGTGTATATGTTAAGAAGCAGAAAGAGGAAGGGTAGATGAAGAGGACCACAGTCCTTTTGAGGTCTTCGACCTTAATCATGCCCTTGACTGTTACGCTTTTTCGGTCAATATGGTCACACATTCTCCATGGTCATTACAAACTGTTCCACAA
The DNA here is from genome assembly GCF_965194825.1 of Balaenoptera physalus. NCBI lineage: Eukaryota > Metazoa > Chordata > Mammalia > Artiodactyla > Balaenopteridae > Balaenoptera > Balaenoptera physalus. The sequence goes on from NC_138892.1 coordinate 70,717,919, forward strand.
TTCTTAACCCTCCCTCTTTTCTCTCAGCAGATGAACTTGACTGCTGTTTCATAGAGAAAATAAAGCCATCAGGTTAAAACTCTTTTAAATTTTATTATCTGCAAATAAACAGATCTGTTTCTAAATCTTCTTTCCTTCCTGTTACAATGAATTAAATGACTTTCCTCCCTCCTAAACATAGTCGCCTTGGAGCACCTCACCGTATTGATATTCTTCTCCCTTGATTCCATATCTTCCTCCAGCTACCATCCTCTTTTTCTCTTCTTCACAACAAACTTTTGAAAAAGTGATCTGCTCACACTATCTTCATTTCCTCGCCGTTTGTGTACTTCTTATCTCACTCTTGTTTCTTCACTGAGTCCACAAAACTGCTCTCTTCAAGGCCATTGAGAACTTCACTGAAACAAAATTTTAAAAATATCTTTTTAGTCCTTATTTTACTTTACTCTGCAGCATTTAATACCATTAACCCTTCGCTTCTACTTGAAACTCTTAGTTTGGCTTGAACGATCCCAGGCTCTCCTGGCTTTTCTTCTACCTCCCTATATCTTTATTCACTCTTCTTTCTCTTCCCACCATTAAAGGTAGTTGTTTCTCAGCTGCAGAGTCCTGGTCTTTCTTCTCTTCTTATTCTTCACACTCTTCCCAGTAGAACTTGCCAATTTCAGTTGTTTCAGTTACTAACTGATAATGCCAGCTGCTCATACATCTATGTATTTCTAGCCCAGATAAATTTACTGAGCTCTGGTCCTAAATATCTAACTTCCTCCCGGCATTTCCGTTTGATTTCTCTACATATACCGGCATTTTTAACACATATAAAGTTTATTGGATCATCTTCTCTATGGAATCAGTTTCTCTTTATGTTCTTTATCTGAGAATGGTACCTCCATCTACCTTTTTACTTTGATTTAGTCATTGACTTTGATTCTTCCATCTTCTTTATCCCCCACATCCAATCAATCACCAAGTCCTATTGACTCTACTTTAAATACCTTCCAAATGTGACTTCTCCATGTCACTGGTATTATTCTTTTGTAGAGTTCTATAGCTAGCTCATATTGTATCAGTTAGAATTCTATTTTGCTGCATATAGTGAAAAGCCAAAATATTAATGGCTTGCCCCAAACAGAAATTTATTTCTCCCATGTAAAAGAATTTAGGAGATAAGGGTTCCAGAGGCTGAGGTATCTTACTCATCCAGGTTCTTTCTATATTCCCACTCTGTCATCTTAGCTCATGCTTCCATCCTTGAGATCAGCTCATGGTCCAAGATGGCTGCATTCCATACAGAAAGAAAGAGAAGGGATCAAGGACTAAAAGCCTTCCTCCCATATGTCAGCTATCTTAAACAACTTTCACTGAAGATGCATCAAGCACTTCCACTCAACACATCCACTTATATATCTCTGGTCAGAATATATGGCCATTAGTACCAAAGAAGGCTGGGACATGTTACCTTCTAGCTGAGTTCTTTGCAGTCCAAAATAAAATCATCATTCTTTTAAAAATGAAGAAAGAAAAAGTGGATATCGAGTGACAAGAGGGTGTCTTGTTAACATGTTAGATTACATTGCATGATCATAGATGTGTAGATTTTTATTTACATGTCCAGGCATTAGCTGTCAATTGCACACCCTCTGATGGGGATAAAAGAGAAAACCATTACCGTAATCAACAGTGTTTGATGTTAGCAAACAAAATTTTATTTGGTGTGTTTTTCCAGTCAAAAACCACTTGCAGGTCTAGCCTTAAATGTAACTTGTTTGATTCAATTGAGTTCCTCCTTAGAACTATACAGTTTTATAGTGGAAAGTGATCTTTGCTATTGCTTAAACTCCTCTACTTGAGAGAGCAGGAGAAGTCCACAGGGTGAATTATTGTCACTATAGCACAGTGATTAAACACAAAACTCTGGAGTTAGACCACTTGGACTAGAATCCTGGTTCCCCCTCTTGCTAGCTGTGATTTAACCCTACTGGGCCTGCTTTCATAAGCCACATGTAAACATAAGCCTGTTTTTAAGAATTGAATGAGTTATCACATGACAGGGGCTTAAAAGAGTGCTTGGCACAGATGAGCACACCACAAGTCTTGACCAGAGCTGTGACCCCAGTCTCTTATTTCCAGCCCAATGCTCTTTCTAGTCCTACCATACTGCCCCCCTGACTACTGGCTAGGAGTAGAAAGCTGGGAGAATGAGAACCAAGATGGTTAAGGTTCGATGGATACAAAGAAAGAAGGATAACTTTGGAGACAAGAAAGGAAGGTCCAGATTTAGTGCCTATGACAAGAGTTCAGGACAACCAGGGAGCAATACAGGAGGCCTCAGCTCCTAGAAGATGGCACTGAAAAAGAGGTGGGGGGATATGCCTGACAAGTTCCTCCTATTTCAAAAATTGCCAAAGGATCGCCCTACCTGATCATAACAAAAGGTAATAGTTTTTGTTTTTAAAATTAAAAATCAGGAGACCATGGGAGATTACATAATGTCCTTTATTCTAGATTCCAATGGATAAAGAATTTTCCTCTCAGCCTTCTTAAAACAGTTTGCAGAACAACATTAAGAAGCCAAAACATCAAATGCCAAGAAAAGACAGAAAAGGCTAATGCTTTGAGAAGCAAAATATATACAGGATTTAGGCATGCAAATTGCTTGTGAGATCTAGATTCATAATTTTCATCCCGTCTATAAACATCCCTTGAGAAGTATATAAACAGGACTTTTATATCATTAACGGTTTGTTTAAAGATTTAGAGCTATGCCTAATCTGTTTCCACATAATAGCTTTGAGGTGTAGTTCTCTAGTTTTTGTTAGGAATTTGAAACACTGAGTGAGATTTGTATGAGCCAGGATCAGACAAAGGATGACAATGCTGTGTTATTGTAGAATGTTAATGCTTAGGAGATTCTATTATGCTTCTGTCACTCAAAATAAGCTGAAGCACCAAGTGCTTTCACATGTGGATTATCTTTCCATCATCACAGATAAAAGAATGTTGGTGCTGTTACTTTCGCTAAACCTTTCACATGGAGGATTTTCTATCATTTTCTGTGGATAAACAATGCACACATGAGAAAGAGCAGAATGCTGACATAGGAAAATAAATAGTACTTTTCTAAACTGAGTTTAAAATATGAATAGATGAACAAGTAATGATTAAGAAGAAAAAGTTGAAGAACATATTGGTTTCTTTTTTAACTCAGAGGAAATAACATTTCCTTTAGTTTATGAGATGCCATGAACTTGTTCAAAGAAAGTCCATGAAATCTTAAATAGAAAAGTGTTGATTATTTTTCCACCTCAAGGCCCAACTTTAGGTCTATGTATGAACTTGCCTGCATATCCAATAGATAGTAGTTTTGTTCAGGGAGTGTTCTCATAGTTACTTTTCTTTAAAAAAAGGAAGAATTTTCTGGAAAATAATTTTCATTCAAGATGGACTGCTGAAATTTCCTTGAAATTTTATGACTCCATTTGTCATTCCATCATGGACAAGAAAAACATGGTTAAAAAGGCCAGATGGCAACATAAATGACAAACTTAGTAGAGTTTTCAAGGAATCCTTATTCATAAGAATAGTAACAACAATAATAATAATTACTGCCATTGACTGTGATAGATTTCTTACAAGGATTATTACATTTAATTCAACAATCGTATGGGGAGCAATATTATCCTACTTAACAGATAAGGTAATTGAGTCTCAGAGAGGCCCAGTAACTAATACACAGTCACTCAGATTATAAACAGGTGTGTCCAGGATTTGAGCACAGATCTGTCCAAACTTTCCTGGGACAACCTTGCTGTGTCCTTCTCATTCTTCATGCTACCCTTCTTTCCTTTATTGTGAAGATACAGATGACCATGATTCCATAGTCCAATATCAACCACTTCCTCCTTATGTTCTGGCCTAGAACATTTCCACATAGAACTCCCTCCTTCATAAGATGAGCCAGGCTCATGAATTGGGAACCAATGGGTGCATGTATGGGCAGACTGTGACAGACTCTGTATTACCCTGTCATACTCAGTCTTTCCTCAACCCTGTTGTAAAGGCACTATTTTCCCTATTTGCAGATTCAAGAGCTGAAGCTCTCTGTTAAAAAATTTGCTCAAAGCTAGACACATAGTAAGCATATATTATCATTTAATACAGTGCCTTGCACATAATAAGTGTTCAGTAAATATTTGCTAATGGATGAAGGAATACAAGTAATATCATATCTGGAATGCTTAACCCAGTCCTTTTTATTTTATTTTATTTTTTATTAAAGTATAGTTGATTTACAATGTTGTGTCATTTTCTGCTGTACAGCAAAGTGATTCAGTTATACGTATGTATGCATACATTCTTTTTTATATTCTTTTCCATTGTGGTTTGTCACAGGATATTGAATATAGTTCCCTGTGCTATACAGTAGGACCTTGTTGTTTATCCATTCTATATATAATAGTTTGCATCTGCTAACCCCAAACTCCCAATCCACCCCTCCCCTACCCCACCTCCCCCTTGGCAACCACAAGTCTGTTCTCTATGTCTGTGACTTTGTTTTTGTTTTGTAGATAGTTTCATTTGTGTTATATTTTAGATTCCACATATAAGTGATATCATATTAACCCAGATCTTTTGACTTAAGAATCTCTGATTTTTTTTCTTATATCTCACTGATTCAGGCCTGGAGTAAACTAAATAAGGTATTGGATATTAGTAAAAATTTAACCGTTGAGTTCTCTGATCATCCTTTCTTAGATTCCTGATTATAAACATTTTTCTAGCTACCACAGATCTCTCCAGAAAAGAATTTGTATATATATCACACACACATATATATATAAGAAAAGACTTGGACTTACTCTATTATTCCCGTAAAAATATTGGACAATTCTCAGGAATCTTTCTAGATTTATGAAACAGATGTGCTCTAGTCCGTGGAAACATCATGAGCTTAATGATTTGATTACTAAAATTCTTGGGCAAAAAAGTAAGAAATTACAAACATAAAATTTAAATGATGACTTGGCCTCTGTGTTCCCCACAAAGAATATGCTTAAAGTTAATAACTACATAAATTTGCAAAGATTTTTGTAAGAGATTAAAGATCTGCAATAAGGAGTATATGTGTAATTACCAAAAAAGATGGAATGTATTGATTCATTTAAAACCTTAAAATGTCTGTCACTTTATTAGGAACACCTAAATTTGTCATAAATTTTGGTTTCTTTTTTTTGTAATGAGGAGACTAGTAAAAGAGAAATGACAGAATCTTATCTGTGGTAGACAGAAACTTTCTGCTTTCCAGTCTTGTGGATTTCATTGTATATTTATTTCTGAAAGTATCATACAAAAAGAATCCTTCCAGTAAAAACTGTCCAAACTGAATTGCGTTAGAACAAAATGGTAGAAAAGCATAAACTAAAAGGCAGCCATGAGAGGAGGATGGAAGCCTCAGCACGCTTGCATTCCAGGCACCTAGCATTGGTCTATGAACAATTCTACCGGTTCGTGTACACCATTGTGGTCTGATTCAAGAAGTGGTCAATGATCTTTTGTCTCATGAACTAGCTTTTTAAAATTGATCCAAGGGGTGTGAACTACCGCCTTTGAAATCCCTCCTTTGTGCAAAGCCATCCTCTTCCCTGTGTTTCTTTGTGCACTGGTATCCATACACATGTTCACAAGAATTCATTTATAGTTTTAGCTAGCTCTTACTTGCTGAGAATGAGGCTAGGAGAAGTGAGTCCACTGGGCTGCTAGAAAATGAAAAGCCAGAGAAATATATATATATTTAATGCGGAAAATGATTTCCAAATAGGTTTCAATCAAGAAGCGAATGACTCACATGCTTTTAGCTATGCAAGAATTAGTCTTATAGAGTTGGGATGTTTTCCAGTGAGAAAAAGGTACAAACAGATGCCTACAGCTTGCTCTGTCAAATACTGCAGGTGGTTAGAGTATGGGAACAAGAGGACATTAGGAAGATACTGTTCACTATAATAAAAAAATTCCTTATTCATAGTATTGCCTGATTAGATCAGATCTTTAACATTTACTTTTTAATGATAATTTTTAGACACATCCTTAGAACTTTTTCTTTTAATGGCAGCAAAGTTTTGTCCCTTGTTTCTTACCCAGATGCTAGAAAAAATAGAAGTCGCACATGAATTGGGAAGTCTCTTATTCTATAAAAAACTCTAATCATAATTGAAATATTTTTTAAAAAATTCCAAAAAGTCTTAGAAAGCAGACTTTTTTAAAATTAGAGAAATTCAAGGAAATTTATACGTTTAAAAAATTAACACTCTAAATATTCTGTAATGATAATATAGAAGTGACGTCATTTAAAAGACTCATATGCATGATTATAACTGATTGACAGAAGCCAAGAGCTTCTGTCTTTCAATGGCTCTGTGTTTCTTTGGCATATGCCATATGACTGCTTAACAAAAGGATTTGAGGTTGAAGGGGGCAATGTTGACAGAGCAATCCAACACTCCCCAGTCAGATATGATAACTTTACTGTGACTTGGAAGACAGAGAAGGTGGGTTTGGAATAGATTGAGATTTGGGGAGCAATAGAATTGATGGAGTGATAGTGTGCTGTAAATAGTTCCAAATGGATGTTTAATAAATGATTTTCTTTCCAGTGACATCTCAAGAAGCTATTATTTCTTTCCATTTTAGTTGATGCTCCCTGCTCATGTAATGGAGCCCAGTATTCCTACATATTCCTGTCATCTGTGCTTTCAGAAAGAAAGTGCACTCAATATAGTCCTATAATTCTGGGCCAGATTTCTTTTGGTCAAGTGGTTTTGGAGACAAAGGTGTGTCTTTAGTAGAGGGACTAGTCTCTTGGAAACAATTAAATTTTATATGAATTAATGACAGATGGACAAAGAAATATTATTAAATTATACCAAAGAGACTATTCTAAGGTAATTTTTATTTTGAAAGAAAAACATTTTTTGTACATATGATACGGATTAGGAATGGTAATTAGATAGGGATCAAAAAGGATCCCAAACTCAATATGAGACTTCATCCATTCTCAAACTTCAATTGCCATCTCTGTGTTGACAATTCCCAAGTCCATTTCTGTTCCAAACCTTTCTTCCAAGAAGCAGATCCTCATTTCCAACTCTGCAGAATAAGCCGTACACTACTTGACCGAAACTGAACTCATGATTTATTGTTATTCACCTCTCACTCTCCTATATTTGTTCTCATTTTGCCTAGTCTTCTAAACTAGAAAAAATCAACATATACTCCTCAATTTCCTCATTAATAGCCCTAAACAATTGCTTACCAAATTTGATTGATTACATGCCAGGAAATCTCTCTCAAATCTGACCCCTCCACTCTATTCCTACTGCCACTATTAATTCAGACCTTCCTCATCTCGTCCGTGGATCATTTCAATAGACTTCATATCATACTGGTCTCTGTACTAGTCTCTTTTCTTCCCATTACATCCTTGATACTTTTGCCAGTTATACTCCTACTTATTTTTTCCAAATTCTCTTGGAACCTCATTCTTCTGTTTGAAAGCTCACCTTCTCTCTATCTCCTGAAGGATAGATTCTAACATTGCACTTGTGATCTTCATCCCTGATCCTAGCTTACTTCTCCAGCCCCATCACTTGCAACAACTCTCCATCCCACCCTTCCATTCAGAATGCACCTGGCTTTTCATGTTCCTTAAACTGCCGTATTTACTTGTATTTCAGTGCCTTTACACATGTTCTTTCTTCTGTCTGGAATGCCCTTTCTCACATTTTCCACCTAGCAAACATCTACTTGTCCTTAATTATGCCATTTAAATATTACATCCTATGTGTTTCCTGGAGTTTCCACAAGTAAGCTTATTAGCAGCTTGCTCCTCTGTCCTCCCATGAGATTTTGTTCATAATTTTATTGTAGAGCTTATTTTATTGTCCTGTAATGACCAGTTTTCAAATATGTTTTACTTATTTATGTATTCTTTTATTTATTCATTCAGTCAGTAAATAAAGTTGTCTGCTATATGAAAGGCTCTGGAATATAATAACAATAAGCTGCTATCATACTGTTCATATGTATCTCTTATTTAAACTTTGCCACCCCTTGTGAGACAGAAATTGCCATTATGTTCATTTTAAAAGTGATGAAACTAAGGTTTAAAAAAAGTAAGCATGTGCTGATGATTTGCAGCTAGTAAATGGTGGACCACAATTTCCACACAGATCTGATTTATTCCAAAGGCCAAACTATTTATCCTGTCTCTTTGGGCTGTATACTCTTCAAGGTATGGAGCCAAGTTGGGCAAGATATGGTATTCATTTTTCTATCCCCAGTGGTTATCAGAATATACTGGGCATTTGACAAATGTTCTTGAATAAATGAAAGAATGAATGAGTTAATGAATAGATAGATATTGTGTATTTCATCTCACATCATGTTCTCAGCAAAGTTGTAGAGACATAGGTTTTGAAAAACAAATCCTATTTGAAATATATTAGAGTATTTTTCTAGAAGTTCTCCTATGGTGAATCTTATTGCAAAGTTTATTTTAAAATTCTATCTGGGTTGTCACATAGTGGGATTGCATAAAGCGAGATGTAGCCACATGGGTAGAATGACATCAGGCTCATGTTATGTGCCTCCAGGGAAGTAACTTCCCGTTTAGTCAGCACCGCTTAGGAGTCTATACTGCAACACTCTGACCACGGGGGGCCCACCCAAGGAAGGAGAATTTGGAGCAGATCCAAAGAAGAGCAATGAAAATGATTAAATGGTTGGAAAATTGTCTCTCTGAAGTAAGGTCCCAGGAACTAGGTCTATTTAGTGCAGAAATATGAAGGGGCAAGCCTACCAACATATTTCAAGGATGTGAAAAGGAATGGCAGAGGTAAGCAGCTGTTTTTGATTTTTATTTATGATGGTAAAAGCACAGGACAGTGGTGTCCTATGCAGCATAAAGTTTAGGTTAGTCCTTATGAAGTATTTATAAAACAATAGACTTAATTAACCCCAAAAGTTATGGTATTTCTTTCTTTGGGAACTTTTGGGAAAAGAGTCAACTTCCATAGAAAAGAAATGTACTGTGCTTAGACTGGACTAGATAGAAGAGAGAGATATTTAGGAATGTGGTTAGAAAGAAAGGGCCCAGCTAAGATTCATGCATCTGTGTAATACACTTGGAAAAAAAAAATTGTATCCAGCAAATTTGGCTGTTACGTAAAGTCTTAATTTTTTTCTCTTTATGCTTTTTCCTATCATTTTGAAAATTTGAAATCCAAGTATCTTATGAGTAAACTATTTTGGAAAATCTATCAGATAGTCAGTGAAAGACTTTTTGGCAAGAAACATTGGAGTCATGAGCAATTTAAGCAACAATTTATGAACAATTATCCAGAGAATGACAAACTAATAATGCTAAAGAGGAGAGTGCTTAGGGTTATAAAAAAGGCACAGCTCACAGAGTAACTAGTCTGAGTGTCTGCTTTCCTTATCTCCGGACAGCAGTGTTGGTGTTGATAACAAGACAGTTTATACAACTCAGAGGCACCAAGAACACTGTCTATTTTGCCTTTACACAGACATAAGGTCTGTGAGCAGGAGTTGACAGTAATAGTTTTGGTCCTGTGGAGCCATGTGAAAGTCTTAGGGGGTGAGCAATGTTTCTGTTGGATCATATTACTGCTGCATTGCTCTAATGTAGTATTAATATGATACAGATGTATTAATTTATTATGGCTTTATAGATATTGAAATATATTGGCAAAAGAAATGTGTGAGAAGAGTTATCCAGGTCTGCTGAGACTTCTTCAATGATCCAAAAGAAATCAATTCCCAGAAAGAAGCCCAGTTACCAGAGAGCAACCACACTGTCTAGACTGCCAAAATTGGTGGTATGGGAAAAAAATGCTGAAAGCAGATAATTGAATCAAAATGGCATATACCTGCCATTTGGGTCGCCAGGAAAAATAAAAATCCTATTAATTGTAAATGCCAGTGATCGAAAGTGTGGTTTGACTCTCTTTTCTCCCCCAGAGACTATTGTCTTCAATTCCGTTCTTTAACGGAAAAATAAATTCAAAAGGCATCCTCACCATACAAGGAATTCCTTTGTTCAGACTGGTTACTGACATTCCAAACAAACTTACACTCAAGATAAGGTTATCGTCTCTGAGAACTCAGACACTTTTTTCTTCCCCATCATCAGGTTGCCAATATTAAAGGCAGTCTCCACTTTTAGACACAGTGTTTGCTGTAAATGCAACTTACAGAGGATGGCGGCAAGGTCAAGGCTGGCTGGTCTTGTGTTACATCAAATTATGCATGAACTGTCGGATGTGAGGGGAAGCCACCAAATGAGTAGCTCAGGTTGGTGAAAAGTGAAATATGAGTCTTTATGATTCAATGTCCAATAAGAGGTATGGTGACAAGCAGGTCCCCCAAAATGAACTGATGAAAAGTGAAAACTATATGCATCTTCCCACAAAATAAGCAGAGAGCTTTCTTCGGAACATTGTAAGTAGTCGCTTTTTATAATTGCTACTTAAACTGTGAAACAGAAGGCATCTTTAGATCATCTTTAATTTCAAAGCAGACTCACTTCTCCACTCTCTTTCCAAGTTTCCCATTCTCATTAACAGAATATATGGCAGTTAGGTTCATGCCTTGAGGGACCATTTATGAAGCTATTGAATTATAAAAAACATGTAGTTGTTCATCGGGCCTCAATTTAAGACCTGAATTTGGAGCTGTTTTTCCTGAAATGGCAGGAGGAAAAAGGAAAGTAAGAGAAGTTTCATGGAAACTACTTCCCAGAAAGTTGTTATTTAACAGCATTTTTGGTCACATCAAAAATATGGAACACCAGTTCTCCAGAAAGAAAGATTCTCTTGAGTTTTCTCCCAAATTTTGTGGAGTCAGCTGCTTATCTATTTCATAAAAGCCTAGATAACTTCAAAACTCTTTCTACTCCACACAGTGTGGGCAAGGAGGTGAGTATGGATGATATGGAGATTATTTAGATGAACATTTTGCCATCTCCCTTCATTTTATAATAAGTATTCCATGGTTCTTTGTTAGAAGGAAGAAAAAGATATTCCATCCTTATGTTATGCTAATCCCTTATGCCACCAAAAAACCTATAGGGAAATAAATGTTACCCTATATCTATGAATATGGCAGAGTGATTCTGACCATGTATTTATCTACCTATATCTATTATCTATCTATCTATCTATCTATCTATCTATCTATCTATCTATCTATCTATCTATCTATCATCTATCTATGTAATTTCTCCCAATTATGTATTAATCAACTACTTACTTTGAACCCAGTGGTGATATGTCTCAGATAGATAGGTAGATATAGATACTCGTAATACATCCTTTCCCTCCATAAATTTTTAATAATTTTACAAATATTTTCAGGAAAACCCAAAGCCACAACACAGAATGCGGCCATTTCTTAGTCACAAATACTAAGAAAGCTAAACTCTATAGTAAGAAGATGCTTTTGTAGTTCAGAGAAAAAATATTAGAAGAGAAACAGAATGGAAGGTCCAGATTTGAGAGATACTTTCTGGTATAAAATTAATCAAATTTGGTGAGCAACTGTTTTGAGTTATCAATGAGAAAAGTAAAGAAGTATTTGTTGACCTCTTTTCTAGTTTAGAAGATAGGAGAAAATGATCATGAATTTAAGAGGAGGTGTATGTTTGGGGAATGAGAAGTGGATAAAAATAAAGCATGAGTTCAGGTTTAGGCAAGTAATTTAAGGTAAGGTACAAGAGGAGATGATGCTAAGAGCCCAGATAGGAGCCAGTTCATGAAGGGTCTTTAAGTTGTACTAAGAAACTTAGGTTGATTCAGTAAACGATGAAGAACCATGGCAACATTAGAAGCAGGAAAGTGACTTGGGCAGATGTGGATTTCAGATACAGCACCCAGACTGTTCAAAGGACAATGTAATGTGGAGAAGCCAGTCAGCAATCAGGGAGAGCAGGGGTTTGCTTAGGGGAATATTCCAGGTGCACAATTATGATGGACTGAACTGGGAGAGTATAAGAGATTGAGAAATAATCATAAGATAAAATTAGTAGGGTTGGCTGGTTGATTTTATGTGGGGGATAAAGGAGAGGAAGTGGCTTAGGTTGACTTTAAATTTCTGGCTGGAGTGATGAGTGAATAATGTTGCAATTAATTAACATAGGAAACATCGGAAGAAAGAGTGGGTGTGGAGAGAGGGAGAAAATTCAGATCCACTTTGAACATGGTGTATTTGAACATGATGAGTAAGACATCTAAATGGATTTCACTGGAAAGTAGTTAAATATATGAGTCTAAAGCTCAAGGGAGATACCAGAACTGTAAACCTAGATTACAAAAAAACAGGATATAGCGGTAGTTAAAATCAAGAAAGTGAATGAATTTATCGAAGGAAAGTGAAGATAGAATGTCAGAAGACCAAAGACAGAATCCAAGATTTGAGAGTACAAAAAGAGTAGCAGTGCATAAGGAAGACTAAGAAGAAATATTCAGGAAAATATAGAAGAGTCAAAAAAGAGTCTCCTCATTGATGTTAGCACAGTAGAGACTGTGTGTGTATGGTTGATAGTGTCAGTACTGAAGAGATGTCCAGTAAGAAAGGAATTGCAACAGCACAGGTAATTTATCAACAGTTTGGTTCTTCCCATATACGTATCAGAAGGTAACCCTGTATCCCACGTTGTCATTCAGCTAAAAGACACCTTTCCTCTGATCCCTTCTCTTTCTTCCCAGCACCATGGAGTCTGATTGTCACCATCTATATAACTAGATTTTTGCCTTGACCGTCAGTCTATATGTAGTCTGTTCTGTGACCTTGCTTTTTATTCTAGGACCTTCCTAGGAATTTTACCTAATAACTGCATCCAAAATGCCTTCCATGTCTCTTGCTTATCCATTTGTCTATATTTGTTTTATATTTTCCATGTATCCAACTAGGAACTGAGGGCTTGCTAAGTATAAACAGCTTCCTACACTTCTACCCTTTTCCCAAAATCCCTGGCACCATGCTGCTAATAATGTTTTAGACCTACTGGTTTGCCTGAACTGTGTATAAAATGACCATGTCCACTGGACTCGTGCCTTTGGGACATTTCCCACTGATGTGGCTGGGGCTGACTCTACAGACATGTTAACGTTCTGTGTGCCCTCACCCCAGTTAGAGTTCCCGTCCTTCCAGAATTCAACGTCTCCCAGATCTATATGATAGCTGGGATCATGTTGAAATTGAGGTGTGGCAGGGGAGCCAAATAGAAGCACTGGATAGGCCATTTGAAATATGGGCTGCAGTGGAGGTACAAGGCCAGAGTTGAGATATGACTTTAGGAGCAGGACAAAAGGATGACAGTGAGAAATCTTTAAAATCTAATTATTTCTTGATAGAGTGACTAAAGAGAAAATATTACAGGATTTATGACAACACTTCAAAGGACAACCAGAGAGGAGAGAAGAAGTCTGAGACACAAAAGGAGAACCAGAAAAGTGGAAAACAGAACATAAGACAAAGTGAAGTAAACAAAGAGAATGAGGACAGAGAAAAGATCTAATAAAACAAAAAACCATCATTTTATCTTAACCCTTGAGAGAATGGCATCAATGGAAGCAAAGCCAGATGTAAGCGACTTCTAAGGGAATGGTTAGAATAAAAGGAGAGGAGGTGAATTTAGCACCACACTTGAAAAGTTTTCGAAAAAAGAGTGTAACTGGTATATAGAAAAGATAGCAAGCAAACAAAAGTCTTTGTACATTGAATCTTATTTCCTTGCATCCCAGACACCTACAAAAGTGCCTAAATAGAGCAGCAGTTCAATAAATATTTGCTGAATGAATGAGCTTTGGGTTTGCTTTTGTTTTTATTTAAAATGCATGTGTCTACAGATTGGGATAGAGTGAAGATGTTAGAGAAAAAGTAGATACTTGTGATACTAATATCCTGAAAACACTGGTCATGTTTGGAGTCCAGAAGATTGAGAGAGAAGTGAATTTAAATTGGAGAAAAGTGGAGGAGAAAGGAACATAGGGGAGTAAAGATTAGAGTTGGCAAAAGTAGGTAAACCTGATGTGTTTTTCGCCCTAAAATAGTGGGGTCTCATGATGGTGTTGGGAGATAAAAGGAAACAATATTTCTAAATTGATTGCTAAAGCTCAATTAAGATGCAAATTTTCAATGTGAGGGAATATTGAAAACATTCTGTAGACTCAAGAATAGAATAAAGTTAAATTTAAAAGGCAGGGAAAGCAACTGGTGGAGGTCATCCAAGGTTGAGAGTTGATGAGTCGGGCAGAAAGAAGAATCAGAGAGGCCAACTGAAATAATTGGCTGTGGATACAAGGCTGGCTTAAAAAGGAGAGACAAGAGTCACCATTTGAGCATGTACTGGTGCCAAAGAGAACAGAGAATAAATGTTGAATTAAATGAGGAAAAAGGCAGGTAAAAAACTGGTAGAAGCAGGTAAGTGCTGAATTAAAGATCTCAGAAAGAAAAATGTTGACTTAGGCTGATAAAGTTCACTCTGTGTCTCAGGAAGAAAGGAGCTACAGGTCCATAGAGTCAGGAATGGAAAGGAATCAGATCAAGGACTCTTCAGGGTCAAAAGTGTAAGTTTTGAAGTTATTGAAAAAGATTGCAGGGAGCACATGGAAAGGGAAGTTTTGTGCCAAACAGTTTATATAACCTGAAATAAATTGCAGGGTGTGGAAGAAAATAGCAGTGATGTTTTAAGGAAGGTCACATAGCGGGAAATAATGGCCTTAAAGTGATAAAAATAAGAGGTGCTTCAAAGGGCAGGTTCCTTCCACTCCAACTGTTATGTTAACACATGAAAGTAGAAACATGTGAAAATAAAGTAAAATAAAATAAAAGGTTCCACTCTTTAGTTTACACCATACTTGCTCACACAGCTTGTTCATTGATCAAGAAATGGTGTACAGAGGAAAGACAATTCTCATACAAGCCTACCTAATCAAGGCCAGTGGGAGGTGAGACCTCCAGGGAAAATGATAATGGGAATTAAGATTCTTAGTGAGAGATCAATGTTTACATTAGATGAAAAATAGGCATGAAAAAAAGATAATTTGTGTTACAGAGAGAAGAGGTAGGTGCATTCCACTAGGTACAATGGAGCAGAATAGTTAAAGGAAAAACAGTTCAAGTTCACAATGCAAAGAAGTAGGCACAGATGCAGACATAAAAGCACATTGCACAATGCCAAGCCCAAACCCTACCTTGTGAATGGAGTGTCTTTGTGGTAGAGTTTCCATAGACTATCTCATTTAGCCAACTATTTGGAATGTACTGGTGTTGATGTTCTTCCAATAATGTCTGCCTGAGAAGCATCGAGGAACAGGACCAAATGGAGAAAGGACTCTCTTAACAGTCCTTTTTTTCAGCTTTGGAGACGTCTGTACTACCCAGCTTGCAAGAGAGTTATGGCTATACCAGTGCTTGGAAGTATTCTGCTATCAAGCATTCAGAAGAAGTTTAGTTTTAGCCAAAGAGAAGTTATAATTTAAAGAGAATCTGGGGGCTTCCCTGGTGGCGCAGTGGTTGAGAATCTGCCTGCCAATGCAGGGGACACAGGTTCGAGCCCTGGTATGTGAAGATCCCACATGCCGTGTAGCGACTAGGCCCGTGAGACACAATTAGTGAGCCTGCGCGTCTGGAGCCTGTGCTCCACAACAGGAGAGGCCGCAATAGTGAGAGGCCCGCGCACTGCGATGAAGAGTGGCCCCCAATTGCCGCAACTAGAGAAAAGCCCTCGCACAGAAACGAAGACCCAACACAGCCATAAATAAATAAATAAATAAATAAATAAATAAATAAATAAATAAATCCCATTAAAAAAAACAAGATCCCTGAAGCCTATTCTAACTATGCAGGTTCACAGTTACCCCTTTAAAAAAAAAAAAAAGAATCTGGCTGGATATGTTTTAACATACCTTAGAAGATACCTTGTGGAATTTATGTCCTTAACTCAGACAAAAAATATATATATATATATATATATATATATATATATATATATATAATTAATTATATGATATAATGTCATATAATTAATTTCCTCCTCCTTATCATATGATGAATTTCAAGCTGATCTGACAAACTATGAGAGCAGTCAGAAAAAAATATATTTTAAAGTAAAGGAAAAAGGATCCTGCTGCATATTTAATCATATATACCTGTATTGTCTTCTTGTTTGCTTAAATTAATCAAGAGTTAAAATGGCTGTTTCACTGCTCGGATATGACAGAGTAAGTTATTCGTATGCATCTTCCATTCTAGGGCTTTGTGGTAGAGGCGGTTTTCTGTATGGCTTCTGAAGGAGGGGAAGGGGGGTAATTCAGCACATGGGGACTGTAAGATTTTTCGTTCATGTCTCATATACAATATGAAGTGAACTATGAGATTAACCAGCCACAGTTCTTTGCAAAGGTCAGCTGGTCTCAACTGATTTCATGTTCTTGCCACAAAGTACTCTTGACCTAAAATAGATTATGTGGAAAAAAATCAGATGCAAATTAATTCATTTCAAATATCTGCTTCAGTTCCAGGATAGTAAACACAACCTTGACTAAGTCATTCTTTCCCAGTTGTAATCCATACTCAATTATCTATGTAGACCTTATAAATGCATTATTTTTATTCATTTCATGAACATTTGAATTTTTTGGTGTGTTTTTCTTGTTATGTTTTTGGGGTTTTTTTGTTGTTGTTGTTGTTGTTTGTGTTTTTTTCCTCTTTTGGGAACTTTTCTTTGTTCATTTGTTTTTGTTTGTTTTGGCCAGAACAGTGAATAAAGGATAGATTTCAACCTGGCAGGACACAAATATGTTTGCCAAGTAAATTGTGAGCATGAATAAACCCACTCACTTCTTCCTTTCCAGTACTGTACATATATATATATACATATTTTAAAAAAAAACCAGTACAGTGACATATATATTTTTCTGATCATGCAGAGGGAAAACAGTCAATCAAACAGTATTTATTAAATACCTAGAATTTATTTGAAAAACAGTTATCTGGGGATTCTATATGCTCAACATTGTTATAATTATCCTGGAAAATACAGAGAAATAAACAGGGATATGGTTTCAGCCTTCAAAGTATCTCTCCCCTTGTTCAGCTGAGAAGATTAAATAATACTTGAAATAACAAGGAACAATTTAAGATAGTGGGCAACTAAGTATTAATCCCAAAACAGGAGGTCAATGTAGGTTAGGATTAGAAAAAGCTCGGTGAAGGAGGTAGAACTTAAAAACTAGAGAAATGACCTTAATGGTTGGGTATGACCTATATAGCTGCAGCGGGAAGTAAAGACAGGAGGAAGTAATGAGAATAAGTAACACAAGCAGCAGTAAAAATAGTAAGAAGGAGGAGGAGGAGGAAGAAGGGAGAGGAGGAAAGAAGACTTTCACTGAATGTTTATTATGCTCTAGGAACAAGGATGGGTGTATTATAGAATCTATAATATGTGTGATATTGCATTCTAAACACTTTCATCTTACGTTTCTTGACCTACAGTGAAGCATCTTTCAGTATTTCTCCATTGCGGTGATACTCTTTGAGCCACCCATATCCCTTCCTGGGTCCTCTTTCCAGCCAGCACCACTCATTGACAAGAATAACAGACAAAAGGAAAGGAGAGCAGAACTGGGCATCTCTCCCCTTGGCACTCTTCTGTGCTCTGTCTTGTATTATTTGTATCTTTCTGTAATCAGGAAAACCAAGTCCTCACTGCTTCTCCCGGCCCCATAAGATAACCACTGTTTCTCTCTTTTGAGACTGTACTATATTTGTTCCTGCCTTCTTGCCCTTCACCACAGCTTACTTCTCCAGAGTTGCATTCCCTCACATTTCTGTATGTTGGGAAAATTTGAGGGTTGGTGGTATCCTAATATTTGATGGCTTCTAAATTATGTTTACACTTTAAGAGGAAATCTATTACTTAAACCCAAAAGAAAGAGTAAGGTGAGGCTGTCAGCAACAAGAATAAAGACAATGTTGCTTATACCTTTCTTAGAATGGAATAGAAAGAGAACATTCCTATGCCTCTCAAATCAATGAGATAGAGTCACACAATTACCTCATCATAAAGCCAGTTAGGCCATGGAAAAGGTTATCTCCACGTTGTTAAAGATAACTGGACATCAGTGGGGATTGAACCTATGACCCAGATGCTTTAGCCCTCAATTTTAATGATGAAAAAAAACTATAACCAGGTGTCAGCTAAATCCTGTATCTATATACTGACTGCACAACTCTCTCTAGAGAGCAGCAGACATGATTATCATTTGGATTACATCTCTTTCTCTTTTTGAGAAGGATGTGAAGGTACGAGTTGGGGGTAAAACAATGAGTTAATATGTGGGACAGTATTATGGGCTCTGTGCTACTTACAGATCCAGTACTAATTGATTCATGACTTGGGTCATACAGCTATGTTGGGCTAGGTGAGGATTTTTACCCAAGTATTGGGATATAGTAGACAAGCCTAAGACAAACTGTACAGAAGGGAGAAGTGGATGCTCCACTTCAGATATGTTACTGAAACAGGAGGGAAGGAGGCAGAGCACCAGTTTTGAAAGAATGACATAGCCTGAGGACATGACATCATAAGCTGATTAGAACCAAATGGGTCCAAGATGGCAGACAAGTTGACTTCCGCTACACCTTGAGCTCACTGTATACGCTCACTGTAACACATCAGCAAGCTAAATGACACACCCACAGGTGCCATGACATTTCCAAGACCGAACATAATGATCAAAAAGTGGGCGGTGGACCAATTCCTGGAAATCTCTGCCCCCTCCTGAAATAGCTGGAACACTCCTCCCACTCATTAGCCTATGAAATTACCCAGCCCTATAAAAACTGACAACCCCATACCCTGGTGCCGCTCTTGGCTTCTGAGATGGCCCACACTCTGTCTGTGGAGTGTGTTTCTCTCTAAATAAATCCACTTCTTACCTATCCCTTTGTCTCTCACTGAATTCTTTCTGTGATGAGACATCAAGAACCTGAGGTTCATTAAGTCCTGAAACCAGGTGTGTGATCTCAGTTGGAAGACTGTGGGTTTTGGCTGGGTTCAAATCCCGGCTGCGTGGGTTCAAGTCCCAATCATCTGAGATGCACGGTTTCAGCTGATGACCACGAAGAGACAGTAATAAGATAAGACAATGCTGAGGGTTAAGTCTTGGTCCTAAAGAGTCCCATGGGATGCCGCAAGCCAGACATACTGGGGAAGACGCTCTGCCAATGTCTGCTCATTTTTGACTGGCGGGTCAACTCCATATACTTATGCACATCCAACAGCAGGTCCAGGACAGAGGACATTTTAACTGACCCACCCTATAGGGCCATGGATCCCGAATGAACACGGATCCCTGCTCCCCCGAGGCACAGGCCCTTTTGGCTATGCATTTCATAGCCTACTCTGCCCCAGACATCAGGTGCAAAATTCAGAAAGCGTCTGCTGCTCCTCAGATTCCAATGAATGATTTGTTCCAATTAGCTTATTAGGTTTTCAGTAATAGGGATATGGCCAAAAAGCCTGAATGCACCCAGAGAAATATGCAAAAGGTGCGAATGATTGCAGTGGCTTTGTCTGCTCAAAGACACTAAAGGGGAAGTCAGCTTTTCTGGGCCAATCTGGCCCTGGCAGACCACAAGGCCCACGGGTACCCATACAAGGCCATTGTACCCTGTGCAGACAAAAGGCACTGGAGGGAAGATTGTGATCAATGTGCCCTTTGCAAACAGCCAGGGCATTGGAAGAGAGAATGCCCCAGATGCCAGAGAGCGATGGGGACCCCTCGGCCATTGATGGTTTTGCAATCAGAAGACTGAAGGGGCCCAAGGCCAAAAGTGGCTCTGCCTAGAGATACCATCTACATAACTAATGTCGAGCCTTGGGTGGTCACTGATGTGGTGGGCCACTTCATAGAATTTCTTATAGACACTGGTGCAGCCTTCTTGGTCTTAACCCAAAGGACTGGAAACCTTAACAATCATAAGGAATACATAACGGGGTTGTCAGGGAAGAGACGGGGCACGCTTTCTTAGAACCCCTTTGTGCAGGATCAAGGGCCAGCTGTTTTTACATTCTTTTCTGTTTGTGCCTGACTGTCCCATCCCTTTAATGCGAAGAGATTTATTAACAAAGTTAGGGACCACTCTGTTTCTCAAGGGGCAAGGGAACCACCCTCATCACCAAGTGGTTTTAACAAAAAGCAAAAAGGAACAGATAAAATCTGAAGCTAAAATAGAAGCCTTAGTAGACCTTAGAATGTGGAATATCAAGGTTCCGGGCTTGGCCAAAGATATCCAGCCAGTGATTATTAAGTAAAAAGGGTATATAGTATCTAAATATAAGGTACAAATTTCTTAAACCTAGAGAAGATCCTCAAAAATGTTTGTAAGTAGATTACCAAAATAGGAGGCCACTGGTCTGACTAAACTGACCATAGCTGATAATAAGGGCCTGATAGGAGTTTTGGAAGAGGCCTTCTCCCCTAAGCTAAATGAGGAAAAGTAAAACTTTCCAACATAGGTGAATGGGTATGTCAATCCTTCAATATCATTGAGGTAACCACCCAATTCTTTGAAAAAGAAAACAAAACTGTCCTTGTTTTACAAATATAGTCTTTACAGGACCAGAGGTGTGGCTCCAAAAATAATCCAAAACCCACCAATCCTTCTTTTGCTCCCCAAACCTTCCCTATTTATCTTAAGAGGGCTGTAAATATTAAACAAAGGGGAAACAAAGTCATCCTAGGAGGAGGAACTTGCCTGTACCTTTGAGATGCAATTGTCCTATCTGGTCTTCTCAGGAACCCTTATCTCTGCCATCTTTTTAAATGCAAATTTTAAAAAGAGGGTAAAGTCATTTAGAACTTGACTTGTCAAGGATAAATAGAAATCTTAAGTGTCTTTTCTGTAAACAGTAGTAAAAAGGGTTTAGCCATCTAGGTAGGTGACCTTGATTTGTTCCATCTGCTAGAAACCCAATTTGAGTCCAACCCCTTGTGGCTTTTATGCGGTACCTGACTCAGGGCTGAAATTTTGGAATGGGAATTATGAGGCCTCTGTGTTTGTGTGTTCATATGTATCCATATGTGCGTTGTAGGTGTATGGTATTGCCAAAAATTAATTCGTAAAAGAGCTCTACTTAATTGCCTTTTTAAAAATTTAAGCACTTATATAAATACTCAGAAATAAAAAACAATCTGGCCAGAATGAATTTCAGGTTTATGTCATCTGAAAAATATTCAGTACTAAACTGACATCTGGTACTGAAGGTGGCTTTAAGCTTGCTGGTTTGATTAATACAGACATGTTAGAGTCATCAGTGATCAATGTCAAGTATAATACTTCTGTTGTACCTAGGTTTATTAGAGGTCAAATAAGACCTTACTCTATCTGTTACAAATTTGTCAACAGGAAAAGTAACTCAATGTGAAAAAAAACTTTTAAGAAATGTAAAATATGTGTTTTTAGTAAAAGAAGGTGTGAAGAATGAAAAATACTGAAAAGAGTTACGCATGATCAGGATTTTCTAAGATTGGATTGAATTTAGTTGGGTAAATGCATTTTGTTAGGAATGGGCTAGAACAAGATTGGATTTGGTTTCTCCCTCCAAAGTAGTCTTGAAATGCTGCTTTTTTTTTTTTTAAGCGTTGAAGCTCTAACATGGAATAGTAAGGAATTATTTTTATTTATTTATTTATTTATGGCTGTGTTGGGTCTTCATTTCTGTGTGAGGGCTTTCTCTAGTTGCGGCGAGCGGGGGCCACTCTTCATCGTGGTGCGCGGGGCTCTCACTATCGCGGCCTCTCTTGTTGCGGAGCACAGGCTCCAGACGCGCAGGCTCAGTAATTGTGGCTCACGGGCCCAGTCGCTCCGCGGCATGTGGGATCTTCTCAGACCAGGGCTCGAACCCGTGTGCTCTGCATTGGCAGGCAGATTGTCAACCACTGCGCCACCAGGGAAGCCCCATGAAATGCTGCTTTTGACAACAGATTGTGTGAGTTTCTTTGCCTTTAAGTGACTTGTATTTGCTTTTGAGATCTTTTGTAACTTTGGTTAAGGAATAAGTATTGTCTCACAGTGACCTCTGATCTTATTTGACCAAGTGTTTTAAAACTTTTTGACAAACTTCCCAAATATCAAATTTTAATTAAGTTTCTTTTGATTTCCAGCTAACTTTGGGGTACTTTAGAGGTCCTCTGAGGTATCTTTTTTTTTTTTTTTTTAATTTATTTATTTATTTATGGCTGTGTTGGGTCT
This sequence comes from Balaenoptera physalus, assembly GCF_965194825.1. Lineage (NCBI taxonomy): Eukaryota > Metazoa > Chordata > Mammalia > Artiodactyla > Balaenopteridae > Balaenoptera > Balaenoptera physalus. The sequence continues at coordinate 70,740,254 of NC_138892.1, forward strand.
TTGTTTCCGTGCGAGGGCTTTCTCTATTTGTGGCAAGCGGGGGCCACTCTTCATCGCAGTGCGCGGACCCCTCACCATCGCGGCCTCTCCTGTTGCGGAGCACAGACTCCAGATGCGCAGGCTCAGTAATTGTGGCTCACGGGCCCAGTTGCTCCGTGGCATGTGGGATCTTCCCAGACCAGGGCTCGAACCTGTGTGCCCTGCATTGGCAGGCAGATTCTCACCCACTGCACCACCAGGGAAGCCCCGGGAAGCCCCCTCTGAGGTATCTTAAAGAGAAATATTTAACTAAGATTATTTGGTATGTTAAATTAAATGTAATCTTTCGTAATTCTGGTATTGTAACCAAGTTTCTTTATCAGTTACACTCTAATCAGATGTTTACCCATGCCTTTTAAGTCTTTTGTCATTTATAGATATTTTTGTGCTCTGATGCTGTTACAAAAAGTGCTTCATCATCAAGGAGATTCATAGAAAGGCTATGGAAACAATTACAACAGTTCCACACCAAGATGATGGCTATGGGAGGATTCCAGCCCATACTGACTTAAAACAAGGAGCTGCCCTGCCCCTTGGGCCCTTAGACCAGGCACCCAGAGATTTTTACTCCCTGACAGGCAGGGTTGATGCCCTTACTCAGCCTTGAAGCAGCTACAGAAGACAGACCATCACCCTTCTGCTTCCCATAAGAATATGGGAGTAGGGCTTCTCTGGTGCCGCAGTGGTTAAGAATCTGCCTGCCTATGCAAGGGACATGGGTTCGAACCCTGGTCTGGGAAGATCCCACATGCCGTGGAGCAACTAAGCCTGTGTGCCACAACTACTGAGCCCGCGAGCCACAACTACTAAAGCCTGCGTGCCTAGAGCCTATGCTCCATGATAGGAGAGGCCACTGCAATGAGAAGCCCACACACCACAACGAAGAGTAGCTCCTGCTCGCCACAACTAGAGAAAGCCCGCACACAGCAACAAAGACCCAACTCAGCCAAAAATAAAAATAAATTAAAAAAAAAAAAAAAGAATATGGGAGTAAAATCTCTGAGGGGGGAATGAAACAGGAGGGAAGGAGGCAGGGCACAACATTTGAAAGAGTGACATAGCCTGAGGACATGACATAAACTGATTAGAACAAAATGGGTCCAAGATGGCAGACAAGTCAACTTCCACTAGACCTTGAGCCTCAGTATATGCTCACTGTAACACACCAGCAAGCTAAATGACACACCTACAGGCACCATGACAGCTCCAAGATGGAACATAAGGATCAAAAAGTGGGTGGTGGCCCAATTCCTGGAAATCCCCACCCCTTCCTGAAATAGCTCCCACTCATTAGCCTATGAAATTATCCACCCCTATAAAAACTGACAGCCCCATACCCTGGTGCCTTTCTCACCTTCTGAGATGGCCCACACTCTGTCCTGTGGAGTGTGTTTCTCTCTAAATGAATCCACTTCTTACCTATCACTTTGTCTCTCGCTGAATTCCTTCTGCAATGAGACATCAAGAACCTGAGCTTCATTAAGTCCTGAAACCAGGTGTGTGATCTCAGTTGGAAGACTGTGGGTTTTGGCCGGGTTCGAGTCCCAGCTGCATGGGTTCAAGTCCCAATCTGAGGTGCACGTTTTCATTGTCAAGCTACATATTTTCTTTTGAAAGATGTGCCTACCTCATGGATTCAATTTAACAATAGCTACTAAAATACCTTACAAACATTTTAGAGTCGAAGAAAATAATATTCTTCGTACAAACGAATGATCTATAATGAAAAAGAATTTTTTGAGAGCCCCCAAGAATGAACTGCAAAGAGGGTTGAAGTCACTGTTTTTGTTTAGACTTTGGGAAACTAAAGGAAAATCTTTAGGGAATCGATAATACATACCAACGGTTACATACTGAAGACCCTGTCTGAGAGCCAGACTTAAAATCCCTGATTTCAACTATTGTGGATATTTAATGATTGGTTAGAGATATTTTAGTGGTGTTTTGTCATATTTCTGGTTCTTTTTAGCCTCTATTTTTGTGTTCTTGCCTTGCCAAATTCAGCTGTTCTAATTCCAGAACAGGTGTGGGATGGCTTGGTCTTTCATGGCAGGACCCCCTGAGGATCCTTACCGCCTTTGCCTCAGCAGTAATATCATTAAAAAGACAGACTGAGAGGAAATGAAAGGCAGGGGATTTTTCTCCTCTGTAGCTATTGTTGTTCTTGGCAGGGTGTTACCAAGGCGCCTAGATATATAACACTTAAAGCTTCAATACTACAGCTCACTATACCAGAGATCAGTTTAAACACAAAAACTCAAGTGCTTTCATGCTCCTTCAGGAGGTGACTCATCTCATGATAAACAGGGCATGCCTCCCCCTCAACAAAAACAGATGTGGCAGATATGTCACCTATAGATGCAGTGCTTAGCAAAAGCTTCGAGGCTACAGAGATTTGGTTCCTAAAATAATGCTTCACATTTCCACAGCATTTTCTTCCCAAGTGTTCACAGCATTTGGGATGGGAGTGAGGGGAGGACATATCATTCCAAGTAAATGATCTGAGGCTCAGCTGAAAGAAAAATGTCCACCAAGTGTACAGCCAAAAACAACTGCAGTGGAGAACCTGAAGATTCGTCCACCCAGGGTGGCTTCATTCAGGCCTGCCAACAAGAGGCAGGATGTATTAGGTGATTCTGGAGGCTATTTTCATTCATCAGATGAAAGGAGACATTTATAATGAGTACCCACCAAAAAATTGTTTGCCCAGTTAGTTTCACCAAAACTTATAAAAGCTCTAGAATCTGAGGAAAAGGAAAAACTTATATCCATTATATTTTTCTTTTTACATTACTCATTTTTATACTTATATTTAGACCTTTCAGGAGAAAAGAAATGCTTATCTGTCTAAGCTGACTTAAGTCTTTATGGTGGCTTTGGAGAAGCTGTGATCTCCCCAAGAAGCTCCACCTGCCACTGTGTAGCAACTGCTTCTACTAGTTGATTTGCTGCCATAGTTAAAACATGGTTAGATATTCCCAGGCATCCAGGCTCAGGCTCTGAATCCCACATTCCAAAGTGAAATCTACAGTCTTTGGCAGGCATATTCCATTCTCAGGAATCAGCCCTTACCTGGGAATAGGAGGATATTCAGGACAGCTTTTACTGAGCAGTGGAGAGTTCAGAACAATGGCTTCTATTACTTACAAACCTATCAGAATTCTGTTCCAGGCACCTCCCCTCCCCTACATGCACTGTGAACTCTCTGCCATGCTTTTCAAATAACCAGGTCTAAACGATGCTTTAAAAAAGTGCTTTATAAGTTTCCATTTCAAAAGTTCCTGGATGTTTGCATGGTAAGCTTCTACCTAGTTTTTAAATCAATATTTTAAAAATTTTCTAGAAGAGTGCTCCAAACTATTTCAGTAATGACCCCAGTAGATGTATATTAATTTATTTATAAATTGTATGTATAATATGTGCAAACTAGAAAATTTGAAAGGATGAGATAAAGATGAAACAAACATACTTAATGTTTTGCTAACCATGGTGGCTTTATAGTTTAGTATATCAAGGAATACTATATTAGGACAAGGCTCATTGTTAACTAAAGTGGACATAAATCTTTATTTTAAATAGCTTTTCTGGTAATTTTATTTTTTAAACTAGTTTTTTGGACATTATTAAGCTGCCATTTTCTTTATCTACCTGGGAAATAGCTCACATTTGGAGAAGAACTGTCAGATCCATCACTTTCTTGTAGTGCCCAAATGCTCTCTCTAGTAACATGATTTTCAATTTAAATTTGCTTTGCAAGAATATTTTAAAGACATTTATCCATTTTTGTGGAGATTAGTTTGATAAAAACTGGATAATAATAATTCAATGTATTTAATCATGCACATATTAAACAATAATGCATAACAATATCTTGAAAGTAAAGGTCAAGTGTGTGCACTGTAGTAAAGCACACCATCCAGCTCCCGCTCCCAATCCTCTCTCCACACACACACTTTCTGTACATGGTAAGTGACCATCTGACATGTATGTGCAATGAGGGTGCCAATGCCGTTCCATAAGACAAATTAATAGTGTTTCACCATTAAGAGAGTGAAAAGACCAGCCACAGAGATGGAGAAGATATTAGTAACACATATATCAGCAAAAGATCAGTGCAAAGAATTCTTACAAAACATTAAGGAGAGGAGCCAACAACCTAACCAAAAAACAAAAACAAAACAAAACAAAAAAACCAACCACCATCAACAACAACAAAAAATTTGAACTAGAAAAGTATATCTAAATGGTCATTAAGCATTTAAAAAAATGCTAAAAGTCATTAGTCATGAGGGAAGCAGAAGTTAAAACCACAGTGCAGTGTCACTACACACAAAAGAATTGCTGTAAAAAATTAACTAGATCATGTGTTACTGAAGGTATGAAGCAACTGGAACTCTCATACAATGGCTGTTGGGAGTATAAACTGGTACAACCACTTTGGAAAACTATTTAGCACTATCTGCTAAAGCCTAATATATTCATACCCTAAAAAAGAGGAATTCCACTCCTAGGTATTTATCCAACCAAAATGTTGGTAGATAATACTATTTATTGCAGCACTATTTGTGAGAGCCAAAAATTGACAACAACAAAACCCAAATGTTCACCAATAGTAGAATGGATAGATTGTGATACATTCACATAACAGGGTAATAGGCAACACTGTGAAAATGAATGCACTACACCTACATGTAACAATAAAGATGACTCTTATAAACATACTGATGAGTATAAAAATGCCAGATACAAAGTAAGACACAAAAAAGATTCTCTTTATGTAAAATTTTTTAAAAGGCAAAACTATAATATGGCATTAGAAGTCAAGATAGAGATTTTTGTAGAGGGGTAGTCAACGGGCAGGAGGTACGAGGTGGGTCTTCTGTGGTGCTGATGCCTATTTCTTGATCTGTGCTGATTATCTGAGTGTGTTAACTTTATGAAATTAATCTAACTGTATACCTATCATTGTTCACTTTTCTGTATGTATGTTATACTCGACAAATTTACAGAAAAAATCCAAAGAATGAGAAGAGCTTAACTCATTTTCTTAAATTATTAGATAAAAATAAAAATAAATGACAATTCTGTTTCTTTTTACAGCCTACTCAAAGATGTGGTGAAGTTACTCTAAAGCATGCTCTGGAGCCAGACGCCCTTCCAGCCAACCAGCCAATAGTTCCTTTTTTTTTTTTTTTTAATTTTTCTCTATACTATATTCTACATTTCTTTTTTTTAATGTTTATTTTATACTGGAGCATAGTTGATTAACTATGTTGTGTTGGTTTCAGGTGTACAGCAAAGTGATTCAGTTATACATACACATGTATCTATTCTTTTTCAAATTCTTTTCCCATTTAGGTTATTACAGAATATTGAGCAGAGTTCCCTGTGCTGTACAATAGGTCCTTGTTGGTTACCTATTTTAAATATAGCAGTGTGTACAATAGTTCTAAAGTTTAAAAATTCTAATCCAGAGGGGGAAAATTGCTGAGTCAGGGAATATGGAAACTGTTGCCCCTTCCCTACTGACCGCTTTGTGTTGGTCAATTTAGGAATATCAGGAAAAGGAAACAAATAAACAACTTCTCATCTTCCTATCCCAAATTTTTTCTAGTCCCAGTATTGACTAATCAGAAACTGTCGTTTTAATTAAATCTCTGCTTTCTTCTATTTAAGTAAGACCAACCCTCCTCTTTTCTCTCCAGGGCACAAAATAGGCGTTGCATATAAATCAAGGTTTCTCTCTGCAGTCCTCCCACAATTACTGAAATTCCTCACATGCTTCAAATACAAAAATGACCTTTGCATTCCTCTCTGCTGATTTCATCACTAAACAAATTTTATCCTATAACATTTGTTGATGCATTCATCAATTAATCCATATTCAATATTTATCGAGTGTCTGTTTTGTTCCAGGCATTCTGCTAGGTCCTCATAATATAACCATGAATAAGAAATCACCATCCCTGTTCTTAAAGAACACGTTGCAGTTTTTTGTGTTGTTTAATTTTCCATAAGTTTGTTTATAAAATAACAGTACCACCTATCAGACATCATTTACTAAAGATAGTGAATGAAATTTTTTCATTTCTTCAGCCAAAATTGGTATTGGTGGCAATTGTACTACTGTCAGACCATATAACTGGTTAAGTTTGTTGAATGTCAGGAAAAAAAATGTCTTAGGGAGCTTAAAATAATAAAGAGTAAAGCCAAGAAAGAGGCCCCTCTTATCCATTACCAAATATCCTTTTAATGACTCAAGTGTAAATGAATGAAACAGAATAATTAAATTTTTCTTAAATACACATACATTTACATAATAACAGGAAAATCTGGGTGGAATACAGTTTCATTTTTAATGAAACTAAAACATTTGTGCAGAAGATGAACTTCATACCCAGCAGGCTTTTCAGCTACCATTCTACTTACTCACCCACTGTGAGTGCTAATCTTGGCCTTTGAGAGAGTATATTATTTACCAATAAGCATACTTGATCACCTCAATGACTCAACAAACCCTCTATTTTTTTTCCTAAGAATAAATTCTAATTTAAACTATTTGTAAATACAAATGAATTTTAAAAGTCTAACCATTAGTTATTGTTTTATACAATCAACCAGACATCAACTCTTGTTTTAAAAATGAGAGAATTGCAATTGAAACCCAAAACCACACCTGTAGATTCCAAGATTGCAATGCAGTACGATTTACAACGATTTGGTAGCGCTCAAGCTTTGATTACAGCTATCACTATTGTGGAATTGTGCAAAATGAGTTGAGAAGACTGTTAAACACTGCAGTTTTCGAGAAAGGACTACATGACGTTGAAAGAGTAATAAGATGGGTGTTGCTTTTTGCACTCAGTGATATGACTGCCAAACAAATCAGAGATGACAATAATTTACATTCGTTCATTAATCTCCTCCCTTTTTTCTTTCAGCATTTATTATTTGCCTATCATGTGCCAGACACTGACAGGCTGTGGGTATACCAAGTGAATTAAATAAAACGCTGTCTCAGTTTTTGAAGAGCTCAGAGCCTGGTGAGGGAGACAGACATGTAAACAAATAATTACAATGCAATTTGAGAAGTGCTATAAGAGAAGAGGAATGCCCTGTTAGCAGAGAAGTTAGCAGAGATGTAATCCTCCCAGAGGGGGAGGGTGGAGGGGAAAAGGAAGGAAAGTCAGAGGAAGTTTCAAAGAAGAGATAATGTTTGAGTCTGAATCTCAGGGCTTGAGGGAAATTGAATTTAACTATTAAAATATTTGAAACAGACTTTTTAATATAATACATATAATAATTATAAGAAACAGTTTCTTTTCTTCTATTTCAGGACCATGTTCCCTCATAAAATTGTTCAAAGCAATGTGACACTTCCCTGTCTCTCACTGAATATCGTGCATCAGCTAAACCTCCTAAAATTGGGTACATAGTAAATATCATAGATGATTCTTTCATCCAATTTTCAGTTTAGAAAACCCCGTCTGTTGCAATATTGTTGTTAGATTGAGCCAATTCCGTTTCTAACACCTATAAATATCTCTAATCCCAAGAGTTACAGGCAAATAGAAATGTAATTACCTTATTAAGGACAAGAAAGCTATAAACATAAACCCAAAAGAGTCAACCCACTTATTTCATGCTAACATCTGATTTGTTCACATAGGCCTTGTGCCTTTCCAGGCTGCCCAGGACCTAAAAATCTTTTAGCACAAAAATCGACAAGGGACTATTACTTTTCACCAATGTTTTCACATTGTATTATTACTATTGCCACCACTCAGAGATTCTCATCACTTTTTTCTCTTCCTGCTGAAAGGCAATTTTAAATCTCTCTCTAAACCTTCCCCCAAGTCATCATCTTAAAGACGTTAACAATCATTTGTTCACAATAAAAGGAAATAGCAGCCATTAATCATCATTTAGCAATTCATGCTAAAAGAAAAAACAAGAGTTTGTAATATAATATTTAAATATGTAATCAGTAATCTTTTTTGCAAATCCATATAGACTTCCAATAAATCAAGCTATCAAAGGTATCTTCGAAGTGTCAGTTGTGTGCTGGGAACTACATCAGCTACATTAGGAAGTACTTAGAAGTGTTTACAATCAAATGTGAGGCTTACATTATATAATATACTTAAGAGAATCATAAAGCAAAATAAAGGTAAACCCTTGGGACACATGATATGAACACATGGTCCTCTCATCAATTCCTTGAAAAAGAAGATCTATCACTTAAATCAAGTTTACAGATAACACCATTCTCTCCAAGTTCCCTCACCCCATTCCTGATCTGACCTACACAAAAGTAGCTAGATTTAATTTACCCTTTTATGCCATGGTAAATAAATCAAGGGTATACTATAAAGCTTTCAGATCAAATGTGGTCTGGGTGAAAATATTGAAAGCAGGCTTCAAAACAACCAGAAATGTGTTAAAAAGGGAGTGGGGGGCAATGTAACGGGTTCTCTGATGCAGGTGAAGTCTTGTTATAATTAAGCTTGTTAAAGCCCCAATTCCACTTCAATAAAACAGTATGAGGCTCCAGCTGGTAGCCAGCTGCTTCCCAGACCTTTTCCACACCAAAAAAAAAAAAATTTTTTAAAGGCCTCAAGGTATAAGACCCTATAGGTTTGTTTTAACCACATTTCACTTGTCTAGGTAAATCAAACAATGTTAGATATTGAGTTATCTGAGTATTCAAAAGCTAATGTCTTTCATCAGTCAGTAAGTATACCTAGATCATTTTATAAATATCTTACTCTATTCAGATGTATCAATGTGAAGAGAAACATATGGCAAGACTTTATGTAGCTCACTCATGGAAAATTGGGACATAGTTCAAGAAAGAGAACCTCTGAGAAGCTTTTATTCCTTTGGATTAAAAAATCCCTACTAGTGTACGCTCAAGCTTTCAAATTCGCTTGTCAGGACTGCGAAATCTAAGAAAGACATGCAAGAACACATTACTAACCGTATGGATGGAAAATCTTAAGGGAAATGATTTCAGCAAGGTCTAAGATTCCAATATACTCAGACCAAGAATTCAAATTACCTTTTCTGCATAGTGGGAAACTCCTATAAATTTGCTTTTTTATTGTTATTCTGACCTATGAGTTATCTCTGTATAGGTAACAAATCATTCGCAGAAAATATTCACAAATCTTGATGGATGGACTAAAAATAGAACCTATTGGAATTCAAGGCTGAAAAGTAGGTAGTGGGAAAAAGTGGAAGCAGAAAAGTAGCAACGTGGGATTTTTTTCATTTACTCTGTCTCCTCACTCAAAGTGGTGTCTGGTTTTCCCATTACTCTCAGAAGATTACTGAGTGACTAAGAGGCTTCATATTTATAAAGGTAGGACACACCTTTAAGTCAAATGAACCGTTATTCTTAGTGTGCTAAAACATTTGAGAAAATAGTAAGGGTGACTTGGAAACTGACTGGAAGAAAGAGTATATTCGAATAAAAAAATATTTGCCCATTCATTCATTGATCCTTTCAGTTCATCAGTCAAAAGAATAAATATTTAGCACCTACTATGAGCCAGACACTGAATAAAATAGATAGGATCTTCTGTTCTCACATAGTTCACAGACCAGCAGGTGATAAAATTACAACACGGAACATTATGAGGATGCAGTGCAAGCTAGGCCCTATGGAGGGGACTACAGAGGTGGTTGGCCAGTAAAGGTTCCCTGGATGTGATGACACATGCACTGAAATGTGAAGATTGACTGAGTTAATTACACAAAGTTGTGGCCAAAGTGTTAAAGGCAGAAGCAAAGAACACTCAAGTAAATACTCAGAAGTGAGAGGAGCTGGGGCAAAAGCGAGGACCTGGAAGATGTTCAGCATGACCGAACTATAGATCCCAAAATGAGAAGGTGATAAGGTACAAGACTTGAGAAGGAAAGAAGATCCTGATCGTGAGGAGACGTAGAGGCTGGCGAGGAGCGTATGATGAATCAATTATGAGGTTTAGAAACAAATGACCCAAAATTGAGACTTACTAGTTGTAAGGCATTCAAAATATAGCCATAAGCCATCTGAGTCTTACTTTCCTGATTTATAAACTGATGCTACCACCTACTTCGTATGTCTATTGTAAGGATAGAATGAGATAAAGCATGAGAAATTATACATATAAAAGTATACTGTGAATACAGAAGCATGCACTGGAGTAGGTCAAGGAGAATCCAGTTTGCAGAGAGACAGAGCAAGAGTAGAGAAGGAGTCTGATTTAATGATGTCCTTCAGGTCTAAGAAAGGAAATGTATTTTAAATGAACTAAGTCTTTGCCTTTGCTTGCAATAGCCATAGAGTTACATCCTTCTCCAAATCTCTCCTTACAAACGGGCACTCCTACATTTATTTCTACACTCTGCTTCTCAGAATTACTGGCCCAATGCCCACTTCCCTTCATTACCCATCTAAGAATCCCTTTATTTATGCACATGGTGCATCCACATGGTGGCAGGTAACCCGGAAGACTGTAAGGGGAGAATGGTGGTTTCCTGACAACTTCTCCTCCCCCTACCCCCCCATCCTCCTGCGATGGGTCTCCCTCTGGAGATCTCTGCTAGAAAACTTCCCCTGATCTATTTTCACTTACTCCCTAAGACTTATCCAGATCTCAATTTTCATTCACCTAATTAGGGATTTATTCCTGAGGGTTAAAATTTTCTAAAACATTTGAAAGGAAGTCAGTTTGTTACTTTAAGTCTTATTCTAACATAACCAACACATGTTCTCACAAGAGACTATAACAGTAACATCCGTATGAGGAAAATGTGTTAAAGGATTTGAAATGAATCTTGTGTATACGGATGCCCTGAAAAGTAACTACAGAGCCTAAAATATATTCTAAGCAGCCCACAGTGCTCAATGCAAGAGACAGTGGATAAGTTCTTCCAGGCCATCCACACGGCCTTGACAGGAACTGCTGACCTCAAGACCTTTGCACAAAGTGGGTGGTTTTGACCTTGGGAAGTACAAGTACATTTTAACAATATGCTCATTAACAGTAAAAAAAAATTATTAGGCTTCATTCAGTGATTCAATTTAAGTATTTTTTATCTGTACCTTGGAGGAAGATCTGATGCTTTCTTTAATTTTATTAAGCTTGTCAAGTTATGTCTTGTATTTTTTTTAAACTTTTAACTAATAAAATATAAAGCTACAAAAATATGTAATCCCTGTCCTCAATTAGCTTAAAATCAAATCTTCCAAATCTTCTTCGGCCCCTCTAATGAAGACAATACAATTTTGCACACAGTTCAAAGGTAATGAATGGTTATAACAGTGATAGTAGCAGGGAACTCAAATTTATCAAGTGGCAGAGAAAGACTGGGGAGTCTCATGGTTACTTCCAGCTGCCTTATCCAGCTTTCACTGAATTCTTGTTTTCTACTCTCTGACTTGCAGCCATTCCCTAAACTTAGTTCTTTGCTTGATATTCGTCAACAATAGATGCATACACACATGAACAAGCAAATCAACAGAAAACACTCCCTTGAGGCCTCCCTGTGAGCATAGTGTAAGTTATTGATGACCTGGGTGACAGAGGGCTTTTGCATTGCAGAAGTGCAATCAAGTGAAGTAAATAAAGATCAAAGACATGAGGAGGCGCCATCTTCCTTCCCAAGATCTACGGGGGTGTGGGTGGGGCTTAGTGGGGCAGATGACATCATATTTGAGAAAGGAGGAGAAAGTGTTTGTTTTTCCAGTTTTACTTAAGAGCAGTAATATTTTAAGCTGAATATCTGTCATTTACAACTCAATATGTTTGAGGGATTTCAAATCCTTCAAATGGAAAAAGTTTCAAAGTCTCTTCTCTCAAACGGGCTTGTAACAATCTCTCTCCTGCTCATTACACTCTAGTCTGCTCCCCACTTTACCCACTCCTTCACGTGCCACATTTCTTCTCATACTTTGAGTCTTAAATCAAATATTACTCTTCGGAAATGCCTTTCCTGACCATACTACTTGAAGTATATCCCTCCCTGTCTATGAATCACATTATATTGTTTTATTTTCTTCACAGCCTTTGTCAATCTCTAAAACTACCTTCATTATTCATGTTTTTTACTCATTTTTCTTCTTCTTCTTCTTATTTTTTTCGTCCATAATTATGTCCTCAAATGTCATCTCCCCACTCCCTCTTCCTCCCCTACTGTGATTTCGTTCCCCATGTGGGAAACTGCTTTTGCATGCCCCCAATGTGCCGGGCACAGGGCAGGTTTCGTTCGCCTTTCTTGTGCTGGGATTCTTTTGAATCTGCACTTTAAACCTTCTTCCCCTGACATTTGTTCCCTTTCACCACTTGAAGATCTCCCATTACGTCAGACAGCTTAATTTGAGGAAACAGTTGTCACTATCACCATTTCATGTACTTTTTTTATTTTTAAAGCAGAGGTTCTTCTTTTTTTTTTTAATTAATTAATTTATTTATTTATTTTTGGCTGTGTTGGGTCTTCATTTCTGTGCGAGGGCTTTCTCTAGTTGTGGCAAGCGGGGGCCACTCTTCATTGCGGTGCACAGGCCTCTCACTATCGTGGCCTCTCTTGTTGCGGAGCACAGGCTCCAGACACGCAGGCTCAGTAGTTGTGGCTCATGGGCCTAGTTGCTCCGCGGCATGTGGGATCTTCCCAGACCAGGGCTCGAACCTGTGTCCCCTGCATTAGCAGGCAGATTCTCAACCACTGCGCCACCAGGGAAGCCTTCATGTACTTTTTTAATGGCACTGAAGCCATGGTGTGCCCTGTCCCAAACACACGTGAACACATACGTGAGTGTGCACACACGTGTTCACATAATCTCGTTTAGCCCCTCACATGCGAATTCTTTAAAGCTAACATTTCCCTCATATCAGCACTGTACAGTATGCAGGCATATACGCTAAGGTTTTGTTGCCTTGGTCATCATCACACCTCTGCTAAGCCCCTCTTGGGGCAGGGCCCTCTAGTTCCACAGATTAGAGTCAATCCATTTCATTTTTGCCTTCAAATCTCCCACAGTCAACAAACAGAACTCTAAGCAAACAAGGTGAAGCTCCTCTTTGGCTCTGGACTCCACAAGACTGTTTCTGAAGCAACAGTGACCAACACGCAGACACTGGACAAACAGGAGAGTGGCCCACAGAGCTTCCTGCAATGCTGGAAACGTCCTCTATGTACCTGGGCCATCTGAGCCGCCGCCACACGTGGCCACTGAAATGCAGCTGGTGCTTTTACTCATTTTTAAATCTCACTTCTATAGAAGGAGCTCCTTGAGGGCAAGAATCATGTCTGTCAGTACTGCTAGCACTTAAATTGGTTTCTTGTTCCATAAAAGTAGCTAATAAGTATTTGAACATAAACATAGTCCTTATCCTCTAGAAGCTTCAGTTAGTGAGGACAGACGGGCACATCAACAGATAGTCATTAAGCTATAAATTAAGTGCAGTGTTAGAGGCAGATTTTGAATGCTGTTCGGTCAAGAAAGAAAGATACCTAACACATGAGGGAGAGAATGGAGAGGATAGTAGACTGAGAAAACATGGTACCTAAGCTAAGCATACTAATACGTTGTTAAGCTGGTCATCTGAAGGAAGGAGAGGACAGCAAAGAAGGTATAAGGTGAAACTCAGAACAACAAGCAGTGGAACTGTTGATTCAATGTCAAGTTTGAGGTAGGGAGTAACCGGAGGAAAAGCTGAATAGTTTTAAAGGGAGTAGATTAGGGGGGGGCACTGTGTGCATGCCAAGGAGTTTGGGTTTAATCCTGGAGTAGTGGATGAAATTAAAGAATTTTAGGCAGCAGTGTGCTGTGGTCTGACCCATGATTTAGATGGAACACTAAAGCAGCTCTGTGGAGGAAGTATTCACAACAAACAAACTAGAATAGGGACCAAGATACTAGGTAGAAGACTATGAAGATAGAGGGAGATGATCCATCCCATTAGGTCATGGTAGCTGAGACAAATAAGATGGATAAGGAGATAAAATTACCAGGATTTAGTCATTAATCAGCTACATGGAATGAGGAGGAATCAGTGATAAGAATCAGTGGTAAGGGAAGACACCCAAATTCTAGCTTAAGCAACTGAGTGTAGGCATGAGAGGATTCTCCAGCAGACTCCCTTCAGACTGCATCTGCACCAGAGGCTCTCCTGAATCTCCAGCCTGCCAGCTCACCCTGCAGATTTGGTCTTGACAGTCTCCATAATTATATGAGCCAATTCCTCATCAAAATCTGCTTCTATATATACACATCCTATTGGTTCTCTTTCTCTGGAAAACGCTGACTAACACAAGTATGGAAGTGAAGCATGAAGTTTTGATGGAGAGCCAAAGCCCACATTTCCAGCCACCAAATTCGTGGGCATATCCTATACACCATTTACCTCTTCAAGGAAGACACCATATGGTCCAATACGGTCACTTCATCAAGCTCAAGATTCACTGAGTGACGAGGAACCTTCTCCATCAAGTTCAAATATTGTTCCTTATCGTCCAGCAAATGAACTTGAAGACAAGTTACCTCCTCTTTCCCTTGCCCTACCTCAACAGATAATATCTGCACAGGGACCAGAAGATATTATAAAAGCCTTCATTCAGAAAAAAGAATCAGAGATACATAGCATTCATTGCTCCATAGCAATATTTTCCTGCTGGGCAGGCATTATGGGCACACCCACACCGGCAGTGGGAGAGTTCCTTCATTAGATTCTGATTCTACTCTCTAGGAAGAATATCCTTGACCATTGTTCTTAGGGTTCCTGGCTCCACCTCTGCAAGATGTTTTCTTGTTCTTTATCCTCCATGGTCACATGTGAAATGCGTTTGGGGACATATCTCCTTCTTAGTGCCTTCACAGCTTTTACAGCCCTTTCCTGCTGGTGCCTGTTTGGGAGTTCAGTGATAGTTTCAGAATAACACAATTTGGTTATTTTGACACTGTATTTCTTCAAAAAACTAAATATACATCTTATTTAGCTTATTTGTTTTAAGTAAAAGTCAGTGTAATTGTGGCAGCAAATACGCCCCAAGATTTTTCCTAGGTATATGCTACTTAGCTCCATTTCTATGCCTTCTTGCCCTTATACCAATCTCTCTCAACTTAAAGATGGGTATTACGAGGCCATCTAAAGCAATAAGCATGGGTGAGGCAAGGACCACCAGGCTGTGTTCCTTTGTTTTGTAAGAAGTTTTAATGAGACTATTGCTCTCAAAGCTTCTTTTTAACAAATCAGGACCAGAAATTTTTATTTATTACCATTTTAATAGACTATTATTTTACAGCAGTTTTAGGTTCACAGCAAAATTGAACAGAAAGTACAGAGTTCCCATATAGCTCTGTCCACACTCACACAGCAGCATCCACTAACAACATCCCACACTAGAGTGGTACCTTTGTAACAATGGATGAACTTACACTAACACATTATTATCAGCCAAAGGCCATAGTTCATTCTTGGTGTTGTACACCCTTTGAGTTTTGACAAAGTATAATGACATATATCTACTGTTATAAAATCATACAGAATAGTTTTATTGCTCTAAACGTCCTCTGTGCTCTGCCTATTCATCTCTCCCCCAATACCTAACCCCTAGCAACCACTGACCTTTTTACCATTTCCATAGTTTTGCCTTTTCCAGGATGTCATATACTTGGAATCATACAGTATGTAGACTTTTCTGATTGGCTTTGTTCAGTTAGCAATATGCATATAAGTTTCCCACATTTCTTTATTTTTCTTCCCAGCTTTACTGAGGTATGACTGATAAAAAAATTGTACATATTTATGTTGTACAGTATGATGATTAAATATGCATATACATTGTGAAATGATTACCGCAATCAAGTTAATTAACTCATCTATCACCTCACATAGCTATCTTTTTTTTATTGATTTTTTAAAATTTATTTTAATTTTATTGAAGTGTAGATGATTTACAGTGTTGTGTTAATTTCTGCTATACAACAAAGTGACTCAGTTATACATATACGTGTGTGTGTGTGTGTGTGTGTGTGTAGATATACATTCTTTTCCGTATTCTTTTCCATTATGATTTATTACAGGACGTTGAATATAGTTCCCCATGCTATACAGTAGGACCTTGTTGTTTATCCATCCTATATATAATAGTTTGCATCTGCTAACCCAGACTCCCACTCCCTCCCTCCCCCTTGGCAACCACAAGTCTGTTCTCTATGTCAGTGAGTCTGTTTCATAGATAAGTTCATTTGTGTCATACTTTAGATTCCACATATAAGTGATATCATATGGTATTTGCCTTTCTTTGCCTGACTTCACTTAGTATGAGAATCTCTAGGTCCATCCATGTTGCTGCAAATGACATCATTTCATTCTTTTTTAGGGCTGAGTAATCTAGCTCTGTTGATTGAGATGTTTATCTAGCCTCAGAGAGAAGTACTGACCAGTCAAATTACTTAACCCCTCTGAGTTTCCGTTTCCACCTCCTCATTTAAAAATGATAATAATTAATGCTGCATCGAGTAGTTGTGAAGCTCACAGAAGACACTGCATGTGAAGCCCCTGGAAGTGCTGGGTGGCCAGGAAGGGTCCCCCAGGGCACATGGAGCCCCCTCCTCCTCTTTCCAGTGGAGGAACCAGGGGCCCAGGGAGGGGACATCACTAACACCTCCAGTCACATAGTTCCGGCTGAAGGACAGAACTGACCTTCCTGAGGCTCTTGCTGCACTTGACCATTGCAGGCCCAGAGTGGGCAGGAATAGAGCTGGGAGGGCTTTTCTACAGGGAGCGAAGCCCCAGTGCGGAGTGGGAGGCCGAGAAGGCCCCTCACACAGAGCAAACCTCAGCGAGCCAGGAGTGCTGGTTCCCAGGCCTCTGCCAGTCCAGGAGGTGCTGCCCTCAGCAGAGGGGGCCTTGTGGGTGCCCGACCGGACAAGCCAGAGCAGGGGCTGGGTGTCAATGCACCAGCTGTACAGCAACCCCGGGAGATGGCGTCTGTCGGGGTAGTTCACGGCAGCCTTTGAGAACTTGTTCAAAACTGTGGTTCCTTTCCTTTTCTCTTTGGCTCCTTGAGGGCAGAGAGCGGGTCTGTCTTGCTTAACATGTGTTCTCAGCATCTCTCAAGCAGTAGAGATGCAGCGAATAGATAAATGGCACGTGGGTGGCCGGCCTTTGCAGAGGTGAGAGGCGTGACGTCTGTTGCAGGAGCGTGTTTGGTTTCTCATCTTTGCGTTTTCTGGTCCCCAGTGATGCCCAAAGCTCAGCTTCTCTGTGCACCGGTGCTGAATCGAATCTCGGAGACATAGTTTTGGGTAAAGTAGAAAAGGATAGCTTTATTGCTTTGCCAGGCAATGGGGGACACAGGGGGCTCCTGCCTTCGAAAACTATGTGTCCCCTCACATAGCTATCTCTTCATGTGTGTGTGGTGAGAACTCAACAAATTTCAAGCTTTCAATACAGTATTATTAACTATAGTTACCATGCTGTACATTAGATCTCCATAACTTATTCATCTTATAACTGAAAGTTTGTACCCTTTGACCAACATTTCCCCATCTTCCAATCTCCATTGGCTTGGCAACAACTATTCTACTCTCTGGTTCTACAAGTTTGACTTTTTTAGATTCTACGTGTAAAGTAAGATCATAAAGTATTTGTTTTTCTGTAGTTTGACTTATTTCATGTAGCATAATGTCCTCCATCTTGTCATAAATGGTAGGATTTCCTTCCTTTTATGATCGAATAATATTACATCATATACCTCTCTCTCTCACTCCATATATATATATATATATATATATATATATATATATATATATATATATATATATATATATAAAACATTTTCTTTATCCATTTATCTGTCAATGACAACCTAAAACGTATGGGCTTCCCTGGTGGAGCAGTGATTGAGAATCTGCCTGCTAATGCGGGGGACACGGGTTCAAGCCCTGGTCTGGGAAGATCCCACATGCCGCGGAGTAACTAAGCCTGTGAACCACAACTACTGAGCCTGCGTGTCTGGAGCCTGTGCTCCACAACAAGAGAGGCCGCGATAGTGAGAGGCCCACGCACCGGGATGAAGAGTGGCCCCCGCTTGCCACAACTAGAGAAAGCCCTCACACAGAAACGAAGACCCAACACAGCCAAAAATAAATTAAAAAAAAAAAACAAAAAAACCTAAAACGTAGGTTTTAGGTTGTTTCTTTTTTTTTTTTAATTTTTATTTATTATTTATTTATTATGTTTATTTTTGGCTGTGTTGGGTCTTCGTTTCTGTGCTAGGGCTTTCTCCAGTTGCGGCGAGCGGGGGCAACTCTTCATCGCTGTGCGCGGGCCTGTCACTATCGCGGCCTCTCTTGTTGCGGAGCACAGGCTCCAGACGCGCAGGCTCAGTAGTTGTGGCTCATGGGCCCAGTTGCTCCGCGGCATGTGGGATCTTCCCAGACCAGGGCTCGAACCCGTGTCCCCTGCATTGGCAGGCAGATTCTCAACCACTGCGCCACCAGGGAAGCCCTAGGGTGTTTCTAATCTTTGCTATTATGAATACTGTTGCAATGAATATAAGAGTGCAGATACCTCTTTAAGATATTGATTTCATTTCCCTTGCATATATACCCAGAAGTGGGATTACTGGATCATATGGTCATTCTATTCTTAATTTTCTGAAGAACCTCCATTCTGTTTTACATAATATGCACCTATTTGCATTCCCACCAAGAGTGTACAGGGGTTCCCTTTTCTCCATACTTATCTCTTGTCTTTTAACTAAGACCATTCTAACAGGTATAAGGTAATATCTCATTGTGGTTTTAATTTGCATTTCCCTCATAATTTATGATATTCAGCACCTTTCATGTACCTGTTGACCATTTGTTTGTCTTCTTTGCAAAATGTCTATTCAGGTCATTTGCCCACTTTTTAATTGGGTTATTTGGTTTGTGTGTGTGCTTTTTGCTTTGTTTTGTTTTGTTTTTGCTATTGGGTAGTGTGAGGTCCTTATTTATTTTGGATATTAATTCCTTATCAGATATATGGTTTACAAATATTTTCTCCTATTCTATTTTTTTTTTCTTTCTTCGCCACACCTCGTGGCTTACGGGATCTTAGTTCCCTGGCCAGGGATCAAACCTGTGCCCTCAGGGCAGTGAAAGCTAAATCCTAACCACTGGACCACCAAGGAATTCCCTCTCCCATCCTATAGGTTTTTTCATTTTGTTTACTGTTTCTTTAGCTGTACAGAAGCTTTTTAGTTTTATATAGTTCCATTTGTGTATTTTGCTTTTGTAGCCTGTGTTTTGGTGTCATATTCAAAAAAGTCACTTCCAAGAAAAGTATCAAGAAGTTTTCCCCTGTTTTCTATTAGAGTTTTATAGTTTCAGGTATGGTATTTAAGTCATTAATCCATTTGGAGTTAATTTTTTATGTATGGTGTAAGATAAGGGTCCAGTTTCCTTCTTTTGTATGTGAATATCTAGTTTTCCCAATACTACTTATTGAAGAGACTATCCTTTCTCCCATTGTATATTCTTGGTAAATTCATCAAAGATTAGTTGACCATATATGTATGAGTTTACTTCTAGGCTCTTAATTGTGTTCCATTGGTCTATGTCTCTGTTTTTATGCCAATAGTATACCGTTTTTCTTACTATAGATTCATAGTGGCATTTAAATCAGGATGTGTGATGGGTATAAGGCATCTTGCTTGCTTCCAAGTTTTAGCAACTATAAAGGAAGCTGCTATAAACATCTGTGTGCAGGAATTTTTGTGGACATAAGTTTTCAACTTGCTTGTGTAAATACCAATGAACAATATTACTAGGTTGTATGGTAAGAGTATATATATTTTTGTAAGAGACTGCCAACTTATCTTCCAAAATGGCTGTGCCATTTTTCAATCCCACCAGCAATTAATGAGGGTTCCTATTGCTCCACACCCTCTCCAGCATTTGGTGTTGTCAATATTTTGGATTTTCACCATTTTAATAAGTGTGTAGTGATAGCTCATTATTTTATTTATTTATTTTTAATTTATTGGAGTATATTTGATTTACAATGTTGTGTTAGTTTCAGGGGTACAGCAAAGTGATTCAGTTATACATATACATATATTCATTCTTTTTTTAGGTTCCTTTCTCATGTAGGTTATCACAGAATATTGAGTAGAGTTCCCTGTGGTATACAGTCGGTCCTTGTTGGTTATCTATCTTATATATAGTAGTGTGTGTATGTTCATCCCAAGCTCCTGATTTATCCTTCCCCCACCACATTTCCCCTTTGGTATCCATAGTTTTTGATATCTGTAAGTCTGCTTCTGTTTTGTAAATCAGTTCATTTGTATCATTTTGGAAATTAGACATATGTGGACATATGAGTGTTATCATATGAGCAACTAAGATTTATCCCAGAGACGCAAGGATCCTTTAATATCTGCAAGTCAATCAGTGTGATATACCAAATTAACAAACTGAAGAAAAAAAAAAACATATGATCATCTCAATAGATGCAGAAAAAGCCTTTAACAAAATTCAATGCCCATTTATGATAAAAACTCTCTAGAAAGTGGGAATAGAGGGAACTTACCTCAACATAATAAAGACCATATATGACAAATCCACAGCTAACATCATGCTCAATGGTGAAAAGCTGAAAGCATTCCTGCTAAGATCAGGAACAAGGCAAGGATGTCCACTCTCGCCACTATTATTCAACATAGTTTTGGAAGTCCTAGCCACGGCAATCAGAGAAGAAAAAGAAATAAAAGGAATCCAAATTGGAAAAGAAGTAAAACTGTCCCTATTTTCAGATGATATGATACTATACATAGAAAACCCTAAAGACGCTACTGGAAAATTACTAGAGCTCATCAATGAATTTGGTTAAGTTACAGGATACAAAATTAATACACAGAAATCTCTTGTATTCCTATACACTAACAATGAAAGATCAGAAAGAGAAATTAAGGAAAGAATCCCATTTACCATCACATCAAAAAGAATAAAATACCTAGGAATAAACATACTTAAGGAGAAAAAAGACCTGTACTCTGAAAACTATAAGACGCCGATGAAAGAAATTAGAGATGACACAAACAGATGGAAAGATATACAATGTTCTTGGATTGAAAGAATCAATATTGTCAAAATGACTATACTACCCAAGGCAATCTACAGATTCAGTGCAATCCCTATCCAATTACCAATAGCATGTTTCACAGAACTAGAATAAAAAAATTTTAAATTTATATGGAAACACAAAAGACCCCCAAATAGCCAAAGCAATTCTGAGAAAGAAGAACGGAGCTGGAGGAATCAGACTCCCTGACGGCAGACTATACTACAAAGCTACAGTAATCAAAAAAGTATGGTATTGACACAAAAAACAGAAATATAGATCAATGGAACAGGAAGCCCAGAAATAAACCCTATGCACCTATGGTCAATTAATCTACAACAAAGGAGGCAAGAATATACAATGGTTAAAGAGTCTTTTCAAAAAGGGGTGTTGGGAAAACAGGACAACTACATGTAAAAGAATGAAATTAGAACATTCTCTAACACCATACACAAAAATAAACTCAAAATGGACCAAAGACCTAAATGTAAGGCCAGATACCATAAAACTCTCAGAGAAAAATGTAGGCAGAACACACTTTGACATAAATCGCAGCAAGATCTTTTTTGACCCACCTCCTAGAACAATGAAAATAAAAACAAAAATAAACAAATGGAACCTAATTAACCTTACTTCTGCACAACAAAGGAAACCATAAGCAAAACGAAAAGACAACCTACAGAATGGGAGAAAATATTTGCAAACGAAGTGACGGAAAGGGATTAATCTCCAAAATATACAAACAGCTCATGCAGCTCTATGTCAAAAAAAAACACCTAATCAAAAACTGGGCAGAAGATCTAAATAGACATTTCTCCAAAGAAGACATACAGATGTCCAAAAAGCCCATGAAAAAATGTTCAACATCACTAATTATCAGAGAAATGCAAATCAAAACTACGAGGTATCACCTCACACCAGTTAGAATGGTGGGCATCATCAGAAAATCTACAAACAACAAATGCTGGAGAGGGTGTGGAGAAAAGGGAACCCTCCTACACTGTTGGTGGGAAAGTAAGTTGATACAACCACTATGGAGAACAGTATGAAGGTTCCTTAAAAACCTAAAAAAAGAGCTACCGTATGATCCAGCAATCCCACTCCTGGGCATATATCCAGAGAAAACCATAATTCAAAAAGAGTCATGTACGACAATGTTCATTGCAGCACTATTTACAATAGACAAGACATGGAATCAACCTAGATGTCCATCAACAAAGGAATGGATAAAGAAGATGTGGTACATATATACAATGGAGTATTACTCAGTCATAAAAAAAATGAAATAATGCCACTTGCAGCAACATGGATGGACCTAGAGATTATCATACTAAGTGAAGTAAGTCAGACAGAGAAAGACAACTAATCACTTTAATTTACAATTCCCTAATGATGTATGATGTTGAGCATCTTTTCTTATGCTTATTTTCCATCTGTGAATCTTCTTTGATAAGTTATCTTTTAAGATCTTTTGCTCACTTTTTCATCAGGTTGTTCATTTTCTTATTGTTGAGTTTTTTTTTTTTAAGAAATTCATTTTTATTATTTATTTATTTTTGGCTGTGTTGGGTCTTCGTCTCCGTGCAAGGGCCCTCCCCAGTTGCGGCAAGCGGGGGCCACTCCTCATCGCGGTGCATGGGCCTCTCACCATCGCAACCTCTCCCGTTGCGGAGCACAAGCTCCAGACGCGCAGGCTCAGCAGTTGTGGCCCACGGGCCCAGCCGCTCCGCAGCACGCGGGATCCTCCCGGACCAGGGCCCGAACCCACTTCCCCCACACCGGCAGGCAGACTCCCAACAACTGCGCCACCAGGGAAGCCCCGTATTGTTGAGTTTTTAAGAGTTCTTTGATATTTTGGATAACTCCTTTATCAGATAATCCTTTGCAAATATTTTCACTCAGTCTGTGGCTTATCTTCTCATTATTTTGACAGTGTCTTTCAAAGAGCATAAGTTTTTAATTTAATGAAGTGTAGCTTATCAATTATTTCTTTTGTTAATTGTGCCTTTGGTGTTGTATCTCCTCAAAACCTGTTTAAGTCTTATTTCTTTTTGACTTGGGTCTAAAAGCAGTAATGTTTTCTCACCTTCAGAGGTTCCATATTTCAGCACTTTCTCTACTTCTTTCACTTATTGCTCGTATAATGATTCTTTCTTGTCTGACCTCATTTTTTTCTACTCATAACTTGTTAAATTCAACCAGTAAAAATCAACAAATGATACTAACATTCTGTTTTCCAATCTTTGCTCCTACAACTACAGACAGGAGTCTTGGATGCCTTCCAAGTTATTACAAGCGATAGTTTTACCAAATATTCTAGTACTGTGTGACTTTGTCATCATCTTCCCACACTCTGATATTGGTTTCCTATTGCCTGCTACCCAAATGCTAAACCAGTTCCACATATTCCAGGTTTTTAAATTACAGCACTACATTTCAAGTTTCTAACTTATATATTAGAGTAACATTAGCTACTGCAATAAATAAATCCCCAAATTTCAGTGCTTTAATACTATGTAAATTTATTTTTGATTCACATAAGTGTCCATTATAAATGTTCCTGGCTTATGGTTAGTTACATACTGATTATGAATTCCAGGTTACTTTCAGTGTGTAGTTCCACTTTCTGCCAGGAAAGCAGATCGGAAACATCAGAAGAGGTTTTTTTTAAAGCTCCTTGGCCCAGAAATGACATGTCATTTCTCCTCATAGTCTATTGTCATGAATTGGTCTTGCACCCTCTCCTAAATCCAAGGGTGCTTGGTCTGAGAAATACATTCTTAACTGGAAAATCTCTCTACATAATAGAAGAGAGAATATAAATATTTTGTAGGAGACATAAGTTATTTGTATAAAAAGTCACAGAATGAAAGATTGCAGCCAGGAGAAATGTGATGAGAGAAATAATTGGAAGAGCCAAGGATGAATTCCTAGAGCACAGCAACATTTAAGAGACTGGCTAGGGAAGAGAACCTTGGGAAGAAGACCTAGAAGAAATCACCAACCAGAATGCAAAACCTAGCATACTAAGCAGGGGCAACAGTTTCAAGGAAAAAGAAATGAAGATCTAAACGCATAAGATGTGAAAAGTAATAGAAGGACTCAAAATAATTTGTTGTATTTGGTATTAATAGAACATACAGTGAAGTGGTGGATGTAGAAGTCAGTTTGTAGATGATTGTAAAATGGATGGGTTTTGGACAAGGATTGGGAAAAAAAAGCTAAAGACTCTTCCTTTTAAGAACTTTGCATTAGCAGAGGAGACGAAATCTGGAAAAATTCCTAGAGGGAGACAGAGGAAGGGGTTATTATTGGATTTGTAGTAAAAAGTTTTGTAACAAAAAGACTAAGTTTTGTTGCAAAATATCATTGTATTTTGAGATGGAAGAGACATAACCATGGTAATATGATTTTAAGGGCATTTATTTCCTGCTAATATAAATAACTTCCCTCCTCTGAACTCCATAGTATTTAACTGGGTTACAATTATATGCACAGGTATTCTTGACAGATTTTCCCTACCAGACTGTAAGATTCCTGAGGTAGAATCCAGGACTAATTTATGTTTGTATATGCAGTGTTTTAGGAACACTCAAGTGCCTACCTTCTGTATATATGAAAGGTGTTGAGAAATGTTCTTTTCATAAATGTTGTCAGAAGTCTTCCACTCCCAAGACTGTTTATTTATTGAAGTGATTATTGTTCCCTGGAAAGATAGATGATGGTTCTAAGACTATCAACCTTCTTTGTGTTCCATAATTTTCTTCTCCTCTTTTCATATTCTCACTCAGTTTTCTCCCGCGTACTACTAGACAACAGACACCGCCATAGTAATTATAATAAAATCCAACACGAGCTACTTCATAAAGAGACATTTGTGATTAATGTAATAAGATTAAAGAATCATAACAGCCCTAGGAGCCATCCAACCTCCTTTTCTGTGATAGTTGCATAATATATCAATCATATCTGTAATACTTTATTCACTTTGGTTGGTGAAATCCGTACTCCCTTTTGTTAAATTGTTAATGGCTTCCCCAGTTGTTTGCTATTTGCTTTTGCCTTGATGGTTTTTACAAGCTTGTTTAGAGCTTTTTATTTAGTTTCCCAAATTGATAATTTCATAGGAATACTACTTATGAACAGGAATCCCTTTGAAAAACCATTTATATTGAAGTTCTCAAATTCAGTGTAGTCGCTAAATCTAATCTTCCCTACTCACTCAACAAGTATAAATTAAAATATAATACAGCTTTCTCGTCTAGACTGAATCCAAGACCTGAGATTTCACTTGCCATTATGACTCCCTTGTTGTAAATAGAAACTAGATCTACAACTTCACTGATTAAAAGAGTCCATCCATCAGTGCCCAATTCAATCCCTACTTTCTCCAAGAAATTTACAAAGGTCCATTTTTCCTATGAATTTATAGATCTTGCTTGAGATATACCTTTTATTCTGATGATTTAAATTAAAAATTATTCTATTTATTTAAACTAAAA
This sequence comes from Balaenoptera physalus, assembly GCF_965194825.1. Taxonomy (NCBI): domain Eukaryota; kingdom Metazoa; phylum Chordata; class Mammalia; order Artiodactyla; family Balaenopteridae; genus Balaenoptera; species Balaenoptera physalus. The sequence continues at coordinate 70,765,896 of NC_138892.1, forward strand.
AAATAATCACCCATTTCTACCACTCTCCACCCCCAGCCACTTGCAACAACCAATCTGTTCTCTATCTATGAGCTTGGTTTTGGTTTTGGTTTTTTAGATTCCACATATAAGAGAGATCATACAGTATTTGTCTTTCTCTGACTTATTTCACTTAACATAATGCCCTTGAGGTACATCCATGTTGTCACAAATGGCAAGATTTCATATTTTATGACTGAATAACATTCCATTATATATATATATATATATATATATATATATTCCTATATATATATATTCATTCATCCACCAGTGGAAACTTAGGTTGTTTCCATATCTTGGCTATTATAAATAATGTTGTAATAATGTTGCAAAGAACATGGTGGTGTGGGGGGGATGCATGTGTCTTTTCAAATTAGTGTTTCCATTTTCTTATATAAATACCCAGAAGTAGAATTGCTGGATCATGTGGTATTTCTATTTTTAAATTTTTGAGGAACTTTCATACTGTTTCCATAGTGTCTGCACCAATTTACATTCCCACCAACAGTGAATGAGGGAGGGTTCCCTTTTTTCCACATCCTCACCAACACTTATTGTCTTTTTGATAACAGCCATTATGACAGATATGAGGTGCTATCCCACTGTGTTTTTTTTTTTTTTTTTTTTAGAATTTTACTTATTTTTTTATACAGTAGGTTCTTATTAGTTATCCATTTTATACATATTGGTGTATATATGTCAATGCCAATCTCCCAATTCATCACACCACCAACCAACCCGGCCCCACTGTCGTTTTGATTTGCATTTCCCTGATGAGTAATGATGTAGAGCATCTTTTCGTATATCTGTTGACCATTGGTATGTCTTCTTTGGGAAAATGACTATTCAGACCTTCTGCCCACTTTTTAATCAGATTTTTTACTTTTCTGCTTCTGAGTTGTATGAGTTCTTTGTGTATTTTGAATATGAACCCCTTGACAAATATATTATTTGCTATTATCTTTTCCCATTCAGTAGGTTGCCTTTTTGTTTTGTTAGTTAATGGTTCCCTTTACTGTGCAGAAACCTTTTAGTTTAAAGTAGTTCCAGTAGTTTATTTTTGCTTTTGCTATTGGTGTCAGATTCAAAAAATTATTGCCATGACCTGTGCCATGGAAATTACCATCTATGTTTTCTGCTCTGATTTTATGGCTTTGGGTCTAACATTCAAGTTTTTAATTCATTTTGAGTTAATTTTTGTGTATGGTGTAAGACAGTGTTTAGTTTCATCCTTTTGCATGTGGCTGTCCTATTTTTCCCACACCATTTATTGAAGAGACTATCCTTTCTCCTGTTGTATATTCTTTGCTCCTTTGTCATAAATTAGTTGACCACATGCATGTGGGCTTATTTCTTCACTCTCTATCTGTTCCATTGATCTCTGAGTTTGTTTTTAAGCCAGTACCATACTGTTTTAATCACTATAGCTTTGTAATATAGTTTGAAATCAGGGCATGTGATGCCTCTGACTTTGTTCTTTTTCTCAAGATTGCTTTCCTATTCAGGGTTTTTTGTGCTTCCATGCAAATTTTAGGATTATTTGTTCTGTTTCTGTGAAAAGCACTATTAATATTTTGATAGGGATTGCACTGAATCTATAGATTGCTTTGGGTAGTATAAACATTTTAATAATATAAACTCTTCCAATCCATGAGCAAGGTATACCTTTTTACTTATTTGTGTGCTTTTCGGTTTCTTTAATTAATGTCTTGTAGTTTTCATTATACAGATCTTTCACCACCTTGGGTAGATTTACTCCTAGGTATTTTATTCTTTTTGATGCCATTGTATATGGGATTGTTTTCTTAATTTCTCTTTCTGATTGTTCATTACTAGTGTAAAGAAACGGATTTTTGTGTATTGATTTTGCATCCTGGAAATTTGCTGAATTCATTTATTTGTTTTAATAGTTTTTTGTTGGAGTCTTTAGGGCTTTCTATATATAATATCATGTCATCTGCAAATAGTGACAGTTTTTCTTCTTCCTTTCCAATTTGGATGCCTTTTATTTATTTTTCTTGCCTAATTGCTCTGCCTAGGACTTTTGATACTACTATGTTGAATAAAGTGGTGAGAGTGGACATTCTTATCTTCTTCCTGATCTTAGAGGAAAAGTTTTCAGCTTTTCACTGTTGAATATATTAGCTATGGGCTTGTCGTATTTGGCCTTTATTATGTTGACATTTGTTCTCTCTATATCTGCTTTGTTGAGAGTTCTTATCATAAATGAATGTTGAATTTTGTCACATTAACTCATTTGCAGATGTTTAACCATCCTGGCATCCCTGGAATAAATCCCACTTGAACACGGTGGATAGCCCTTTTAATGTATTGTTGAATTCAGTTTACTAATATTTTGTTGAGGATTTTCTCACCAATGTCATCAGGAATACTAGCCTGTAATTTTCTTCTTCTGTGGCATACTTGTCTTGTTTTGGTATCAGTGTCATACTGACCTCATAAAATGTGTTTGGAAGAGTTCCCCCTTATTATTTAACTTTTCAGGTGGGTCCCTCTCCCTGAAAAACAGTGACCGTATATTTTGCTTCTTTGAATGTTTGGGCATAATAGATTTTCAATGAAATAATGAAATGTATTGGTGATGAATCATCTCAACTAGAGGGTGAAACGTCTTAGTAATAAGTAATTAAGGTAAGAAAGAAATTAAAGTGTTTATTGTGGTGGGAGGATTATATGGGATGCTTGTTAACAACAGCAGATTTTCAGAAGAGGGAAAACTAGGTAAGGAGACTGAGCTGTTGATGTGAGGTAAAGTGAAGGCTTTTTCACAAATTCTTGGGTAGAAAGTGCATCAAAAGGATAGACTGGCAACTGTGGCAAGTGCTGGTGAGCAGTCATATGATAATTATGTTTGACAAGACAGGAATCATTGCAGAATTTGATGAGAGCTATTTCAATGGAGTGCTGGGTCTACAGATCTGCATCTTTAACAAGAACCTCAGATAATTTGTATGCAAGATAACTTCAGACAACCCTGAGCAACTATTTTTACAAACTTAAGTTGGAGAAAACTTGATACTGGACACAAATCAAATGACTTGATTTTCTGCCCAAATAGATTATTTATTTAGATTATTATACATTATTCTGCCTAAGTAAGTGGTCTCATTGTAACTGGAAATAACCTGCTATCTAGGTGTTTTCTTCTTAAGTGAAAAGGATTTCAATTAAAACATTAGTAATAAATATTCTAAGTTCCAAAATGTGGCTTTCTATACTCATTTCATGAACACCAGATGTAAGGGAGTTTTTATTGTTGTTGTTTATGAAAAAAAGAATTATAATAAGATAAAAACTTCTCATAATGTTTTCCAAATAAGACAAAGAATGAAATATTTTAAGTACAAGAATAGAAAGAAGTGTCAGGTATACGCATGAGAATGAATTTCCAAAGGATAAACATTATAGGAAGAAAATTTTATGCAGCTCTCACTGCGTTGAAATTATATACGTATATATATATTTCATATATATATATTTCCCACTAGAAATTATGCTGAAAAGGCTGTTTTACAAAGATTTAATGCAAAAATAAGGGTATTAAAATAATCTGAAGAAATGTTTGTAATATTTGACGCTTTCCACAGGAAATAAAGATTTGGTAATAATTAAATATAAATAGCATCAACTGAAAGAGATTTATAAATGGTTTTACATAATATCAGATTTAGAATTGGAAGTTTCCTGCACTCAGCTCTATCTTTGAGAATAATAGTAGAAAAAAAAACATAACAAGAGACCATTACTTAGAAAAGATAATTGTGTTTGTGTGTGCATTCACACGGATTACAGAGAGACATACTGTGTAGGAATATAATTTTTATTATGTAAGGTAATGGGTTCAAGAAAGTCAGCTGGTAATTAATAACCCTCAGGGGGTTTTAATTGTTATTTTCCATTTTTATGAACTTGTTTCTGAAGCCCAATAAATAGCTGATGAATCATGCAATAGCTAATGGAAAAAAAAATCTTACCAATCAGTGCCTTTTGTACACTGTTTGAAACACTGATGTTTCCTGGTGTCCAAGAAACAGTACCCAAAGCAATTTTAACATAGTTTATTAATGGAAATGTATATATTCAATAGACTAAAATGTGATTTTGAAATTCTCAAAGGGAAAGTGGACGATTATTTTAGAACAGATCATCAAGAAAGGCATCCTAATATATTTGAAAATTATTCATCAATAAATGCTTAAATGCTTTTCTTAAAAATACAAGGAATGAAATTATTTAACAAAATGTACAGTAACTGAATTTCCGAATTCACTTAAAGAGTTGTACATCACAATTCCGAAAGCAAAAGTTATATAGTTTCCACCGAACAGCACATATTCATTCATCTTCTTCCCTTCTCTTCTTAATATTCCAAATCATTTCAAATCTCCTGTTTTGGTTGCCATGTGTTCTAGCCATTTGCCATACACTTCCCTAGAAAACCTGGTCAATTTAAAAGGGTGAAAAATTGCACTTTCTGGTTTGCAACTTTAACATCTCATGAACCTCATTCTAATGACAATGGACATGGATGTGAGGGTTTCTATATGGTAATAATCAGTTGGGAATGAAGAGTTTATAGAGAAAAGGAAGCACTATTTGTAAGACATATAGTTGGAGATAAGTATTAAAATTAGTTAAAAAGGAGACAATGAATTTCCTCACCTTAATAAACTCACTCTTATTCAGAGAAACCTTAGGCAAAGCAAGAATTTCACAAGTTAATATAACAAACATAACCTTAATCTTTAAGTTCCATGGAAGCAAGGCAGTCAGGCCTGGAAAATCTCCCCTAGGTTATGGAGGCAGAATCACCATAATTGGTGAGTATCCCACCACTTACGGGAACCTAGAATCTGAGCTTCCCCAGGTTTACAGCAGGCTTCCCCATCTGTGGAGGCCCAGCTTCTTAGCTTTGGCTTCACAATGATCTTTAGACCTTTGAATTTTCAGAGTGAATTTTTTTTTTACCTCGGAGGATTTCTTTCAGAACTGTCAAGCATAATCCTCTCAGACTTCCCTCAAAAGTATATTTTCATATATAAGAGCCAAATGAAATTTTGTATGGGAGGATAGCTCAGAGCCAAAGTGATAAAGTCACTGCCTTGTGAGGGAGGAACTCACAAGGAGGAAGCATATATAACCTGAAAGTTCAGGTGTCCCCATTCTATGCGTGGTCATTAATTCGGATGTAGTAATCAACATGACTACTTAAGTCCTACAAACGGCAGTATCCCAACTGCATGCATAGATTTTTTTTAAACTTATCTATTTATATTTTTAAATACATTTTATTTTTTAGAGCAGTTTTAGGTTCATAGCAAAAATGAGCAGAAAGTATTCCCATATATCCCCTGTTCCCACAGGCATACAACCTCCTCATCATCTACATCCCCCACCACAGTGGTACATTTGTTACAAGGGATGAATGTACATTGACACATCATTATCACCTAAAGTCCAATTTCTTTCTTCTTTTTCTGTCTCTCTTCCTGCTTTTTAAAAAAATCCTTTCTATTCCCTTGAGGACTACTTTTATTTCAATGTTTCCAAAGTTTCCAGTTATTTAAAGAATAGGTTTTGACAGCAGGATGAAATATTATACGTCCCTTAGCCTTGATCTCATTATCCACATTTCTTCAAACTAACAAGTGCAGAGAATTATGGGTAAGTTAGTTCAGGGTATAGAAAATGCCTGTTAATGTGCTACTTCCCAACAAACATGACCAGCCAAGAAACAGAGTACAATCGATATATGTCTATGATCTTTATATAGTTTGATGCAAAAGAATGTATTAATGCATTTCAAGTGTCAGAATTGCATCCTGAGGCCCAAGTGGTTCTTATCGTTCCTTATACGATGGGACAGAGTCACTCTATCTGGTATTTCAAACCCCACCTATGCACAGTTACTTCTCACCATGTTACTGAGTCCAAACTCATTCTGCTTGCCACACAACAGTCCAATAAATCTGGAGAAAAGTTGTTGGGACAAGGGATTGAGCAACTTTATTCAGAAAGCCAGCAGACTAAGAAGATGGCAGACTAATGTCCCAGAGAACCATCTTACCCCAGTCAGAATTCAGGCCTCTTTTATACTAAAAAGGGGAGGGGCGTGGTTGGTTGTTGCAGACTTCTTGGTGCAAGAATCCTTTGTTCTTGCAGCTGTCCATGTAGGTCAGGTCACAATGTTCCTGCAAACCTCCAACAGAACAAATGTTATTCTTTGTTCTGCAACTTTTTCTCTCTGTATGAATGGACTCTTAAAGGTCAGAGCCCTGAGAATAGGCTGTCCTGTATATTTCAGGCTATAGGCAACACTCTTTCACACAAGGTACAGAGACAGCATGACTAAGTACAGGCAGCAGAGCACAAATGTTAAAGAAAAAGAAACAGATCCAATATGGAGCCAGATTTGTTATTCCCTAGTACAATCACAAGCAATTTACCTCTGAATTTTCTCCTCTCTTCACACATTGGGGTGTGTGAGGGGGAGAAGAGAAGGAGGTGGTAAAGCTCTTTCTAATGTGACTCTTTGCAATGGCTTTTGACTGTAAGTTGCGTACATTTTACCCTCTTGGATGGCCTCTCTGAACACAGATTCTCTCCCATTGATGATGCTATGCACCGCGCAGGACTACCTGCTGATTGATACAAGTTGCAGTTTGCCTGGCCCACCTGGTAGACATGATGGATGTCATTGACTCACTTCTTCCCTCTGCCAATTAAACTGTGAGCCCAGTACCACTAACATGGACCACGGCACTGGGTTAGCTCTGTGGAAGACATTTACCATAGGACACTGAGTATGTGCCTTTTGACCCTCTAAGGGGTCAAATTCAAAATAGTAAAAAGATAAAGAAGACTATTTCTCCACAGGCAAAGAAACATCGATAAGAAAGGTCTAAATCTGCCAAATGCTAAGAGTGTGCTTTATGCCTGAATTACCTGCATAATAGTTCAAATCTCTGCTCCTCTCCTTTTTCCTCTCTGCCTTCTCTCCTGCTCTGACAGCACCTTCTTAGTGAGGCCTACCCTGACCTTTCAAGTGCTGTAGAGAGGACTAAACAAAATAAGGAAAAATGAAATGTAGCACAAGGTCTGGCCTGTAATAATACTAGTTTAATAAATGAAAGTGGCTGCAGTAGCAAATCTGCCTGTTGGATTTCTGTTGTTGCTATTTGTTTTTCATCACTCAGCCTGCAGCCACTAATGGGTATAATATTCCACATTCAATATGCTGAGATCCCATCAGAAGTGATCCAGGTGAATCCCCCTGCTGAAATCTCATTCTACACTTCTTCCTCAGTCATTAATTCATGTACACATCCACCCACTCATACATTAATTCCATCTCCAGATACTTTTTAAGCACCCACTATCTGCCAAGCATTGAACCATGATCACTGAGCAAACACTGGTAAATAAGACAGACGTGATCCCTGCCCTTGCAGAGATTTCATTCTTGTGGGGTAAAACATAACCCAAACAAATAAACAAAATTATTGCCAGAACAAGGAGAAGAGAGGCTAATTTTTATAAGATGGTCAAGAAAAGACTCCTTCAAGAGGAGAGTCTTAATCCTACATACCTTCAGAAGACCTGAAACTAGAAAGGACTTTCAAAGTAAGTACATCCACAGAAGGGGGAACTACGCACTTTCACGAAGAAGAAAAACACTTTAGGAGCAGGGGGATCGTGGTTTCTTGTAAACAACTTGTTTCTGAATTTATTTGAATAAGCACTAATATCAGAAATTGTTATGAAAATGATACGGTTAACAAACTTGTTTCCCCAAAAGTATACATTATAAATGGTAAAAAGGGAGAAAGTTTTACATACTGGTTGGTTAAAAAATTGAAAAACTCCCTTTACTTTTCTGGTCCTCAAATCCTTCTAAAAAATAATGAAGACGATAAAAATATCTACCACATTAAGTCCTGGAGTTATAGTCACAAATGAAACCACGGCACACTAGTCCAAAATATCTAGTAATACATTTAAAAAACATTTTGTGAGAAATATCTAGCCTGATGATATTAGCCTGATGATAATAGAATTTACAATATAAAAGTGTCAAAGACTAAAAGTTTCAGAGAGGTTTCAGTTTATTGTCACATGTGATTCAATAAAAATGAAAATGCAGGTTAGATTCCAATTGTATATCAATGCAATCTTATGCTCTCTGCCTGTGAAGAGGAGGCGTAAGAAAGGAGATGTGCTGCTATTCATTTATTGGCCACCAAAGCTGCTCTTTAAGAATATATTTTGAAGAGCTTTGGAGTTATAGCAAAATCAAGACATACTTGTGGTTGTCAACAGTACATGTGGTTGCAATGGTGCTAATATTATTTGTAATCATTGACGCTAGGAAAGGGCAAAACAAAGAGAAAGCAAACCTTTTCCTAGTTGAGTCACTATGTGTTCACTGGTCATTGTCAGCCTCCCTAAGCAATTTTCTGGCTTACCTTTTTTTATTTTTTATCATGGTCATATGTCACTGGTCAAGAGGTTAGCCTCTAGCACAAGGTTTAATCAAGATTTAGTAATTAGGTTTTTCTTTCCTGTGATAAGGAATATTTTAAATGTAATTACCTAATGAGAACAGGCAAAATGCTGCTGAATCCTAATTGATAAATACCCAGGAGTACACGACAGCACTGCAGACCATCTGCCCTGAATCTTGAATGACGACCAATTTCAGGCCTACAGGACAACCAAATCAATTCAGAGCATTCTGGGTTCTTTCTTAAAGAACCCCTCATCTTCGTTATCAGCAAACCCTATTTATTTCAGCATTGTAAGCTGCTGCTGTGACAACAATTCAAATGCTCTGATGACCTGTTTTTGAAAGTCAGTGAAATAGTAAATGTCTCCTAGAACTGACCGGTATAATTTGTCTTTTTTTTTTTTTTATGGAACAAGTCACTATCAAGTTGGATGAGTAAGCTCAAAATGTACAAGACCAGGTTCAGTAATGAAAAAACAAAACAAAAGTACAACAAAAACAAAGCAGGGTTTGGAAACAGAGCCAGATTCCAATTCTACATCTGAACTTCTTTAGTCTTAGATAGATAACTCTTAAGCTATTTGTCTTATTTGTGAAATAGGAGTACTAAGCTTACCTTGTAGATTTGTTGGGAGGTCTGCTGCAAGCATGTGTGTCCTATGGTCTGGCATGAGATAAAATGTGCAGTTAATATTATTACCTCCCCAGGTTGGCCGGGGTTAGCCAGCCACACCCCGTGTGCAATCTGCCCTGGCCTCTGAGTCCAGCATTGGCTGATTCGCTCACTGTGCCTCAGCGACGGTTCTGAGTCGTCACAGGAAGACTAAGGATCAGGGTGTTTTGTACTCTGGAGGTCCAAATTTAAAACTGCGAGAGGAAAGAAAGGCCATGTCTTTCCAACCGCAGCAAAGTAGACAAGTGAAGATTAAATGGGCCAACTACTAACAGCACATTTTACACCTGATTTACTGAAGTAACACCCCATATCTACCCTTACTTTTGGCCGTGACTCAAAGTCATCTCTAACATCTAAGAACCACACGCTTCAGTTTGTTCAGGAGACCCAAGCCCTAGGCACAGGAGACTTCACGAATCAGCACTGAAGTTCTGAGTGAAAGTCCTCTATGGAATCATTTCCCAATTCATAAACGTCCACCACTAGGATTCTCTGCAGTTTTATACACATGAAACTTCTCTGTATTCAAAACATAATAATATTAAGCATCTGTAGGAGAGTAAATTGATACCAACATCAAAATGTAAACACATAAAGTAACAGGATTTTATAAGAACTGCTTTTTACATTTTTTTCATATTCTATAAAAAGAATATAGGATAAGCAAAATGGTTGTCTACATCTAACTGCAGACACAGTTTTAGCTCTTTTAACTAAAGATCCTCTCTTTAATCCTTCAAGATCCTCTCTCATAGTTTATAATATCATTCAAATTTTACATTTACCCTTTCCATATGTTCTGAGCAGGAAACGTGACTGAAAACAGAAATTCAGAGAGACATGTGATATTCAATAATATAAAACATTTTTGAGAAGAACAAAAGGAACACCCTAATGAAAATACTTGCTGGATTTGGTTTTACTCCAATGTTATCCAATATCATTCCTTTGGTAATCACTGTTTTACTTCTAAGGGTTTATTTTTTCTGAGATTTTTTGAATGTTCTTCTATGAAGATGTTTTTATAACAAAGGTTGTTATTTTAAGTCTTATTTCAAATCTCATCTAACTAAAAAGTATAGCTGAAGCCACTTCTCAAATGAGACTTTCCCCCACGGTTTTCTGAAACTGTAGGCCTTATGATACAATAGTACAATTGTTTGGGCTGTGGCACGTCGCATTAGATAAGACGAGACACTGATGAAGTCACCAGAAGTTTAAGATGTGTCATATCACTTAAAAGATTAAAACTAACATAATAGATGAAGGAAATCCATCAAATGATGATTAAAATTTTTTTGACAGTCACACTTTAATCTTGAGACTTAAGTGGTGGTTAGTTTCTGAAAAATCCAGACAGTAATTTCTCTAAGTAAGGGTATAAAAGTATTACCAGTGGAGAACTTTCTACAGCATAGATGGGTGAGTGAGGGATGCATAGCGAATGTGGTCTGAAATTTTGAATTATATAATGGGATGGAACAAGATAGGAAGGATTTTAAACACCTTCTTAGAAAATCATGCAACAATAAAGTAAAATGTACATTTATTGAAATCTCTCTTCATGAGATATAAAGTCTATGTCTTCCCGCCTTTCAAATTAAAAAATCTTTAGGACTTAAGTTATTTCATTTTATGCAATAATATTCTTGAAGTTTTGCCAATAAAAGGGATTTTCTTACACTAAAGGAAGATTTAAATAAAACCAGGATAAGGATGGCAAACACATGGCAGGAATAATGCTTCTCAGCCCTCCTCAACATGCTACAAGCCTTTGTTGTGAAATCGAGTGGGGCCTGTGCATGAAGGCCTCTTTTTTTTCCCCATTTCTTGTAAGCAAGACTCCAGCCTCCATGACCTTCCCTGAGTTCCAAAGGGCAGATTATTGAACTGTTGCTAGTCAAGGAAGGAGCAGCCAAGAAACCACCTGAGGCAAGATTAAAGGGACCAGGGAAGCTCATTAAGATTAAGAGACCACCTGAGACCCTGCACACACTCTAATCTTGTCAGCAACCTCACCCTTGAAGTATAGTTAAAAACTCATCAAATCCTCCCGGGTTGGGACACATAGTTTTTCGAAGCAGGAGCCTGCTGTGTCCCCCTCTACCTGGCAAAATAATAAAGCTATCCTTTTCTACTTCACCCAAAGCTCTGTCTCTGAGATTCGATTCGGCACTGGCGTACAGAGAAGCTGAGCTTTCGGTAACAGTTGCCCTCTTCCTCAATGTGATAGCTAATTTTATGTGTCAACTTGGCTAGACTAGAGTGCCTAGTTGTTTGGTCATACAGTCTAGATGTCGCTGTGAAGATATTGCCTCGGTGTGATTAACATTTACAATCAGAAGAAGTGAGTAAAGCAGATTACCCTCCATAATATGGGTGGGGCTCACCCAATGAGTTGAAGACCTTAAGAGCAAAGACTGAGGTTTCTGAAAGAAGAAGCAAGTCTGTCTCAAGACTGTACCATCAATTCTTACCTGAATTTCCAACCTGCTGGACTGCCCTACAGATTCCACACTTTGCCAGCTCCCACAATCACAAGAGCCAATTCCTTAAAATGAATCTCTTTCTGTATATAAATATACACATTGATTCTGGAGAGCTCTAACTAATATGCCCAGTAAGTCCAGGCATGGCCTTTTCTCAATGCTTGCTCCAGGCAGCCACTACCAACTAGAGGTGACACACATAATTAAACCTATTTGCCATTTCAGTACCAGGAGATCTTATGTTTAAGGAAATAGCATGTAAGATACTTGCATAAAGTAAAAAAAATCCTTTTGTAATGTGTTTAATCATTTTTGTCATTTAGGTATAGTTTGTTTGTTATATAATCAGCTTGCTTAAATCAAAACACATCTCACAACTTTTTTTTATATTGTAGAAAAGTTTCCTGCAGCCTACCAGTAATTACAAACAGCACACAGATGTTTTAAAAATCAAAGCTTATATTATAAAACGGTCTACTTGAGCTTTTCCAAACTTCATGCAAGCTAAACCTGATGTCTGAAATGCATATTTCTCATAGAGCATAAAGCCATCTCTGGAGACATGTCATCAAAATGTGTCTTTATAGGAACTACGTGAAGTGTCTTGAGAGAGAATTTCGAAGACCTGGCTGAGACTATGAACAAACCCTTCAGCATCTCTGAGTTTCAGTTTCTCCATCAGAAAATGATGTGATGGATTAGAAGGCTTTACAACCCCTTCCTGCCGTGGGACCAGTGGCTCACAGCAAATGGAGAACATGAGTTGAAGGCAGTTTCATTTCAGAGACTTGACTTTTAAGGTCACTTTAAAATTTCTCTAGTAGGTGACCCTACATATTACGCTTTATTATCTACATCATTTAGCATTACAAGAACCTCAGTGGTGTCAATTCCAACATTTATAGTGATAGTTTGTTAGTCATTAACTAATAAAGAAATGAGAGCTTGTGAAGTTTGTGTCATTTATCATGTTATGAATGACTATTGCAAAGCATTCCATAATTTAAAATCTTTTAGGTTAAGCAGATTTTAAACATATTAAAAAACTATAGAATATAAGAGAATAGAAATCTATGCATCTGTCATCCAGATTTATCAATACACTTTGTAATTTTTGCTCAAGACACCTTAAGGATAAAATATTAGAGATAAAGCTACTTTCAACTGTCGAATCTCCTTTGTGAGCTTCTCCATCTCTACTCAACCTTTAAATGTTGGTGTTCTCGACCTTGATCTCGAACTGACCTTTCCTCTTTCTCTGTAAATGATTTCATCCATTTCCTCAGAGTTAAAGGCATAGTTAAGATGAAGGCACACATATTGTTGGAGGACCTTAGCCATAGGGCCTTTCCCCAGCACCAAAAGAGTCTACCAGCCTCCCCTGCCAGACCATCTTCTCAGAGCCCAGATCCATTGTATTCAACTGACTACTTAACGGCACCACTGCTATCCATCCCACCAACTCATATGTCTCCCACCTCTCAGTACATATTACCATCAGCAGCTTGGTTGCTTAGTCAGACATTTAAGTCATTCTTGATTTTTCTTTTATTTACTCCCTACATCCAAGTATCACCTTACACATTTGTTCCCACCTAAAAGACACATCTCATTTTGCCTACTATTCTCCATTTCCTCTGCTATCATCCTACTCCACGATGCCAATATGTCTGACCTGGACAAGTTCAACTGCCTTTATGTGGTCTCCATTCCCCCCTCAATTCATTCTTCACGTTGGGTGAAGAGTAAACTTAACATGGAAGTTGGACCATGTTACCATGTTGATTAATCATTCACAGGTTTCACATTACTCTAAGAACAAAGCCCACATTGCTAATCCCAGCCGACAAGTCTGCCTTATCACGTCTCTCAATCTGATGCTGTCACTTCAATCTCTTCATGCCACATACCCTCTGCTCACTGTCTGAGGCTCACTCCTCCCCACCCCCGCTCCTAGTTTTTCAAATAAGCTCTTCTCCACCTCAGAGCTTTATCTCATGTGTTCCCACTGCCTGAAAGCTTTCCCCACACAATCTGACTCCTTGCAATCAGAGGACCAATATGGAATTCACCAACCTCTCACTAAACAGACATTCCCAATCTGTGATGCTTTTTTAAAAAAAATTCCTTCCTGGATGTATTATAATTCAAAAATATTTTATTTGTCTAATTATCTGTTTTTAGTTTCTTCCCTCCACTGGAATATAAATTCTAATAGTTGATGTGTATGTGCATTTTTGTGATTCCAGCAAAGTCTCAATTTCTAAAACATAGTAAGCATTCAAAAATGTACTTTAGGGGCTTCCCTGGTGGCACAGTGGTTGAGAGTCTGCCTGCCAGTGCAGGGAACACGGGTTCGAGCCCTGGTCTGGGAAGATCCCACATGCCGCGGAGCGGCTAGGCCCGTGAGCCACAACTACTGAGCCTGCGCGTCTGGAGCCTGTACTCCGCAATGGGAGAGGCCGCGACAGTGAGAGGCCCGTGCACCGCAATGAAGAGTGGCTCCTGCTTGCCGTAACTGGAGAAAGCCCTTGCACAGAAACGAAGACCCAACACAGCCAGAAATAAATTAATTAATTAATTAATTTAAAAAAATGTACTTTAAAGGAAATAAAGTATTACATCCATCTGGAAAAAAAAAAAGAGTCCTTAGCCACAAGCTCTTTTACTGCTATTCCCCATGTCGTTAAATCAATAGCCCATTATTTTCTGACAAAACATTTTTCATTTTGCCACAGACCTCTAAACAAAATTGTTAGAAGAAAATAGAGAGAATGTTATATTTCATTTAGGTAGCCTGAACGATTTATTTTGGATTTCAGATAGATGTTTAGCTAATTAGCTAGATGATAGATAGATAGATGATAGGCAAATTTATATATTTGTTTTAATGTATATTATATAAATAATAAATTTAATTTTCATTTATATTATATATAGTATATATGGCATATATGTATATATGTGTATAATATGCATACATTATAACACAATGCCATAATAGAAAAATATACTTTTCTAAAAATTGTAATAATGAAGAACATGCTGAAACATGATGAAATATTATGATATGGTGTTCAGCCAAAAAGTATAATGTAAAATGTAATTTCAATACAATTACAGGTATACAAAATGTGTATACATATATATATAAGAAAAGTCACTAGCCAAAATGAAAATCATTGTATTAGGGTTTTTATTATTACTTAATATGTTTTCAAAATATTTGCTTTTATATCATCATCTTTTACATCAAAAATAAAAATAAGGACAAATGGAGCAATAACAACCTTTCATGAAACATTTGTAAAGCTGATCTTAAAAGCTGAATTGTATCATGTTACAGGCAGGTAACATATATTTTACTGTTGATTGTTACAATTGCTTTGATCAGTAGTGTATCTGGAGCCATAAACAAGAGAAGATTCTTAAGCAAAATTGGAGACAATAGAGCAATTTTAGCAAATTAAATAGGCATTATTTTTCATAAATATTGTTGATATTTAGCCATTTGGTCTTTAACCTATTCAAAAACAAGTACAGAGAGAGAAACAAAATAAAAGCCTTTCAGCCTAGATCCCATCACTTGAACCATGAAGATAATAAATGTTTATTTCTTTGAAGTAAAATTTTTATTTCCTTGAGTTAGTAGGAAAATAATGGTATTTTCATTTGAAACATATCTAAAGACTGTCAGCTTATTTTATGTTTCACTATTTAAGTCAAACACTCTGTGTGACAGGTACTGAATCACCCACTGGACCGCAAAGGAGGTGAAGTGCCAGACCACCTTCATTAAAAACCACAGCAGGACTTCCCTGGTGGTGCAGTGTTTAAGAATCTGCCTGCCAGTGCAGGGGACACGGGTTTGATCCCTGGTCTGGGAAGAACCCACATGCTGTGGAGCAACTAAGCCTGTGCACCAGAACTACTGAGCCTTCACTCTAGAGCCCACCAGCCACAACTACTGAAGCTGGCACTCCTAGAGCCTGTGCTCTGCAACAAGAGAAGCCACTGCAATGAGAAGTCCGTGCACCACAATGAAGAGTAGCCCCTGCTCGCCACAAGTAGAGGAAGCCCATGCACAGCAACGAAGACCCAACGCAGCCAAAAATAAATAAATAAATAAATAAAAACCACAGCAGACAGTGTATCTTTGTCATAGGTGCTGCCCAGCCCAGTGTCCCAGGGCAAAAGGAGCACATAAGAAGGCAAGTTGATTCTTTCCGTGAAGAGTCCTTTGGGGAAGATGACATTTGTACAGCCCTTTGAAGGATGGGTAGGGTTTCACCAAATTTAGAGTAGAAGGAAAGGGCAATCAACATTGAAATCAGGATGAGTAAGGTCATGGGAAGCAGTTTCTAGAATCGCATCATCATTCTTGACTAGAGGAGAGGGCAAAAGAAGAAAGAACTAATATTTTCTTTTATATACAGCACTGACCTGTCCTTCAATAAGAATCTAGTTCATTTTTTTAGTTATATACACTTCATAATAGGAAATGAATCAAATGTACTATCTTTGTTATGAAATTATATTTTTGATTAAATACTCCAAGGCAAATACATTAGTGGAAGAAATAATCACATACTTATACTGAAAGAAAAAATATTTACTAGTATATAATGAAATTTAAAAAAATATATATGTTAGGTTCATGGCAATTCATATCCCACCCACAGAGTGACAGAAAATAGTTTTTAAAATCTAATTTTAGCAAATTATTTTTCAAATGGGTAATTGACTTGCTTTCCTTTTTAAATGCTAATGCTATCATTATAGGAGACAATAAATGTTAGTTAACAATATAAGTAACTTCAATACAGAATAGCATCTGTCACAACGCAGTCAGAGCCCCCTGTAACAAATCTCCCATCTTTAAATTGTAGATACATGCTTTTGTTATTCTTTCCCTTATACAATATGGAAGAATCACAGAAATTAATGGCCTTTTAATTTGGTGTCCTGAAATAAACAAGATGAAAGACACATGTGAACTTCACAGCCATTAACAAGTTGACAGAACAGACACATATATGTGATCAAAAAATGTTTATATTTTTGGGACACTATATAAGAAATTTCACTGCCCAATCCTTACCTCTTTTTTATTGTGCCTATTGCACATGGACAACATAATGTCAGGCATTCCTCTGAGTCATCAGGCCAAACTGTGCTAGGGCAAATACCACCACGTTCCTAGACAGTGTTCCATGCTTCATTTAAACAGAGAGCATATGACATGTGTTTTTCATTTTAAGTTCTGCCTCCTTGAATGCTGTTTCCTCTCTTTTGGCTTTCACCAAGGTCAAAGGAATCTCCTGCAAACAAAAAGTGTAAATGTCCAGTCTTGTACTGGAAACCTGTCCATCTGGTGTCTTAAACAACCCTAACCTCAAAGTTCACGAGTTCATTTAGTACACTACCACGTCAACATCAAGATTCTAATGGTCAAGGGCAATAACATGATCTATTAAAGATATTAACTGTGATGACTTTAGCTAATGTTTCTCCTTTTTGTTCAGTCTCTGAGCATATATGCAAGGCTAATCATCACAAGGATGATCAATTCTAAACCCCAATCTCTAAACAGTATCCAGGCTCAAGAGTTTCTAATTCACCTCCCAACACGCCCCATCATCCCCCAACTATAGAACATCTCAGCATTACGGCGTTCATCCCAATTGGCAGAATAGAACCTCCAAGAGTCTAATGACAACTGGGGGAAATCTAGACAGACCTGTGGTGTGAACACAACCTCAAGAAGCAATTCTACTCTTCCACAAATGACCCTTCATAAGTAATCTTTTCTTCTTCTCATTTCTTAAAGGCCTGTAGTATTCGATGGCCAGAGGCTGAATATGAGATGTGAATGCTGTGTTGCAGAAGCTTTCAGCAAGATCTTTACAAGTAGTGCCCTGGGAAAATGAAACATCCAGTTACTAATTACAGATAAAGGAATTACCAGGATTCAATTTTCAAAAGAGCTACCCAATTACTCACACTCTTTGTTGCCTCATTATCAACACATGTATGTTGAACAATTAGAATTTTATCACTAAAATGAAGCTGAACTTACTTCTACAAATTAGAATACATTAAAGAGACTCTCTTTCCATGCATTTTATAAGTAGGTTTCAAAGATGTTTGGAAATGTAGTTCTTGCATCCCCAAAAGCAAATAATATATGAAATTTCATTACAGCAAACTTCAGTTTATATACTGCTTCATTTTGATGTTTTCTGACTTTAAATGTTTATATGTTAAATCTCAGCCAAAAGCTCTTATGATTAAATTACTCACTGTGTAGCATTTTCTCACATAAAATGTGGAGAAATAGCCTCCTGGAAGTCATTAAAAAGACATTTCTAAGTATACATTTTGGATGTAGATGTTCCCAAAAACAATTCAGTGTAAAAAATATTGGTCTCATTTGGTTTGCTAAAACAAGTTGTGTGCTAATAACATGAAGGATATTTTTTAACTCTATAACTTCTGTTGTTTCTTAATGTTTCTCAATTTTCTGAAATTAATTTAATTATTTATTCAAGAAATATTTTGAGCACTTCCTATGTCCCTGGCACTGTGCAAAGCACAGGGGACATTCAGGTGAGTGAGGGAATATAGTCCCTTTGGGGGCATCAGGTTGCAGTTGTGATTTGGAAGATGTTCAGGCAGCATTTCACCAGGACTTGGTGGTTGTTTGGATGGAGACAGGTACAGAGAGGAGTCAAAAGAAGACTCCTCGGTTTTTGGAGTTGACAAGAAGCCATCTGGTGGTACCATTCTCAAAAGTAGGAAAAACAAAAGAAGGAACAGGTCCAGGGGAGAAAGACCAAGATGGAAAGCTGCTGAGGTGACATGCTTGCAAGATAGCTAGACATCCATGTCTGATAGGCAACTGAGATGAGGAGAGTTATCAGGCTAGAGATATAATTTTAGTAATGAATGAGACTGCACAGAATGTGTGTACAGGATGAAAAGAGGGAGTGGGACCAAACCCTGAGAAATGTTAACTTTTAAGGGAAAGATGGAGTTAGAAGAGCTTGAAGAAGAAGCTGAGAAGGAGAGGCCAGAAAAAGAATAAGAAAAAATTCCAGTAGCATGTGGTGCCAGGGACTCCATGGGAACAGCACATTCTGAGAAAGAAGCAGTGAGAACTAAGTCAGTAGGGCTGAGAAGTATGGCATGGATTGACCACTGAGGAAATCAGGCTGACTTTCAAGGGGACAGCTTCATGGCTAAGGAAGTGAAAGGGAAGTAGTGGAGACAGTGATTGCTGACTTTTTTCAACATGGAGAGAAAGAGAAGGCAGAGGCTGGAGGGGATCTGGAGCTTTCATTTTAAAACCCCAAAGGAAGGATTTTAGTTTTGTAAGGTGAGACTTGAAACCGTTTAGTCACTCTTGGAAGGGGACCTGTGGCAAAGAGCATAGAGATAAAAGCATGAAAGAGATAGTATCACCAACCTCACATGAAAAAGAAATACTTCCATCAATAAATAGTCCTGCATAGGACTTAGTTATAAATTTAAAAAAATAAATAAATAAAAAGTTTTCCCCGAACCTCTGTTACTATCTCTCTGTTGATTATTTACTTAAATATATATACTTAAGTACCACCTCCTTCCCCAAAGGACTTGAGGTCGATAACAACAAAACAATAAACAAAAACTAAAATTGTATTACAAAATTGCAAGCTAGATGTGGAGGTTTGGGTAAAAAGGAAGAATAAGATATAAAATATAATAAATGTATAAATAAATACAGAAGTATATATAATTATAAATTGTAAATATATAAATTATAAAATAATAAATATAGAATCTTTAAAGTGTTCCTACCATTTAACTTAACAATGTCTCATCTGAGGAATTTATCTAAGCAAATAATCTGTTATATGCTGAAAAATTATGTACAGAAATATTCATCAAAGAATTATTTGTAGTAACAAAAAATGCAAACAATCTAATTTTGCAGTTATATGACATTGGCTAAGTTAATTATGATACATCCAGATGATTGAAGAATATTGGGGAATTAAAAATAATATTCTTAAATGATACAGAATGTAATACACAAACTTGTATATATCCTTTGAATTAAATTTATATATATAAATAATTTATGCTCATAAATAATATATTCAAAATAAATGCAGTGATTACCTATGGATTGTAAGATTATGAGACTTTTCTTTTTCTTCATATTTTATGTTCACATTTTCCAAAATTTATATAATAATGACCATATATTACTTTTATAATCAGAAATATATTACTGTTGTTATTATTAAGGCCAGATAACTTGTCTTTTTCAAAATATTTTCCTCAAGTTTAATAGGCGTTAATACTGCTTAGGATGCTGTACATCTTACCACTGAAAAGGCTGATTCTCTTGGTCATTATTCAGCATAGAAGTGGTTTAATACCCTCATCAAACTTGTCTTGATGTTTACTAGCTATTCAATGAGGTTTTCTGACACTATACGTATTGGTGCGCCATTAGGGCTAGATTAACAAGTTAGTGAAATTCTCTGGTGGTTTAGCATTTGGCAGACCGCTATTACCAGCAGTCTGTGGTTACGATTTCTCTGGAACACTAAAATAATGAAAATTTAAATTTATGGGTGTAATTGGTTTATATGACATTCTACTACCTACACACTGTATGAGCTAAAACCTTTGCATTTTTAGAGTATAACTGGTAACCACAATAAAACTGCAGCAAAATTTTTAATACTCTGTTGCCAACAACAAAATTAAATAGTGCCTGATTATGTTAAATATAATTTATTAAACTGATTCTCTGAAAATATTTATTTATTTATTTTTTTAATTCAATAGATGGATGTTAAAATTCACTCCAATCCTGAGATTCTATGATTGCAAGAATTTATCATATTTGACATAGGATAAATCTCCTTTAACTAGAATATTCAGAATAATTGCAACAGAGGTTTTTCTGTATAAATCTATTCTTATTGAATATATATGTGAGCACAGTTCCAGAAATCACAGTAATTTACAGAAGCAAATTGTGGAGACTTGTTTTTAAAAAGTTCAAAGATACCTCAAACATCTATTCATCGTCAAATTATTCTTCCAACATAGTTTAAAATGTTTGTCATTGAGGCTTTAAAAAAATGACCCATACAATGTTTTAACAAGTCTAAAAATTAGCATAATTTGGTTCTTGGAAATTTTGGAGTCCATGTTTTGTGAAATACTGAATTGTCTTCATTGTTTAAGCCAGGTTCAATTAGACATGCAGTCACTTGAATCTAAAATTATCCTAACTGGCACAGTAGACATATTTAGCAAAGCCAATGTTTTCATGGTTGATTTGGGAGAGGTTTGTGTTTGAGAACATATTTGTTTATGTTTTATTACCATCTCATACCTACATATGCTTTAGCTTACAAAACTGCAGTGGGAAATCATTCATGTTTAATTACATTTTAACTAGTCATTCTCTTGCCATTGATATTCATGAAACTGGCACTAAACCAGGTGATTTGATGTGAGTCCAGAAACATCAAATGCATTTGATGAAATTGCCTGAATCATAGAACTAGTGCTTAATTCAGTGGCTCAGCGTTTAGACAATTTAAGTAGATTCTTTTTACATTAATGTGGAAATTAAAACAAATGGCACTTTAGAGTTTTCCTATTCTACTCTAAGAGCACTATGGCAAACATCTGCATAAAAGGTTAAAAGCTTCATGAATCATTTTTGTATTTTACCTACAAAATGTCAGAACTCTAAAATATTGAAAGTATCAAAATGTTTAACACTATGTACTCAAATATCAGATGATGATTGATTTCCTCAGTATTCATCTAGATGTTTTGGTGACATCATCAGCAAGACTACCTCCTACTGAACATCATCTTACCTGGAAACAAACTATGAGTATAAAATATTGGTACGTGTCCCATTATCATTTTTATAACTCATTCAGAGTCATAGAGTTAAATGCTAACATCATTTTAACCAGTCCATTTCAAAATATTTCCAGGTTCATGGTCTAGCAAACAAAAATTGTGTTTGTCTACTTATTTACAAATATTGCATCAATAAGTTTTAAGCATAATGATTATAATAAAATATTAGGTCCCCAAAATTTATGGCAATTAATGTTAAAGGAACGAAAATAAGGAAATAATAATGATCACTTGATCACATACTGCTTTTGTCTGAGTTCAGTTAGGGAAACTGAAACATCACATGTGTTGAAAATAAAGTGATAAATAACATAGGAATTAGAGGTTTTACGAATGTGGGAAGAACTAGGCTGCAAATACCTGGAAGTCTGTAGCTAGAACATCAGAGAAACAATTACTCATGACTTCAGTCCACAGCACTGGAGAAGGTGGCCAAGTCAGAGTCACCGAGAAGGTCAAGAATCTACCACAGCTGGCTGCCATGACTGTGGAGGAGGGGATCACGGAAAGATCTGTGACGATACCATGCCTGGCTATGAAGTGAGGCTCCTGGAGCGCTACCATATATGTCCAACATGCTCCCACCACGTCCTCCCAAGACTACTGGTTTCTTCTTTATTTCCAAATTCCAAATCTCCCAGTAGTTCTTCTCGTTGGCAAACTCTATGCCAGAACCATACAGGGAAGCAAATCCTTAGAAATATAGTTATCACTTTTAAAAGTGTTGGTGGTTGGATCAACTCAACATTCATAAACATCCCTTTACCCATATTTAACTTCCAAATAAAGACAAAAACATTATATTTCCACCTAATATGTTGCAACTATTCTTCATTCAACTGAAGACAAGCTCACAAAAGATGAAACACAAAGCCCTGTATCATTTTATGCATCTCTGGGTGATCTTTGTTTCTTTTCTAGATGATTCACACTCCTTCTTTGATACCATGTAGTTTAATATTGAGGTTAATCATTGATTACACACCTTAGATGGTAAGAGAATTGAGCAGAGGAAAAGATTAGTTAATGTAAAGGAATATATTAATAGTGAAGCAAGGAAAAAATACATATGACTTCTGCAGCCCTTGTTTGTGAAACCACTCACAGGGCTGCAATTAGTATTTATAATATCCTTCTTCCATTAGTGTTCTAAGTTCTCTCTAACCTCATCAAGCACCTAACTAGTCTTGGCTCCCATTGCCTGATGTGGTAACCCGCCATTTCAGTGTCCCTTGCAATGGGACACTGCAATGGCGAATATTGTAGTCCCACAAGGAACGGAACATTCCTTCCTTGTGAACTAAAATCTCTAAACATGTGGAGATTAAAGTACAGGAAAAGTGTTTTGAGAGTAGATCAGTAAGATACATATTGAGAAGTCACTCTTATTTTCCTTACATTTTGTCTTTTTGGTTATTAACACATTCACCTTGGCAATGCCCTCAATCCCTATGGTGAGAGTAAATTTGCCTGGGTGGGACCCTCCCAGCCTGAGGGACCTCATGCAGCACTTGAATTGCTTCAGTTTATTTCTACCACTACCTGCACACTGCATTGACTCCATGTCAAGTGCTGGTGAACAAAGGGCACCTTTTCCATTGACCCTCCTGCTCTACTTTCCTTTATCTTACTTTTAGCTTCAAATGTTAAAATGGGAAACTAACCAAGTCAACAGCAGCAAACAACAAACCATTGATTAGTACCCCTGAATTCTTTAAATCTTTTTCCTGGAGTTGAGTGTAAGCAAGAAAACAAATACTGAGTTTAGAGGAAAATTTTCTGAAATAATGGCAGCATCCCTCTATCTATAATCAGAACTGCTGCATACCTAATAAATAAGAACCTGTTGAATGAAAATTCATGTGAATGAATTTCAGGAGATAGCAGTGAATAAGAAGAAAAGAGTTAAAGAAAATTTAAAGGCCATAGCATAATAGTCTAGAGAAGACAAAGTTATGGGGTGAGAATAATCTTCCAGTATTTTTCTCATTTTCATCCAAAGTAATTAATGAGGAAAATTTAGTTTAGCAAAGGGGGAAAAAAGACTTCTTGAGTAAAAAGATCAAAGGGCTGGACTGGATTATTGAAAGGAAACTTTATGAGTCTTGTCTGTGGTTCCAGAAAAACGGTCCTGTGTTAAGAGAGGCATAAAGTAGGTGACCATAAGGTCCTTATAACTTCTAGCTTTTTCATATTGTATCTTATTTACAGAGAGGAAAAGTGGCCTCAAAATTCTGTCAATATAATATAAATGTAGCAGAACAAGGTGTAACAATCGTTATGTCATGTACATTCCAGGGATAGGAATAGGGTTTGGGGAGGTTGCCTGGCAAGTTTATGTTGCACAAAGCTCTACCTCCCACAGAGCCTTCTCTTAGCCCCTTAACAGCCCTATGAGATTTGTATCATTAAATACATGTTACATAAGTGGCTATTTAAGGTTACACAACCAGAAGAGAGAGTAGAGGGTATGTGGAATACTTATTGACCACTAATGAATAAAGTTTGTTCTACATACTTAAATCAATATTAAAATAATTTGACAAATGAGCACTTGCACAAGCATAAATCTTAAATAAGGACATTTGTGATTAATAAAAGAAATATCTCCAAAATCAATTGTTACTGTTTGGTTTTCTCAAACGTTGTCAGTACAGGAAAAGCATTATAATGAGGAGATAGAGTTTGTGCTTTGGAGTTTGTTAGACCTCTTGAATCCTGACAAGCATGAACTGGATTACTTTGGAAAAGTTACTTATCCTCTCTGAGCTGCCATTTCTTCACCTATGAAAACAGAGAAAATAACATACATCCCACAGAGGTGTTTTGAGTAGAAACTTCCCAATATAGTGTATTTTTCTTTCCTTCCTTTTTTTCCATCTGTCTTTATTTTTTTTTCACCTAATTTGGTCCCTTCAGCTTTTATTAAAACCAAATAGAAGTCACCTAGCACTAGCATCAGATTCTCAGGACAATTACAAATTACAAGACAAATATAAATAGAGATAATCAGCTCCCATGAACAGTGAGTTTATATGTACAACCAAAGGGTGTTCAGCAAAATAATCAAGAATTACCAAATGCTTTGAACCTAGGAGAATCTGGGAGACCAATGGCATTCTTCTGGAGCAGCACATTCCCACAGAACTGCAATGGGAGCCACATATGTAATCTACATTCCCTAGTAGCCACATTAGAATAAGTAAAAAAGAAACCAGTGACATTAATTTTATATTATCATTTCAAAATGTAATCGATATAAAAAATTGAGATATTTTCATTCTTTTTTTTATACTACGCCTCTGAAATCCGGTGTATTTTACACTCACAGTGCATGTCAATTCTAGCCACATTTTAAGTACTCAGCAGCCACATGTGGTTCATGGCTCCCACATTGAACAGAGTAGCACTAGACCTCAGTCTTCTGGGAAATATTGAACATACAAAACAGAAGCCACTGGAAGGAAGCCCACTCACTATCTCTTGTAGGTAATGACAGGTTGCTAAGAGTTACTCCAGCCCAGATCTCAGGTCTGTACTGAGTTTCTGGGCCAGAAACCAAATGCCCCTTGGCAAGCCTCTGACCTCCTCATGAGCTTCTTTGTGACTTTTTAGAGGTTTTGGTCATTGACTTGTGAAGCAGACAAACAAAAAAATGTTAGTCTTGGGACCAATAGGATATACTTCTAAATACCCAAAGCTCTGGTGGGAACAAAGAGACTTGGTGAATATCCTCAGAACTGCAAAAGCATTTTATGGTCCAGCTGTGAGGCCTTATCACCTTGAATTGGCTGGGAACACCCAAATCAGTCCTATAACCTGGCTTTGAAAAAAGGGCAATTTGGGGCAATTTATTGTCTTTTATTTGTTTGCAAAAATCAATGGAGCCTCATTAAGGAAAGGAAAGGGTTGGTCTTTCTGCTAGTTAATTTGATCTTTGTTGCTGTTTAGACAGGTGTGAAGGGTAGAATTATCAGGTGTATTTACAGAATTTTTTGACTGGAACAAACCATTGTAAATTTGGTCATCAAACTTTTTAAACCTAGACACTAAACAGGGAAAAGCTTTAATTTTTGGACAATTAAAAACCACACATTTCACATTTAATTTCTCACCTATCGAAGGTTTTAAAATGTTTGACCCCTGATGTTACCAGAATTAGCACCCCAAGTCAGGCCCTCACTGTACCTCATTAGGACCTCTTGCCAAATAGGTTCCAACTTGCTTTGTGAACTTCAACTTGACCCCCTTCTCCAGGTATTCTACCTCCCTTCGCCGCCCCACCCCCCACCGCCTGTTGTCAGTTCACCCCATCATAACCTTCCTGAGGTTCACCTTTAATCACATCCTAGCTATGACTAATAATTATTTTCTAGTGCTATGTTTCAGGTATATGTACTTTGCCCATTTAAAGCCTCACAACAGTGGGATTGCTGGGTTGTATGGTAGTTCTATTTTTAGTTTTTTAAGGAACCTCCATACTGTTCTCCATAGTGGCTGTATCAATTTACATTCCCACCAACAGTGCAAGAGTGTTCCCTGTTCTCCACACCCTCTCCAGCATTTATTGTTTCTAGATTTTTTGATGATGGCCATTCTGACCGGTGTATAATTCAAAAAGAGTCATGTACCAAAATGTTCATTGCAGCTCTATTTACAATAGCCAGGACATGGAAGCAACCTAAGTGTCCATCATCGGATGAATGGATAAAGAAGATGTGGCACATATATACAATGGAATATTCCTCAGCCATAAAAAGAAATGAAATGGAGGTATTTGTAATGAGGTGGATGGAGTTAGAGTCTGTCATACAGAGTGAAGTAAGTCAGAAAGAGAAAAACAAATACAGTATGCTAACACATATATATGGAATCTAAGGGAAAAAAAAGGTCATGAAGAACCTAGTGGCAAGATGGGAATAAAGACACAGACCTACTAAAGAATGGACTTGAGGATATGGGGAGGGGGAGGGGTGAGATGTTACAGGGTGAGAGAGTGTCATGGACATATGTACACTACCAAATGTAAAATAGATAACTAGTGGGAAGCAGCTGCATAGCACAGGGAGATCAGCTCGGTGCTTTGTGACTGCCTGGGGGGGTGGGATGGGGAGGGTGTGAGGGAGGGAGATGTGGGAGGGAGGAGATATGGGAACGTGTGTATATGTGTAGCTGATTCACTTTGTTATAAAGCAGAAACTAACACACCATTGTGAAGCAATTATACTTCAATAAAGATGTTTAAAAAAATAAAATAAAATAAAATAAAGCCTCACAACAACCCTTAAGTGTAATGACTCTTATGTGTATTTTACTGTTGAGAAAAATGAGGTTTAAAGTCCAAGATCAAACAATTTATAAGTGCTTTGAACTGAAATTTAAACCTCAGTAGACCAAGTCTCATTTCCTGAACAAGAAACTATCTCAAAAATACTTGGTGGCTCCCCATCTTCTTATGCAAGACCCTCCATCATCCAACATCCGAATTTTCATAAATCCTTGCTTTTATTTAACATCATTTCAACTGTCAGAAATGCCAAATCTTTGTACTTTAAACCATTTTCAAGGCCCATTTTATTTTACCCAGCTGAAACTGGTATCTTCATTTCCCCAGCTGGAGCCGGTCTTTCTTTTGTCAGGGTCCCCATAAAAACCCTTTACAGCCATTATTAATTTAAGACACTGCCCTGCCAAACTAGCTGTTTGACCTTGCACAAGGCAGCTACTGTCTCTGTTGTTGTTTTCTCCTCTGTGTCCAAAAAGATTGATAATGATAGCTGTCAGGTGTACTTCCCTGGGTGGTTGAAAGATCAAAATGAATAATAAATATTAAAGTGTGCAGTAAGCTGCAAGTGCAACACAATGTAGGAATTTCGTGGTGTCCACCTTCATATTTTCTGTGGTGCTTGGCACCATGTCTCACACTGAAATGGACCTATTTTTTTTTTTTTTTAATTTTTGAATTTTATTTTATTTTTTTTTATACAGCAGGTTCTTATGTCACCAATTTTATACACATCAGTGTATACATGTCAGTCCCAATCGCCCAATTCAGCAAACCACCACACACACCCACCACCCCGCAGCTTTCCCCCCTTTGTGTCCATATGTTTGTCCTCTACATCTGTGTCTCAATTTCTGCCCTGCAAACCGGTTCATCTGTACCATTTTTCTAGGTTTCACATATATGCGTTAATATACGATATTTGTTTTTCTCTTTCTGACTTACTTCACTCTGTATGACAGTCTCTAGAGCCATCCACGTCTCCACAAATGACCCAATTTCGTTCCTTTTCATGGCTGAGTAATATTCCACTGTATATATGTATCACATCTTCTTTATCCACTCGTCTGTCGATGGGCATTTAGGTTGTTTCCATGCCCTGGCTCTTGTAAATAGTGCTGCAATGAACATTGGGGTGCATGTGTCTTTTTGAATTATGGTTTTCTCTGGGTATATGCCCAGTAGTGGGATTGCTGGATCATATGGTAATACTATTTTTAGTTTTTTAAGGAACCTCCATACTGTTCTCCATAGTGGCTGTATCAATTACATTCCCACCAACACTGCAAGAGGGTTCCCTTTTCTCCACATCCTCTCCATCATTTATTGTTTGTAGATTTTCTGATGATGCCCATTCTAACTGGTGTGAGGTGATACCTCATTGTAGTTTTGATTTGCATTTCTCTAATAATTAGTGATGTTGAGCAGCTTTTCATGTGTTTTTTGGCCACCTGTATGTCTTCTTTGGAGAAATGTCTATTTAGGTCTTCTGCCCATTTTCTGATTGGGTTGTTTCTTTTTTTAATATTGAGCTGCATGAGCTGTTTATATATTTTGGAGATGAATCCTTTGTCTGTTGATTCGTTTGCAAATATTTTCTCCCATTCTGAGGATTGTCTTTTCATCTTGTTTATGGTTTCCTTTGCTGTGCAAAAGCTTTGAAGTTTCATTAGGTCTCATTTGTTTATTTTTGTTTTTATTTCCATTAGTCTAGCAGGTGGATCAAAAAAGATCTTGCTGTGATTTATGTCAAAGAGTGTTCTTCCTATGTTTTCCTCTAAGAGTTTTATAGTGTCCGGTCTTACATTTAGGTCTCTAATCCATTTTGAGTTTATTTCTGTGTATGGTGTTAGGGAGTATTCTAATTTCATTCTTTTACATGTAGCTGTCCAGTTTTCTCAACACCACTTATTGAAGAGACTGTCTTTTCTCCGTTGTACATCTTTGCCTCCTTTGTCACAGCTTAGTTGACCATAGGTGCGTGGGTTTATCTCTCGGCTTTCTATCTTGTTGCATTGATCTATGTTTCTGTTTTTGTGCCAGTACCATATTGTCTTGATTACTGTAGCTGTGTAGTATAGTCTGAAGTCAGGGAGTCTGATTCTTCCAGCTCTATTTTTTTCCCTCAAGACTGCTTTGGCTATTCGGGGTCTTTTGTGTCTCCATACAAATTTTAAGATGATTTGTTCTAGTTCCGTAAAAAATGCCATTGGTAATTTGATAGGGATTGCATTGAATCTGTAGATTGCTTTGGGTAGTTTGGTCACTTTCACAATATTGATTCTTCCAATCCAAGAACATGGTATATCTCTCCATCTGTTGGTATCATCTTTAATTTCTTTCATCAGTATCTCATAGTTTTCTGCCTACAGGTCTTTTGTCTCCCTAGGTAGGTTTATTCCTAGGTATTTTATTCTTTTTGTTGCAGTGGTAAATGGGAGTGTTTCCTTAATTTCTCTTTCAGATTTTTCATCATTAGTGTATAGGAATACAAGAGATTTCTGTGCATTAATTTTGTATCCTGCAACTTTACCAAATTCATTGATTAGCTCTAGTAGTTTTCTGGTGGCATCTTTAGTATTCTCTATGTATAGTATCATGTTATCTGGAAACAGTGACAGTTTTACTTCTTCTTTTCCAATTTGTATTCCTTTTATTTCTCTTTCTTCTCTGAATGCCATGGCTAGGACTTCCAAAACTATGTTGAATAATAGTGGTGAGAATGGACATCCTTGTCTTGTTCCTGATCTTAGAGGAAACGCTTTCAGTTTTTCACCATTGAGAATGTTGTTTGCTGTGGGTTTGTCATATATGGTCTTTATTATGTTGAGGTAGGTTCCCTCTATGCCCATTTTCTGGAAACTTTTTATCATAAATGGCTGTTGAATTTTGTCAAAAGTTTTTTCTGCATCTATTGAGATGATCATATGGTTTTTATTCTTCAATTTGTTAATATGGTGTATCACATTGATTGGTTTGCATATATTGAAGAATCCTTGAATCCCTGGGATAAATCCCACTTGATCATGGTGCAGGATCCTTTTAATGTGTTGTTGGATTCTGTTTGCTAGTATTTTGTTGAGGATTTTTGCATCTATATTCATCAGTGATATCAGTCTGTAATTTTCTTTTTTTGTAGTATCTTTGTCTGGTTTTGGTATCAGGGTGATGGTGGCATCATAGAATGAGTTTGGGAGTGTTCCTTCCTCTGCAATTTTTTGGAAGAGTTTGAGAAGGATGGGTGTTACCTCTTCTCTAAATGTTTGATAGAATTCACCTGTGAAGCCATCTGGTCCTGGACTTTTGTTTGTTGGAAGGTTTTTAATCACAGTTTCAATTTCATTACTTGTGATTGGTCTGTTCATATTTTCTGTTTCTTCCTGATTCAGTCTTGGAAGGTTATACCTTTCTAAGAATTTGTCCATTTCTTCCAGGTTGTCCATTTTATTGGCATAGAGTTGCTTGCAGTAGTCTCTTAGGATGTTTTGTATTTCTGTGGTTTCTGTTGTAACTTCTCCTTTTTCATTTCTAATTTTATTGACTGGAGTCCTCTCCCTCTTTTTCTTGATGAGTCTGGCTAATGGTTTATCAATTTTCTTTATCTTCTCAAAGAACCAGCTTTTAGTTTGATTGATCTTTGCTATTGTTTTCTTTGTTTCTATTTCATTTATTTCTGCTCTGATCTTTATGATTTCTTTCCTTCTGCCGCTTTGGGTTTTGTTTGTTCTTCTTTCTCTAGTTCCTTTCGGTGTAAGGTTAGATTGTTTATTTGAGATTTTTCTTATTTCCTGAGGTAGGCTTGTATAGCTATAAACTTCCCTTTTAGAACTGCTTTTGCTGCATCCCATAGGTTTTGGATCGTCGTGTTTTCATTGTCATTTGCTCTAAGTATTTTTTGATTTCCTCTTTGATTTCTTCAGTGATCTCTTGGTTATTTAGTAACGTATTGTTTAGCCTCCATGTGTTTGTGTTTTTTACGTTTTTTTCCCTGTAATTCATTTCTAATATCATAGCGTTGTGATCAGAAAAGATGCTCGATATGATTTCAATTTTCTTAAATTTACTGAGGCTTGATTTGTGACCCAAGATGTGATCTATCCTGGAGAATGTTCCATGCACACTGAGAAGAAAGTGTAATCTGCTGTTTTTGGATGGAATGTCCTATTAATGTCAATTAAATCTATCTGGTCTATTGTGTCATTTAAAGCTTCTGTTTCCTTATTAATTTCAGGTCTGGATGATCTGTCCATTGGTGTAATTGAGGTGTTAAAGTCCCCCACTATTATTGTGTTACTGTCGATTTCTTCTTTTATAGCTGTTAGCAGTTGCCTTATGTATTGAGGTGCTCCTATGTTGGGTGCATATATATTTATAATTGTTATATCTTCTTCTTGGATTGATCCCTTGATCATTATGTAGTGTCCTTCCTTTTCTCTTGTAACGTTCTTTAGTTTAAAGTCTATTTTGTCTGATATGAGTATTGCTACTCCAGCTTTCTTTTGATTTCCATTTGCATGGAATATCTTTTTCTATCCCCTGACTTTCAGTCTGTATGTGTCCCTAAGTCTGAAGTGGGTCTCTTGTAGACAGCATATATATGGGTCTTGTTTTTGTATCCATTCACAAGCCTGTGTCTTTTGGTTGGACCATTTAATCCATTCACGTTTAAGGTAATTATCTATATGTATGCTGCTATGACAATTTTTTAAATTGTTTTGGGTTTGTTTTTGTAAGTTCTTTTCTTCTCTTGTGTTTCCCACTTAGAGAAGTTCCTTTAGCATTTGTTGTAGAGCTGGTTTGGTGGTGCTGAATTCTCTTAGTTTTTGCTCATCTGTAAAGCTTTTGATTTCTCCATGGAATCTGAATGAGATCCTTGCTGGGTAGAGTAATCTTGGTTGTAGGTTCTTCCCTTTCATCACTTTAAGTATATCATGCCACTCCCTTCTGGCTTGTAGAGTTTCTGCTGAGAAATCAGCTGTTAACCTTATGGGAGTTCCCTTGTATGTTATTTGTCGTTTTTCCCTTGCTGCTTTCAATAATTTTTCTTTGCCTTTAATTTTTGCCAATTTGATTACTATGTGTCTTGGCGTGTTTCTCCTTGGGTTTCTCCTTGAAATGGACCTATTTCTTAACCTGGCACTTTTACCACTAAATTGTGAAAGTAAACAAACAAAAAAGAACACACGAAAACTTTCCCTAATGATTCTTTGGTAGTTTAATTTTTTATTTAAAAAATATGTAAACATTACTAGATGAATTTCCCTGGATAACTCATTTACCTTTCAAACAACTTTTGCTTTTTATATGTGTCCAGAAAAAATTATAATCTTTCTGGCCAGAGTGAAGGCAGAGAAAATCATTTTTATCAAAGAAAATTAAAATACCAGGACTTCCCTGGTGGCACAGTGTTTAAGAATCTGCCTGCCAATGCAGGGGACACATTTTCGAGTCCTGGTCAGGGAAGATCCCACATGAGTGGAGTGACTAAGCCCGTATGCCACAACTACTGAGCCTGCGCTCTAGAGCCCATGAGTCACAACTACTGAGACCATGTGCCACAACTACTGAAGCCTGTGCTCTTAGAGCCCCTGCTCCACAACAAGAGAAGCCACCTCAATGAGAAGCCACGCACTGCAATGAAGAGTAGCCCCTGCTTGCTGCAACTAGAGAAAACCCGCACACATCAACAAAGACCCAACACAGCCAAAAATAAATTAATTAATTAAAAAAAAGAAAATTAAAATACCAATTAATTATTGATCAAAACATTCTTTCTTAATACAAACATCAGAATTATTGCCATCTACCCACTTACATCCAAACCCATTGATGCCCAATTATGCCATTGAGTTTATTCTAAGCAAAATTCATCTGAAGCTGTACTTGCTATGACTTTTTTTCCTTATAGGTCTACATTAAGATTTATATCTTACAAGATATCTTGGACCTAAAATTTTGGCTTCAGCTATAGTAAAGACTAACCAATGTAAGAGATTATATTCTTCTACCTTCTCATTTAATCATATTACAAATGTAAATTTATAGTTATGGCAAGGTCCTCTTGAATACTCCAGCTTGAACTAATAATCAGGGGCTTTCTTAAAACAAAAAATATGGCTTTATCAGTGAGTGATTTGTGGGCCAGTAAGAGTGCTCCAGGATGTATTCTCTTAACGTCACACAGAACATACATGCTTCTGGTCATTTTCCCATTCCCTTCAAAGGAAACAAAATTCTAAAAACAAGTATAAGTATATAACTACCTATTGCTTGTATATTCTTCTATGCTTGTATAATCTTCTTTTGGTCATAGGACTTTATAAGGTTGAGAAAAGGGCAAGATACATATGAAAAGCTGACCTGCTGAAAAAGTTCAAGTGGTCCCCTCACCCAGACTTTCCAGAAAGAATAAAAAATGAACTTCAGGCCTAATCCATAACATAAAAATCTCACTCCTTGTTCCCTACTGAAAAACAGTATGATTGGGAGCAGTTAATGCCTTGGATTTATATAACTCATTTTTTTCCTAAATTGCTCAATTTTTTGTACAGATTTCAAATGTATCCCTATAAATTAAATTTTAAAAGAGTGAGAGTAATAAACAAAATTTGTATTTGACTGGCTTTAATATTTTCTAGAGGTTTGTACATTAGATCTGGCACCAACCTGTGAGGTAGCTACTTTGTCGATAGATATGAAATTGACAACAGAGTGTATAAATGGTTCCTTTTAAGGAATAGTTAATGCAAATTTGCAACTGAAGCCTAGATTTCATGTATCTTGTCCTTCAGATTCTTTTGACTTAACCGTTCTCCTTTCCCTGACATTTTAATCTGTTTGTTGGGATTTCATGACAAGTTCAATAACACTAAAAGAAAAGATATTGCAGTCACTAAGATTGCCTCTATGAAAAAAACTCAAAGGTAAAAGGAGCCCAAGTCACAGTCTACAAAATTTGTGCTCATTACACACTGCTGATAAAAGAACCAGAGAGAGAGGGAGAGAGAGAGAAACTACTCTATATTATCTGGATTAAACCTGTTTATTTTATGGGATTATTTTTCTTGTTTGTCATTATAACAATGGATGCATGCCATCAGGGAGAGACAATTTTAAAAGAAAAGTAGAAAAAATAATTTAAACCAGAATACAATTTTCATAATTATTAATTGAATGTTATTGACCTAAAACAAATAGACTGCCAGCTATTTCTCCAGCAAAAATGGGTTTATTCAGTATCAGCAGAGAATTGCAGTTTGGGGTCTGCAACCATGATGAGCTACGTGCAGGTCCCCACATAGCAAAAGAAGGAGAATTCATTTATTGAGGGAGAAAAGAAAGTTGAGAGGGTAATAGTAAACAAAGGGTCCATGGCTTTACATTGGCTGAGTTGTTGCCAAAAAAAGAAAGAGTCTTTCCTCTTCATTTAGGGCTCAGCTATACATGCAGAGCATGAAAGCTTCCCCTTCTGACCACCTGACTCTAACTTAATTGAGATTTCTGTTTATTAATTTTTTACATTTCCCCCTTTTTATCAAGACATTTCTCTGAAATCATTGCTGATCAAGAGCCAGGTTTACCACTTTTGAGGGACCTTTTCCCTTCAATGCCAGGAAAGACCTTTCTTGAGTTGTAGTGTCCCACATTGGAGGGAAAGCACACAGATAAAAACCTACTAATATCACATTCAAGTACAAGGAGGAGTAGAAGGGAGAACTCTGAGATACTTTTATTTAAAGTCCATAAGTTATCAAGATCATTGACAATGGAGTTCATTTGAAGTGTTATGTCATCATCAAAGTTTTGACGACCAGCTTCCAACTGGTCTGATTGGGATATCTTGGGAAATCTGTTTCATCAAATGTTTTCTGCTTCAATTTTGGGAAATCTTTACCTTCAGTTCACCAGATGATGTGCAGGTCCAGTCAGGTTAAGTGTGTCACATGAATCCAAGAGTCTATTCCCTGGAGTTTGGCAGTACAAGTGTTTGTTAGCAATAGTTATTAGGGGTTTTTCCAGTGAGGTTGAAGAGAATTATTCTGGAGGTGTCTTTTCCAATAGATGAAATCTCCAGGTTGCAAATTTTGATGCTTAAGGTCTTCTCCTTAGGGTGCACTGTGAAAAGATCGCTCTACCAAGACATGGTTATTTTTAATTGAAGCAATTAGACCTTTGTGATATTGGAGTATCTCTCCTTTATCAATTGTGGTCAAAAGAAGCAGGAGTCAAGTGCATTGGGCATCCTGTGACTATTTCAAAAGATGACAATTTAACAGTTCCTTAAGGGGTGGATCTATAATTTAGAAGGACCAGAGGCAATGTTTTTGACCAAGATATTTAGAGGGCCTCTGCAAATTTTGCCAATTGAGTCTTAATAATGCTGTTAGTGCATTCAACTGAACCAAAAGATTGAGGGTGGTAAACACAGTGAAAGCGCTGTAAAACTGGCCAAACAATGAAAACATTTGACCTGTAAAACATGTTTCTCAATCACTGTGAAGTTTAAGAGGAGTTCCTCAATACAGATAATCCTTTCCAAAAGGACTTTAGCCACATAGGAGGCAGTAGCCTGTCTGCAAGGGAAGGCAGTGTCAAAACATACGTACCATGGCTAAAACATATTTATATTCATGAGATGCAGGAAGTTGTAGGAAACCCAATTGCCAGATCTCACATGATCCACCAGTTTAAAAAGCCCATTAGCAGTATGAACAGGCTTCCCTTGGTTGTATTTCAGACAAGTGGGGCAGTGAAGTGGGTACTTTTTACAGCTTTATTAATGTTTCCCACAGTATTGATTAATTAATGCTATAATTTGTCAGAATACCAATGGTTTAATGCCTGTACAGTGGTGAGGAGTGGGGATTTTAGAATCTCCGGTAGGACTGGGTTGTTATTTGGTCTAAACTAGAGTTTACTCTTTATCAGACCAACAACTGTTGAATTTCCAATCTTGTTTTTCCTTTTCTGAGGCCCATTGTTGGGCCTCTCTAGCCAGTTTTTCTAAGTTATCACTCAGGAAAATATCCCTTTGGTCCTGACAGAGGTTTGTCTGCTTTTGGTTTCTTTAAGGGCAGTGCTCTCTGTAGAAATGTCAGCAAGGTGATTTCCCTTAGCTTTAGAGAGTCAAGTTTAGAATGTCCCAGAATCTTAATAGCTAAAGTAGCAGGTAATAATTGCATCCAATAATTCCTGAACATAGGGGCATTTTTAAAATTTTATTTCCACCAGAAGTAAGGAAGCCATGTTTCTTCCACAACATTCCAAAATCATGAGCGACTCTAAAAGCATACCTGCTATCAGTATAAATATTGGTGGTTTTGCCCTTGGCTAAAGTACAAACCCATGTAAGAGCATATAATTCAGCCTGTTGAGCTGAAATAGCCATAGGTAAACATCAACAACATCAAAAGGAGTTGCAATAACAGACAAAGGATTAATCACCAAAATATACAAGCAGCTCATGCAGCTCAATATCAAAAAAACAAACAACCCAATCCAGAAATGGGCAGAAGATCTAAACAGACATTTCTCCAAAGAAGATATACAGATTGCCAACAAACACATGAAAGGATGCTCATTATCACTAATCATTAGAGAAATGCAAATCAAAACTACAATGAGGTATCACCTCATACCGGTCAGAATGGCCATCATCAAAAAACCTAGAAACAGGGGCTTCCCTGGTGGCACAGTGGTTGAGAATCTGCCTGCTAATGCAGGGGACACGGGTTCGTGCCCTGGTCTGGGAAGATCCCACATGCCGCGGAGCAACTAGGCCCGTGAGCCACAATTACTGAGCCTGCGCGTCTGGAGCCTGTGCTCCGCAGCAAGAGAGACCGTGATAGTGAGAGGCCCGCCCACCGCAATGAAGAGTGGCCCCTGCTTGCCACAACTAGAGAGAAAGCCCTTGCACAGAAACGAAGACCCAACACAGCCAAAAATAAGTAAATAAAAATAAATTTAAAAAAAAAAAAAAAAAAACCTAGAAACAATAAATGCTGGAGAGAGTATGGAGAAAAGGGAACCCTCTTGCACTGTTGGTGGGAATGTAAACTGATACAGCCACTATGGAGAACAGTATGGAGGTCCCTTAAAAAACTAAAAGTAGAACTACCAAATGACCCAGCAATCCCACTCCTGGGCATATACCCTGAGAAAACCATAATTCAAAAAGAGTCATGTACCACAATCACAATGCAGCACTATTTACAATAGCCAGGACATGGAAGCAACCTAAGTGCCCATCGACAGATGAATGGATAAAGAAGATGTGGCACATATATACCATGGAATATTATTCAGCCAGAAAAAGAAATGAAATTGAGTTATTTGTAGTGAGGTGGATGGACCTAGAGTCTGTCATACACAGTAAAGTATGTCAGAAGGAGAAAAACAAATACCGTATGCTAACACATATATATGGAATCTAAAAAAAAATGGTTCTGATGAACCTAGGGGCAGGACAGGAATAAAGACGCAGACGTAGAGAATAGGCTTGAGGACACAGGGACGGGGAACGGTAAGCTGAGACGAAATGAGAGAGTGGCATGGACATATATACACTACCAAATGTAAAATAGATAGCTAGTAGGAAGCAGCTGCATGACACAGGGAGATCAGCTCGGTGCTCTGTGACCACCTAGAGGGGTGGGATAAGGAGGGTGGGAGGGAGATGCAAGAGGGAGGAGATATGGGGATATATGTATATATATAGCTAATTCACTTTGTTATACAGCAGAATCTATCACACAATTGTAAAGCAATTATACTCCAAAAAAGATGTTAAAAAAAAAAGAGTTGCAATAACATACCCAGCACCATATTTGCCATTGTCACTCTTTAAATAAGAACCACCAGTGAACCATGAGAAGTCAGCATTACCTAAAAGATTTTCCTATAGATCATCATGAGGAGTCAGTAGGTGATCTGTCTATGCTAAGTAGTCATGAGGGAATTTGTTGATGTCAAAATTGAGAAGAGTAGCAGGGCTTGGGTTATGGTGTAAAAGAATCATGTGAGGAGCAGTTAACAAATAGACTTCGTAGGAGGTGAGGTGGTTGACTGAGAAATGTTGAGTGTGATGAGAATTCAGGAGGGCTTTTATTGCATGAGGTACAAAATGGTTAAGGGGGATCCCACAATTATCCTCTCAGTGGCTTTAACCAAAAGCTTACCATGTATTTATGTGCCATGGAAACGTTGTCACCCTACTTGCAGATTAATAGAAATTGGACAATTTACCTCTAAATTTGCACTCATTGTCTCTAATGGGCTAGGAAACTTACAGGATTATTGTGAAGATTAAATATCGCCCAAGTAACTAAGGTCACTCCAGGCACAGGACAGTCACTTGATATGTGGGGTCACCTCCCACAGGAACCAACACAATATCAGGCCCTTTCCAGGAATTCCCTGAGTAGGATGGACTCGTCAATTGATTGGAGAGGGTGGTGGTATAACCACGATCATTCCTTCAGTGTTCCTATATTAGAGAATAATATGATTGGAGGAGGTTGACAAAGAGAAAGGAAATGGGCAGTAATTTGAGGAAAGTAGTGAGGGAAGTAAGACAATGTCATGCACAGAAATGCAAGCATACAGTGACTGCCTTCTTAAAGGAACAGGATAACATAGGCATTGCTTTCTGGTCATAATTACAGAATTTGAGGGCTGAAAAGGGTCCCTGGAGATCCTAGACCTACTCCCTCATTGCAGAGGTAAAGCAATCAAGACCCTGGGAGAAGACTGTAGAGATAGAGACAGAACTGAGTTCTGGGATTGGGCTATACAACCCCAGGAGCAGCAGGGGCCCAACTTCTCCCCTCAGGCCTGACTCCCCCTTTCCTTTCCCAAGGCCACTCAGTCACTATTCCTGTCCTTGTACATGTGGATGATTACTTCACAGATTTTGAAGATTCAACATATAGATCAACAAATAATGTGTTTCCTCTTTTTCCTTTTTTAATTTTTTTTAAATTAATTAATTAGTTAATTAATTTATGGCTGTGTTGGGTCTTCATTTCTGTGCCAGGGCTTTCTCTAGTTGCGGCAAGTGAGGGCCACTCTTCATTGCGGTGCGCGGGCCTCTCATTATCGCGGCCTCTCTTGTTGCGGAGCACAGGCTCCAGATGCGCAGGCTCAGTAATTGTGGCTCACGGGCCTAGTTGCTCCGCGGCATGTGGGATCTTCCCAGCCCAGGGCTCGAACCCGTGTCCCCTGCATTGGCAGGCAGACTCTCAACCACTGTGCCACCAGGGAAGCCCTCCTTTTTTATTTTCACTCTTTCTTGTTCCTAAGCTTTTCTTTCTCTTTTCCTCTGTTTTACAATTCTCATGTTGAAGGACTTGGTCTCATCCAGGCAGATGAAGCCATTGGACCTTCAATGTCTATAAATCCCTCTCCAGCCCTGCTCACCCATTTTTTTGCATTGACCCGGTTTCTGACCGCCCAGTTACAATGAAAGACTGAATATACAAATGGACCACAGCTGACCATGTGTAAGCATACGACTCTGACCTGCAATAGGCAGCAACGAATCCAGGAATCAACACATTATCTACAGTTTTCAGGCCAGGAAGCAGGCTTACCATGTATAAGTCAGACTAGTAGGAAGTTTGACCACTGTATCTAGCAACCATCTC
Organism: Balaenoptera physalus; assembly: GCF_965194825.1. NCBI lineage: Eukaryota > Metazoa > Chordata > Mammalia > Artiodactyla > Balaenopteridae > Balaenoptera > Balaenoptera physalus. The sequence goes on from NC_138892.1 coordinate 70,805,482, forward strand.
AGGAATCTAAACAATAATCCTATAACAATTGGTCTAAAATGGCCATATTTATAACTGAGAGTTTCCCTAATTTTTGTACTCACTTCCAACTTAGGACCAACAAGAGAAAGCCAAATATGCACCCCTGACAATCACATAGGATGACCCCCTTCTAGATAGCTTCATACAGCTTCCTCTTCCTACAGCCTCTGATCAGGATGTAGCTGAAGACTTCCCTTCTCCCACTGTAAAGATTCCCCACTCCTCTGCCTGATTTTGAGTCTCTGTCAAAATGCAAGTGATAGTGGCTGACTTCCTTACTCCAGCAAACTCTGAATAAATATTCTTGAGTTGTTCTCATTTGGTTGGCATTTGTTTATTAGACAGTCAATTGTGGAGGTCCCACTGAGGCCCAGTATGAGCTTCCTGTTACTCCAGACCCCAGCTGAGGCAGGTGTGGTACCCATAGATGCCCCTTTGTGCCATGCTGTTTGCAGCTTGTAGAGTTCATGATGGTGTGGTAAATCCACTGGGTCTGAACTTCACTGTCTTTGTGTGAGTTCCTAGGCTATTTATTCTGTTTGGTGCCCATTTGTTTAGCCTCCTTGGTGGAATCAGGCCATTCCTTTTCATCCCTTTTTGCTGTCTTTTGTGTTACTGTTTTGTGTTGTGCTGTGTAAAAGTGTTGTGTGTCGTAAGAAGGAGAATCAGGGGAAAAAACCAAGAATAGTCCTCATGAGCCTTATTTGAGCTGGCCTCACAGACCCGTGAGTTTGACATTCTCTTTGGACTGATATCCACTTGGATAAACTTTGTTGAAGGCCATGAATCAAACCAGAAGAGGTTCTCCTTCTGTCTGGATTTTTATGTCCTAAGAGAATATTCTCTCTGGTTTTCCACTGGCTGGAAGTACAGATGGTTCAGTTGGTTTAGTCTGTGTTCAGAGGTGGCTGTCATTTTGGAAGCCCAAGACATGAGGTGCACAAGCATTACATTTGTACCAACTGTCACCTTGGGGTATTTAAGTCTAAATGCTCTCTTCTACCAGAAAAAAAAAAAAAAAAAAAAAGTCTGATTCTTGAATGCACTCTCATTAAAATCCTAATTTTGTTCCCCTTTCTAAATGGCACAACTTCACCAAGGAAGATTTGGGTCTTCAGTGCCCGCTCTAGAGAAGACTTAATTAGAACAAAATTGTTCATTTAAGAGGAGCCTTAGAAAAGGAAGGAAGATTTCACAAGCCCAATGGGCAGCACTTTCTGATTGATATGATGAGGACTCCAAACCAAATTCTGAATCAAAAATTGCTTCCTAAAAGATTCTTTGGCCAAAGCTAATGAACAATTTGACAAACAGGCAAAAATAAACTAGATTTATTTCCCTAGTAGATCTTCCACTCCTTGTACTCCATTTGGGTCCCTGTATCCCGTTTTCCCTCTTTATTCTTCTGATCTCTCTCCTTCTGCACCTCCACCCTCCTCTTGCTCTTGTCTAGATTCCTAACCTTTTCCCCTAAATTCTTCTAAAACACCAAAGTACCAATTGCTTCTAAATATTCATCCCTCTCATAACCAGATGTGCAGGCAACTGTAGAATTGAAGCCTTGAAACTAAGCTTAATTGAGATCTATAATGAACGACTTTCCTAACCTAAAGAAGACCAGCAAATATTCATGGATATATTTAGAATTCCTTTAGGTGCACATGACCCAGGATTACCTGACCCTTATTAACTTGTATACATGTTGGCCAGACCCTCAGATGCTTAATGCTGATGGCAAAAGCTGATCGGACTGACCTGGAAAGGGACCTGCAGTTTCCTTCTTTCCACAAGAAACCAAAGGATGATAAAAGGGGGGGGGGGGGTGTATAAAAGTAAGTCAAAATCTCCTAAAAGCCGTACCTAAAATGTTTCTAATAAAAATTAATAGGACCATTGTCAATCATGCAAACAGAAAAAATTCCAGATAGACTAGAAAATAACTTCTGACAACATTCATGAGTTTAAAAAGTGCTGATGTAGCAGCACCCCTTCCATCTCACTGTGTCATTGGAGTTACACTGAAACTGGAGATCTAATTTGCAAATATAACTAAAATGGAAAATAGCCCCTTTAGCTGAACTACAAGACCTGGCAAGATATTGTGAAAGGGCTTTAGGACAAAAATGAGACAGGATGCAATACTGGCTCTGCACATCAAACAGCTAGATGGCCTATTCCCCAACCAAGATCCCACTGACAAGGACATTTGTAGATATTGTAAATAGAAGGAACACTGGAAAAAAGATGATCTTTTCTTATGAAAGAAAATCAAGACCAAGAAAAATTCCTCAATTCAGATCAAAGAGGGTGCTCTGAGGAAAAAGAGCACCGAATACCCTGCCCTGCCTTAAGGATTCAAAAAAAATGAATTAATTATAAATATTGAAGGTCATCCTCATCAAGTCCTGGTAGATATTGATGCTACTACTTCTACATTATATGCTGCCACCTTTGCTCGCCCTCTTCCTTGGAGTAAACATACCATACATGTGATAGGTATGTCAAATAACCACAAGTTTTCCCTGTCTCTCAGCCCTTAACCACAACTTTTAAGTCCTTGACTGAAAAGAAGTATCTTTGGCTTTCTGTGATACCATCCTACAGATTTAATTGGAAGAACCTTATTTAGCAAATGAAATTGTAGTATTCAATGCACACTGGAGAGACTATTTCTTGAGGTCCCAGAGGACTCTTCTATTCATAATAATGTTGTGCCTTCTCTGGATATACCTTTGCCTCTTTCACTATATTTTATGTACACTCCACATAAGGATCTTGGCACTGTACCTGATACTCTGTGTACTAAAATTCCCACTGACATAGGCAAAATAATTGGATCAGAACATAGAACATTTCAGATAGAGACTACCAAACCACTGTCTAAACTCCCCCAATATCCCTTGAAGCCAGAAGCAAAGGAAAGACTCAAACCTGTAGTTAAAAGCCTTACAGCCAAAAGTCTTCACTCACCCTCCACTAGCCCTTGGAACATTCCTGTCTTGCCAGTGAAGACACCAGATGGATGAGGATATTTTTTCAAGACCTCAGCATCATCAACAAAATTGTTAGCCCTCACTTCCTTGCAGCACCTAATCCAAATACCATCTTGTTATCAATTCCTCCAAAAGCTACTTGCTTCACTATTGTGGATATTTGCTCTGCCTTTTTCAATGTGCCTCTAGACCAGGAGGGTCAATACTTCTTACCTTCACTTGGAAAGGAAAATAGTATACCTGGACAATCATGGCCCTGGAGTTCACTGAAGCCCCTTCTACTTTTCCCAGGTGCTCCATCAAGACTTAAAAAATCTAAATTTCTCTTGCAATTCAGTTCTGACACAATATGTAAATGATCTCCTACTTTGTTCAGAGAACATAAGCCTGTAGGAAGGATTCCATTTACTTGTTCTCAATCTTAGCTTAAAAAAAATAAAAAGGAGCATAAAGTTTCAAAAGAAATTACAATTTTGCCAGAAGCTGTTCATTATTTAAGTCATAAGATAGCAAAAGAGGGCAAAGCACTCTCATCCTTACATTAAAATTATCAAAACTTTCAGAAACCTTTGAGCTCCCTTGGTGTGAATACACACTAGCAATTATGGCCATACAGTCAATTCCTTCAGGAACACATTTGTTCTCCCTCTGTAAATTAGCAGCTGGAAGACCCAAGTATCTAGGTATTCTAGACTCTGCCCTACTGCATATAGACATGGCAAAGTATTGCAAAGGACTCTTATACTATATACCCAATACTTTCACCAACAGGTTAAGGCTGTCTTTTCTCAACATCACCTAAAGAGTGTCTTCATGATTTTCTAGCGAAGATTTTGTCTACTGGAAGACTGCTCTTAAAGAAAAACTGCTCTTAAACCTCATTGGAAGAGGCCCTATCAGGTACTGTTAAAAACAAAGTGGTGAGACTCCTAGGAGTTAGTCTTCAGGTTCATATTTCACAACTAAAAAAAAAAAAAAAAAAATCAGAATTTCACTCAATTGGAAAGCTACTGGAGTTAGGAGACCTCAAAAGGAGGATTCTCAGAGATCCTCCAGAAGCAGCCAGTCTTCAGAAGCAGACAGCTGACCCAACCTTCAGAACAAGCAAGTGATGATGGAGAATGAACAGCGTTCACCCAAGGCATTGGACCAAGACACCTATCTAATTCCATTTTTGTTTCTTATCTGCTTTCTTATAATCAGTCTTCTCATTTTCTACAGACTCGTTGCTGTCCACCCATAGTGATCCTTTTGTTTTTTTTGTCCCTACTTATTATAATTGTTAGGTCAGAACATGCTCAAACAGTTGCCACTTCCCCCAGTCTTCCTGTCTGCTGGATAAGCCGTCTATCACCAGACCTCATAATAAAAACCTTTGGGAAATTCTGGTTTCATAAAATGAGACCATAGGTAATCTTAGACAATAGCATTCCTCCTTTCACCTACATGTTCAGTTGATTCTAAACAAGTCAATCTGTGACTTTTCTACTGTCCCCTTCTCCCAGAAAAAGAGCCAATTGTCACAATCTATTAAGACTCTAGGTAATTATAAATTTAAATTCAACAATCTTTGTAAGGCAATGGGTTAAATGCTTACCACCAAGGAGAAACTAATAGAGATCCAAATACATGACCCAGCTAGTATAGGTCCTTGTTTTTTGCCCTGTTCTGTAAACAACTCCTTTTTTTCCAGATCTCCATGTGTGCCTTCTAGATACTACTTCTACTGTGGCCAGGATGCCCAGTCCTGTTCACCTCCAACTAACACTCAAGCATTTTGGGAATAGTGGATCAAGACTTGTTTATACAGAGAGACCCTAATTCTAGAAATCACCAAGTTTGGAAATTCTAACTCATATGTGAGCCCTAAAATCAATGAACACCCTTGATTATTCAGACACACTTCTTGAAGGAATTATTGCCTCATTTATGCAAACAATTGGAGCAGTGTTTTCTTTGGTAGGAATCACATGAATAAAGAAAGGGTGAAAGAAACCTATCTCTAACTTTAACAAAAGTTATTGATAATGTAACCTCTGTCCTAGATGGAATTCAGATCAGTATCAACTCACTGGCATTGAGTAGTGATGGACAGTCACATTGCTCTAGATTTCTTGTTGGCTATTCATGGTGGCATCTGTACTATTGCTAATACTTGTGCTTGGATCAATAAAAACAGACTAGGTGAAATAGGCTATGAATTGCCTTAAGGAAAAAGCTGTTCAGCTTTCTAAGTTTGATCCTCATGGCTTATAGGATTTTTTCTTTTGATCTTGATTGGGCAGTGGGGTTCCTGGTTTTGAAGCACCTTACATGGACTACTGTATTTTTTTCATAGTGGTTATAATGATGGTCAATTGCATTCTCTCCGGAGTCTTAAATGTAGATGCTCTCTCATCATCTGATTGCCATGATGACAAGAAAAAGGTCAGGAAGATCTTTCAATACAGTTGGCTATGAAGACAACTAGACAATGTCTGGCAGTGAAGTTCAGGATCTCTAATTTGCTCTGAATTTGTCATCCTCTCACATGTGAGATAATCACCGAAATGGGGGACTGAGAAAAGAAGATACAAATGGACAGTGCCCAGACCTTATATAGAAAAATGACTCTGACAAGCAACCTGCAGCAACAATCCAAGGAAATCAATCCATTACCTACAGTTTCCAGACTAGTATCTATAAGTCAGATTTGTAGGAAATCAGACCACTATCTTGAGCAACCAGCCCAGGAACTTAAACAATAACCCCCATAACAATTGGTCCGAAATGGCCATGGCTTTATTTATAACTGAGAGATTCCCTAATGTTTATCCCCAATTCCAGCTTAGGTCCAACATATAAAGCCAAATATGCAACTCTATCAATCAACGGGATTCCCTGCTTCTAGATAGCCCACCTGTAGCTTCCTCACGCCATTAGCCGCCAATCAGGGCATGCCTGAAGCCTTCTGTTTTACCTCAATGAAGCTTTCCCCCTCCTCTGCCTGCCTTTGAGTCTTTGCTCAAATGAAGATGATGGTGGCTGACTCCCTTGCTCTAGCAAGCTCTGAATAAATCACCTTTAGTTGTTATTATTTGGTTGGTCTTCATTTATTTCCACAGCATCATTAAATCATGTTGAGCAACCCTGAATGGCCTAGGCAGGGAGCTGGGCTAGGATTCAGAAGTTCTGTGTCAACCCTGCTGAAGGGGGACCCAATATAGTCTGGTTCTGGCCAGGTACCTTCCACAGAGATGTATTCCTGATTTTGGTGGTTCTGGACATGCACAATTTTGGTCGCTTCCCTTCAACTGTCGAGACTGCTCCAGCAGGAATCTGGTTCCAGAAATTCTCTTGTCTTTGTTTCAAGAGAAATCCAGCAAGTAATAGGAGATAAAGAGAAGAATAAGAGGAAATATGAGTATGAAACGGGTAAGAAGATGAAGGGAAAGCAAATAAGCTTTCACATATCCCATGGTTCCTGTAAAAATGTTTGGCACTTCAGTAAAACAACAAAACTGAGGCACTGTTGCATGTGACCATGCAAGGGATGCAAGGGGCAACAAGAAGACGATGGTTAAAATCAGTGCAGGCAAGTGGAAAATATACTTAGAACATCGTCCCAGGGAATGGAGATGCATTTCATATAAACTTCTGAGGTTGCTCTGCCAAGCCCTTCAGTGGCTCCTTCATTTGGAGGAGAGGGCTTTAGGTTCCTTTAAGGCCATCAGGTGGGAGCTTTTGTGGTATTCTCTTCACATTGTATTCTTTGTGAAGAGTGCCCTGGATTGTTCAACATCTCTCCCTGCAGGACCCAGCGCTGCTTACTCAACTCTTTTAAAATCAGAAGGTAGTTGGATGTGGGGATACAGTATGTGATGGCCTTGACCTCTCCTACTTCAGGCCTCCCAGGGAAAAAGCTGAAGAGGACAGAGGCACAGTGGGGTAGCTCCTCATGCAATCAGGTTAGCTTGCCTGCCCCAGCTTTGCATCCCTCTGGGCTCTTAGTAGGCCTTGACCTCAAGTAGGGGACACTTGGGATTTGTCCAAGCCCTGAGGTCTCCTCAGCTCTATGGAGTCCTGTAGAGGGCCTGGGTCACCTAGTGGTACTGCTTCTCAGGCTGATGCATTATAGATTCTTTTGCATGTAAGTAACATTCAAGTCAAACACAAAAACATGAAGGAAATTCAATGCAATGCTCATTTGTAGTGAGTTACAGGGAAAGGACTGCAAGTTAATTACGTTCCTCTTATTTATCCCCTAATTTTGTAACTAAATAAAATGAATATACCTGATTTTGTTACATTTTAAGAGGCAGTGCCTTCTATAACCTTTTCATGTTGGAATATACTAAAGCCATTACATTTATGTTTTTATTACCAGGGCATAATTTTTTTTTTTTTAATTTAAAGGCATAAGTAAAGTTTGGTTTTAGTCTTAGAAAAGAAAAGAGATTTTTAAAGAAAAATGAAAGTGCTCCAGGAGGCTGTCCAGTTTCAATACGAAAATCTCAAGGTTGGATAATATTAAGGGCAGGGATAGAAAAGCATGGCATCACGTCCACTCCTGTGTCATCAGACATTACTCCTCCCTGGGCCCAGGGTCCTGGCACTGGCTTTTTCATCCTGGAGTCCTAGAACCTCTCCTTTCCTGCACATCAGTTTCACTGTACAGGGACCAATCACCTGAAGGCTGCCTTGCCAAATGCCCAAGTTAAATCGCTTTGGTGGGACATTTGTAGAAACTCTAAGCAGGCAGCCAACACCCTCTGCAGAGAGCAGCAAAATGTCCTCGGTGCACTGTGAACCTAATCCCTAGGGAGTCGGGGACACTTCTCCAGGGCCTGAGGGCCCTCCTGGATTCTGAAAACCCCAGCCGTGGGAGCCTCTCCTCCACCTGTCTCTCATCTTCCCAGAGATTCTAGCACCTGTGTTTATGTGGAAGATTCTGGCACGGATACCTGTGCAGGCCAAGACCTGGAGACCTCCGCCTGAATCTCAGAGGGGATTGAGTTTGCAGAGTCAGGAAACTTAAATCAGGCCAAGGAACAGGAGAGCCTTCATTGCTCTTCCTCTCCCAAGTCAGCTAATTTAATGCCAGTTAATTAGTTTCTGAATTGTAGAGATTCAGAATTAAATTTATATATATATATATATATATATATATATATATATATATATATATATATGTTTTATGTTGAAGATTTTTACATAAAACAATTTACTATGTTTCATTTTTAAAATATTTTATATAAAACACATAAATAGAAAATAAAGTTAGTAGATCTTACCAAATGATTATAATAATTATATTCTTAATGAATGATTATAAACAGTCACCCTAGTGTCACCACCAAGGTCACTACTTCTCTTACGCAACCTTCACTGAATCTCAAATGAAAAAAGCAAACAAACCAAGTTTAGTACTTACATCAATGTCTTTCTAGGAATTTTATTTTCTGAAGTTTTTTCATTCCTCTGGAGAGAGATCATGGGAACAATATTACCTGAGGTCTTGCATGATGACTTGGATGTCAGTGCATTTTACCCCTGAAAGTTACTTTTGCTGAGTATCAAATTCATGGCTCACACTTCTGTCTGTAAATATTGTACTCCATTTTCTTCTTGTACAAATTATTGCAAGAAGGCTGATGAGATTCTAATTCTCTTTCCCTTGTATGTCACTTGCTTTTTTTTTTTTTAATTTTATTTATTTATTTATGGCTGTGTTGGGTCTTCGTTTCTGTGCGAGGGCTTTCTCCAGTTGCGGCAAGCGGGGGCCACTCTTCATCGCGGTGCGCGGGCCTCTCACTATCGCGGCCTCTCTTGTTGCGGAGCACAGGCTCCAGACGCGCAGGCTCAGTAATTGTGGCTCACGGGCTTAGTTGCTCCGCGGTACGCGGGATCTTCCCAGACCAGGGCTCGAACCCGTGTCCCCTGCATTGGCAGGCAGATTCTCAACCACTGCACCACCAGGGAAGCCCCATGTCACTTGCTTTTTTGTTCCTAGACGACCAAACAATTTTTCTTTCTTGAAAACCCAGTAATTTCACTGGCATATTTGATTTGCATTTCTCTAATGATTAGGGATGTTGAGCATCCTTTCATATGTTGTTGGCAATCTGTATATCTTCTTTGGAGAAATGTCTATTTAGGTCTACCGCCCATTTTTCTATTGGGTTGTTTGTTTTTTTTGATATTGAGCTGCATGAGCTACTTGTATATTTAGGAGATAAATCCTTGGTCAGTTGCTTCGTTTGCAAATATTTTCTCCCATTCTGAGGGTTGTCTTTTTGTCTTGTTTACGGTTTCCTTTGCTGTGTAAAAGCTTTGAAGTTTCATTAGGTCCCATTTGTTTATTTTTGATTTTATTTCCATTTCTCTAGGAGGTGGGTCAAAAAGGATCTTGCTGTGACTGATGTCATAGAGTGTTCTGCCTATGTTTTCCTCTAAGAGTTTTATAGTGTCTGGCCCTACATTTAGGTCTTTAATCCATTTTGAGTTTATTTTTATGTATGGTGTTAGGGAGTGTTCTATTTTCATTCTTTTACATGTAGTTGTCCAGTTTTTCCAGCACCACTTATTGAAGAGGCTGTCTTTTCTCCATTGTATATTCTTGCCTCCTTTATCAAAGATAAGGTGACCATATGTGTGTGGGTTTATCTCTTGGCTTTCTATCCTGTTCCACTGATCTATGTTTCTGTTTTTGTGCCAGTGCCATACTGTCTTGATTACTGTAGCTTTGTAGTATAGTCTGAAGTGAGGGAGCCTGATTCCTCTAGCTCCGTTTTTCTTTCTCAAGATTGCTTTGGCTATTCGGGGTCTTTTGTGTTTCCATACAGATTGTGAAATTTTTTGTTCTGGTTCTGTGAAGAATGCCATTGGTAGTTTGATAGGGATTGCACTGAATCTGTAGATTACTTTGGGTAGTATAGTCATTTTAACAATGTTGATTCATCCAATCCAAGACCATGGTATATCTCTCCATCTGTTTGTAGCATTTTCAATTTCTTTCATCAGTGTCTTACAGTTTTCTGCATACAGGGCTTTTGTCTCCTTAGGTAGGTTTATTCCTAGGTAATTTATTCTTTTTGTTGCAATGGTAAATGGGAGTGTTTCCTTAATTTCTCTTTCAGATTTTTCATCATTAGTGTATAGGAATGCAAGAGATTTCTGTGCATTAATTTTGTATCCTGCTACTTTACCAAGTTAATTGATTAGATCTGGTAGTTTTCTGGTAGCATCTTTAGGATTCTCTATGTATAATATAATGTCATCTGCAAACAGTGGCAGCTTTACTTCTTCTTTTCCGATTTGGATTCCTTTTCTTTCTTTTTCTTCTCTGATTGCTGTGGCTTATTTCTTTTTCTTCTCTGATTGCTGTGGCTAAAACTTCCAAAACTATGTTGAATAATATTTGTGAGAGTGGACACCCTTGTCTTATTCCTGATCTTAGTGGAAAAGGTTTCAGTTTTTCACCCTTGAGAGCGAGGTTGACTCTGGGTTTGTCATATATGGCCTTTATTGTGTTGAGGTAAGTTCCCTCTATGCCTACTTTCTGGAGGGTTTTTATCCTAAATGGGTGTTGAATTTTGTCGAAAGCTTTTTCTGCATCTGTTGAGAAAATCATATGGTTTTTATCTTTCAGTTTGTTAATATGGTGTATCACATTGATTGATTTGCGTATATTGAAGAATCCTTTCATTCCTGGGATAAACCCCACTTGATCATGGTGTATGATCCTTTTAATGTGCTGTTGGATTCTGTTTATTAGTGTTTTGCTGAGGATTTTTGCATCTATGTTCATCAGTGATACTGGCCTGTGGTTTTCTTTTTTTGTGACATCATTTTCTGTTTTTGGTATCAGGGTGATGGTGGCCTCATAGAATGAGTTTGGGAGTTTTCCTCCCTGTGCTGTATTTTGGAAGAGTTTGAGAAGGATAGGGGTAAGTTCTTCTCTAAATGTTTGATAGAATTCACCAGTGAAGGCATCTGGTCCTGGGCTTTTGTTTGTTGGCAGATTTTTAATTGCAGCTTCAATTTCAGTGCCTGTGATTGGTCTGTTTATGTTTTCTATTTCCTCCTGGTTCAGTCTCGGAAGGTTGTGCTTTTCTAAGAATTTGTCCATTTCTTCCAGGTTGTCCATTTTATTGGCATATAGTTGCTTGTAGTAATCTCTTATGATCCTTTGTGTTTCTGCAGTGTCAGTTGTTACTTCTCCTTTTTTATTTCTAATTCTGTTGATTTGAGTCTTCTCCCTTTTTTTCTTGATGAGTCCAGCCAGTGGTTTATCATTTTTGTTTATCTTCTCAAAGAACCAGCTTTTAGTTTTTTTGATCTTTGCTATTGTTTCCTTCTTTTCTTTTCATTTATTTCTGATCTAATTCTTATGACTTCTTTCCTTCTGCTAACTTTGGGGTTTATTTTGTTCTTCTTTCTCTAATTGTTTTAAGTGTAAGGTTAGGTTGTTTATTTGAGATTTTTCTTGTTTTGTGAGGTAGGATTTTATTGATATAAAATTCCCTCTTAGAAGTAGTTTTGCTGCATCTCATAGGTTTTGGGTTTTCGTGTTTTCGTTGTCATTTCTTTCTAGGTATTTTTTGATTTCCTCTCTGATTTCTTCAGTGATCTCTTGGTTATTTAGTAGCATATTGTTTAGCCTCCATGTGTTTGTATTTTTTACAGTTTTTTTTCCTGTAATTGATATCTAGTCTCATAGCATGTTGGTTGGTAAAGATACTTGATATGATTTCAGTTTTCTTAAATTTTCCAAGGTTTGATTTGTGACCCAAGATATGATCTATCCTGGAGAGTGTTCCATGAGCACTTGAGAAGAAAATGTATTCTGTTGTTTTGGATGGAATGTCCTATAAATATCAATTAAGTCCATCTTGTTTAATGTTTCATTTAAAGCTTGTGTTTCCTTATTTATTTTCATTTTGGATGATTTGTCCATTGGTAAAAGTGAGGTGTTACAGTCTCATACTATGATTGTGTTACTGTCGATTTCCCCTTTTATAGCTGTTAGCATTTGCCTTATGTACTGAGGTGTTCCTATGTTGGGTGCACATATATTTATAATCATTATATGTCTCTTGGATTGATCCATTGATCGTTATGTAGTGTCCTTCTTTGTCTCTTGTAATCATCTGTATTTTAAAATCTATTTTGTCTGATATGACAATTGCTACTCCAGCTTTCTTTGATATCCATTTGCATGGAATATCTTTTTCCATCCCCTCACTTTCAGTCCCCCTGAAACTGGGTCTCTTGTAGACAGCACATATACAGGTCTTGTTTTTGTATCCATTCAGTAAGTCTATGTCTTTTGGTTGGAGTATTTAATCCATTTACACTTAAGGTAGTTATCTATATGTATGTTTCTATTACCATTTTCTTAATTCTTTTACCTTTTTTTTTTTTTTTGTCGGTCTTTTCCTTCTCTTGTATTTCCTGCCTAGAGAAGTTCCTTTAGCATTTTTTGTAAAGCTGGTTTGGTGGTGCTGAATTCTCTTAGCTTTTGCTTGTCTGTTAAGGTTTTAATTTCTCCATCGAATCTGAATGAGATCCTTGCTGGGTAGAGTCATCTTGGTTGTATGTTGTTCCCTTTCATCACTTTAAATATGTCTTGCCACTCCCTTCTGGCTTGCGGAGTTTCTGCTGAAAGATCAGCTGTTATCCTTATGGGGATTCCCTTGTATGTTATTTGTTGTTTTTCCCTTGCTGCTTTTAATATTTTTTCTTTGTATTTAATTTTTGATAGTTTGATTAATATGTGTCTTGGCGTGTTTCTCCTTGGATTTATCCTGTATGGGACTCTCTGCACTTCCTGGACTTGATTGACCATTTCCTTTCCCATATTAGGGAAGTTTTCAACTATAATCTCTTCAAATATTTTCTCAGTCCCTTTCTTTTTCTCTCCTTTTTCTGGGACCCCTATAATTCGAATGTTGGTGTGTTTTTTGTTGTCCCAGAGGGCTCTGAAACTGTCCTCAATTCTTTTCATTCTTTTTTCTTTATTCTGCTCTGCAGTAGTTATTTCCACTATTTTATCTTCCAGGTCACTTGTCCGTTCTTCTGCCTCAGTTATTCTGCTATTGATTCCTTCTAGAGAATTTTTAACTTCATTTATTGTGTTGTTCATTATTGTTTGTTTGCTCTTTAGTTCTTCTAGGTCTCTGTTAAACATTTCTTGTATTTTCTCCATTCCATTTCCAAGATTTTGGATCATCTTTACTAACATTATTCTGAATTCTTTTTCAGGTAGACTGCCTATTTCTCTTCATTTGTTTGGTCTGGTGGGTTTTTACTCTGCTCCTTCATCTCCTGCATATTTCTCTGTCTTCTCATTTTGCTTAACTTACTGTGTTTGGGGTTTCCTTTTCGCAGGCTGCAGGTTCATAGTTCCCATTGTTTTTGGTGTCTGCCCCCAGTGGGTAAGGTTGGTTCAGTGGCTGGTGTAGGCTTCCTATTGGAGGGGACTGGTGCCTGTATTCTGGTGGATGAGGCTGGATCTTGTCTTTCTGGTGGGCAGGACCATGTTCGGTGGTGTGTTTTGGGGTGTCTGTGAACTTATTATGATTTTAGGCAGCCTCTCTGCTAATGGGTGGGATTGTGTTCCTGTCTTGTTAGTTGTTTGGCATGGGGTGTCCAGCACTGGAGCTTGCTGGTCATTAAGTGGAGCTGGGTCTTAGCATTGAGACAGAGATTTCTGGGAGAGCTCTTGCCGATTGATATTACATGGGCCTGGGAGGTCTCTTGTGGTCCAATGCCCTGAACTCAGCTCTCCCACCTCAGATGCTCAGGCCTCATACCCTTTTGGGAAGTCTGAGGTCTTCTGCCAGCATTCAGTAGGTGTTCTGTAGGAGTTGTTCCACATGTACATGTATTTTTTATGCATTTGTGGGGAGGAAGGTGATCTCCACGTCTTACTCCTCTGCCATCTTGAAGCATCCAGTGCGCTTTTTTTAATATGCAGTTTCAAAATATTTTTTTAATTTCCAGAAATAATTTCAAGGCATATTGGACAGCTTCCCAATTCCCTGCATCTGAGTGATTATCATTTATTTATTTCCTCACTGAGTTCCTTGTTGAGAGACATTTAGTCTATTTCTCAACATTTCTTGTTTCAGGCAATGGTGCAGTTATGCTAGATCTTAGACCTCCAGGGCCAGTGTATCTACAGGAAACTCACATAATGTGAAATCACTGAGCCCATGGGAATGTGTAGATTCAGTATTAGCAATAGGCAAAGGGTCAAGAGGTTCAGTGAAACAAATTTGGTAATATACTGACAATTGTTGAAGTTGGGTAATGGGTAGTATGTGTTCATTATGCAATTCTTTCTACTTAGTGTATGTTTGAAATTTCTCATAATAAAAGGGTTTTTTAAGGCTGTGTTCTGTATGATTAAAAAATTACAGGAAAAAAAGGCTGGTTTGTTCTCCAGTAAATGGCAATTTAGTAGAAAGGATGAGATATATAAAAAATAACCCCAGCACAAAATAGAGACTCCTAGAAAGAGAACTTAGAAAACAGAAAGAAGGCAGGATAAAGAAAAGATTCCTGGTGTAGGTGACATTTAAGTTGAATCTTGGTGAGAGGAGGATGACAGTGATGTCAGCCTGGGATGGAGGTTTATGTGGAAAGACAGAAGGTGGAAAGTTTCAGAGCACAGGTGAGGGCTGCAGAGTGAGTTTTAACTGGATATTGTGATGCTTAGAAATAACAAAAGTGAGGTCAGTTCATTCACTCTACATGTATTTCTTGAAAATGTATGATGTCCAGGTTTTGTCCTACTAGGGAAACAACTGTGAAAACAACAACAACAAGAGTATCCACCTTGTGTAGTTTTCATTCAACTGAAGGGATTCAGTCAGATAGTAAACAAATAAATCAATAAATATTACTGCAATTTTGGAGAAAAATAAATCAGGGAAGGGGATCCGGGTGAAGGGAAGGGGTTGCATATTAAATAGACCTTATTTCCTGAGAAGGTGACACTTGTACAAAGATTTTAGGGAGGTGAGGATGTGAGCCAGACACATCTGGGTGAAGAGCATTCCAGGTAGAGGGACAGCAGGTGCAAAGCCTTAGGGCAAGGGCATGACTAGTGTGTCTGAGCAGAAGCCAGGAGGTCCTGTGCTGGGCAGGAGTGAAGTGAGAGGCAGAAGGGTAATAGGAGAAGAGTCAGATGAAGGGGGACCCAACTGTGTAGGGCCTCAGGGGACACTGTGTGAGATGCCATCCATTGGAGGGTCCTCAGCAGAAAAAGGACATGATCTCATTAATGTTATAAATGAGTCACTGAGGCAGCTGTGCTGAGAATAGCCTTTCCGGGGTGAGGATGGGAAACAAGAATTGATGAAAGGGGACTAGTTAGATGAATCTTGCAATAATTCAAGCAAGAAATAAAGAGGCTTGGGACCAGACTGGTTACAGTGGAGGTAGTGATAAGTGTTATGATGCTGGACATATTTTGATGATAGAATTGATGAGGTTTGCCAACAGTTTGGATGTGGGATGTTAAATAACTGGTCAACCAGCATGATTCCAAGGTCACTGTCCTGTCAGAAAGGATGGAGTTGCTATTAACAGAGATGGAAAGAATGCAGGTGGAGCATATTTGAGTATATTTAGGAAGATCAGGTTTTCAGCTTTGGACATGTTAAGACTGAGTTTTCTATTGTACAGCCTTGTGATAATGTTAAGTAAGAATTTGGTGATCTGGGGTAGATATGTGAGCTCTAGATAGAAATGACAGAGTTGACACAAGGCCATACTAGATCAGAACGATGGAAAACTATCAGCATAGAGGTTTCCTGAATTAAATAGAGCGAAAAATAGGAGAGATTCAGTGACCCACTTCAAATTTCCTTTCAAACTTTTGTTTCAAAGGTTTGGAGGACACTGGGATTGAGTTTGAACTCTTTGGCATACTTTCTAGGTGCACCCCCTACAGAAGCTTCATGCTGAAGAGAAAAGCAGAAATGACCTCCTTGGAGAAGTCGTGTCTGGGGTCTATGGACAATGGCTTCTGCTCCTCTACTAGACACAGGATTAACATAGCCTAACATTACCTTCCTCTCTTGGCCCCTGCAGCCCTAACAACACATTGGTGCCCAATGCCCTTTAATAAGCCCCTCTCTTTGAAACCCTGGAGTGATTTCTGATAGTCTTGTCAGTCATAGTAAATGGGTAGCACTATTGGATAAATGGTGTTGAGAAAACTGATGAACCGTTATGTAAATTATAGATAGATCTCAATGTAATATGTCATCATAACATAAATTATAATATCACTTTCTTCACTCCATTCCAGTTAGTCCTTTTATTTTAAGGACTTCCTTCAGCCCATGCATCTAAAAATGAGACACAGGACCTCACTATAGTCTCATCTTTCAACCTTCTCATACTATCTAACAACCCAGATTTCTTCTCTTCTAACCCCTCACCATTGCTCTGTCCTTGACCCTCTCCTCAACCACTTTATTGTATTTCACATAAACTCTGAAAACGGTGCTCTCACTGGGCCCTCCTCTGACTCACTCTCTCACTAACTACCTCCAAATGTGCCCTATTGGGAGTCTTCTGGCTACTCTCTTACTTAGATTTTTCAGGACTTGCTGTTGCCTGAAGTACAAGTGCATATTCCGAAAAACTGAGATGGAAAAACCTTAATCTGGTCCACGACCCTCTCTTCCAAAGGAGAGAGGAAATAGGGTACACATCCCATACATCACTCAACACCCCCAGCCAGGCCTGAGGTCGACTTTGCAATTCAAACACATTGATATTCCTGTAGCAAAATGTGTAGAAATTTATGTCAAGGAGAGTGTAAAAAGAGTATAAATGGATTCTCTTCAGTTGAGGTCAGGTTTGCTGCCGTTTCAGTTTTGGTGCCAGATTTAAGAAGAGAGACTTTCACTGGTAAGAGCTTTATGGATTTTGAATTGTGGGAAAGGTCTGTAGATTAGTGCCTGAAGAAAGAAAGTGATGTGCTATTTTCAGTACAACCCTATCATTCTTCAAGTGAACCAAGAGCAGGTAGGAACAAAACAGCCTTGACATCCTTCATCACAGGGCTTCAAGGCTGAAAGGGAAAGTGACCACTATGCAAATGGTACACAAATCTATGAATAGTTACAAGTATGTTTATTGCTTTGAAAGAGAAGTGCAGGAGGCATGGGGGATTTAAGTCACGCACCCTGACACAGGAATGGAAAAAAGGGTTCCTTGATAGAGCAACATTTCAGGTAGATACTAGGCTTTATTACCTCATAACTGTTCTATAAGGGTTCTTCAGTGTTTGTGCTTACTTGTCAAACAGCTCATGAAGGCAGGAGTCCAACTGACATTTACCTTGCACTTGGCCTTATGCCAAAAGGCAACATTTCTTATATCACTTGTGTTGGAGTTATATCTTTGTAACTATTTTTAAAACTGGTCTATGCATGTAGAAATTTTAAAACCTGTAATTTTTCGGACATTCTTCCCATTGAGCAGTGGGGTTTAGGCCCCTCCCTATAACCAGAGCTGACATGGTTCTTACTTGTCACTGACAGATATTCTGGAAATAACACTGTGTAGTGTCCAAGGTTATGGTAGAAAAGGCCATGAGGCTCTGCATGGACACTTGTCTGTGGAACCTTCAGCCACCGTGGAAGAGTTCTGAATGCCCTGAGCCTGCCCTGCATCGAGGAAGCCCAGCCACATGGGGAGGTCTCATCTAGCCAAACCCAGCAGACATGGGAGTGAAGTCAGCTAGAGGATTCCAATCCCTGGATGTCGAGGGAGCCCAATCCCGTGAGTCTCCTCTGCTGAGGCCCCACCATCATAGAGCAGATGTGCCCTGAGTTCCTCACCCTGTGATCATGAGCAAAATAAAGTGGTGTCTCATGCCACTATTATGCGGAGTTCAGTTTTTAAAAATTTTATAGTAAGAACAACAAGAATGACACATTTGTACAAAATTCAAAAGAAAGAATAGAATGTACATTAACATCCGAATTTTCTTCCTTCTCTGTTCTGCAGCCTTCCAGGTTCTGTGTCTGGAAGGAACGATTGCTAAGTTTCTGTGTTCCTTCCAGATTTATTATTTGAACTTTCATATAGCAGTGATACTGTGACAAGCATTTTTCTAAGGGCTTTACCTGTATTTACTCATTTATTCTTATTTACCATGGATACTCAGGTGACAGCAGGAAGAGAAGTCCTCTCTTCATTCTGACTATTCCTCATGAATGGGAATGTGAATTGCTCTTTGTTATTGGCTTTTGAATGCTGTTCCTCAAATCGGATGGTTATATTTTTCTTATATTCCCTAATTCTTTTTCACTTTCTCTCCCAATTTTTCTATCTACACACACACACACACACACACACACACACACACACACATTCTTTCTATCAAGCTGGGAGGCATTACAATTCTTCACCAAGAACAATGTAATATTACCTGATTTTTTTCCACCCTCACTCAATCACTCCCTCAACTGAGTAATCCTTGGAGAAAATATGCCACCGTCTATATATTTTATACCCCATCAATAATCCATTTGATATATTAGTTCTAGATATTTAGGGTGAATCAGCAGTGACAGAGATTTATACTATAGTATTCCACACCTAGAAGGGAAGGGTACCTACATTGTTTTAAATATGGCAACTCTCTGATCTTTCTCCTAAAATTTCACTATTCATGTTTCAGGGGCCTAATTACTTACCTTCCAATAGCCAGTTTTATAACATCATCATAAGAATGGGTGTAATTAGGTGTTGAATTATGAACCAGAACATGCATTTAATCCGAGTTTTGAGTTATCTAAAAGTCTTCACTTAGAAAAGCATTGATTATATATTTTCACCCAACCCACTGGTGATTCTCTTTTCTTAATTGCTCAGTGAATAGCTGGTCTTTTACATACACAGTGACAGGGAAAATGTTCAGTGCATTCACAGAGACTGAGAAATAATTAAGTATATAGATGTAGTTTATAGATTTTTTAGAGAAAAAGGATGTACACAGACAATGAGAGAAGCATTTACATAATTTGATAAATATATGCTTAGAGAGAGAAATATGACTTTTTAAAATTGAATTTCTATTGATACTGCTTTTTATTTCATGTGGAACAAATAGTTTGATCTAGAAATATCTGGTGACTCAGGAATAGTAGGAATGGGTGGAGATGGGATTTCAATCAAGAGTGGAAACTCTTTACTTTTTCAACGTGTTAGCTCTGTCCCTATCACTCAGAAATTTTCACTATCAGCTATATTTTTCACTATCAGGCTATTTTTTTCCTCATATAACTTGTTTCCATTAAAGGAGGGTAATGTGTGGGGCTGGGATTCAACTTTTGAAACAAAACCTGTGCTCTGAAATGCCACAATTGTCCATGGAAACACACACTTGTCTAGAGAGCAGCAGTTGGAACCATAGTGTGCAGAGTCCTGTTTACTCTGAAAGTTCTATGATGATCCATCGCCATGGTAATGTGATGATGCACATCTTTCTTTCTGTTCCAACTCACACTGTGAGCTGAGAGTTTCAAATTTGGTAATAAGTGAGAAGCTCATAGCTTCCCACCTGGAGTATTCATGAATGGGAAATCTGTATTGTTATTCTGGCGGTATGTTCATAACGCTCTTCTGAGTGTTCTTCCTTAAAATGAGCTGGTTAACTTTCACTGAATATATTTTCCTCATTTCTCTTTATTCCCCCCACTCTAATTTGTCTACAGAGTTATAAATGTATTTTACAGTTTTGCTGTATTACTTGTTATATTTTTTATTCTTACATCTAACTGGCTGCCTTAAATATTTTTTTTTTTAATTTAGAAAAGTGTACTATTTCCCAATGCCAATTTTTACATACTCTTACAGAGAACAGACACAGGGAACACACCCACACTGCTTTCAGGGGATCAGGGGAATCTTGATGCCACTCCAGCAATAGACATTATGGGAAAGGGGAATTGCAGCTCAACTCTTCCGGATATAGATATCAAAATCTGAAACCAAATATTAGCAGTCTAAATCCAGAGATTTTTTTAAAAGGAAAGAAACTGGGATTTCCTGGCAGGATTTCCATGGGCTGATGTGGACAGGATCACTGATGGTTTGGGTGTTGCCTGAGAGTGTGGTGAGAAGGGACAGTGCCATCTGGTTAGTGGAATGAACATTTGGCAACAGAGGGAAGGAGGGTCCATCTAGTGGTCCTCAGGGGGAGTCCTGGGATGGGGTCTCCGGGCTGTGGGTATGGAGTGGACCCTCTAAGAGGAGATGGGGTTCTGTCCCCTGTCACTACAGGGTCTAGAGAAGGATGAGGAGTTTATAGAGTAGTGACTGGATTCGGGTAAGGAAAATTTGAGCTCCTGCCCATACTCAGCCAGGCCTTGGTCCAAGTTCTCAAACAGCTGCTCAGATCAATAATAAGTGAGACACTGAATGTCACAAACTTAATTTCTTAAGCCACCAAAGCACAAGCCCAGATGGCCATTTTCTCAGTTAATTCATATGAACTGCTCATCCAGGGTTGGTCAGTTGAAGGGAAGCTAATTCTTGGCAGAGCAGTCATGTGACAGTTGGTTTACAATGCTGTGAGCTCTGAGCCAGCTTGGGAGCCAAACAGACCACTGGTCACTCAGGGTGGTCCACTGGTCATCAGGAAGGCTCAATGTGAGAAAGCTGACAGTGTGAAGATGGCACAAGCCGATGGCCACAGCTGGACTTCCTCTGGTCCTTCAGAGGGGCTTTGTTTGCAGGAAACTATTGCAGTTTGGATCAGGGATTGAAACATAGAGGCAAAAGGCTAGGTTAGGATTTGGACTCTTCTCCTGGCTCAGACACCTCCTCCAGGGCATCATTGTGTTTCTTCGGAATGAGATTTGAACCCAGGCCATCAGCCACAGACACTGTGCTTTGCTGTGTTTCTGTAATGCCTCAGCTAAATAAAGGTAATCACCCACAAAACCTGTCTGTTGGGTGTTTTAAGTGCACACCAAACTTCAAGATCTTCCTAAGTCCAACTTTGATTCAGGAGTCTCTTCTGGGCAACTGGTGAATAAAGGGATCAAAAGATTGAACTTGGATAAATTATTACTGATTTCCCTGTGGTCTTCTGCCAGCAAAATGTCAACAGTTCTCTCTATAGTAGTGCATTTCCCAGGATCTTGCCTCAAAGATATAAGAAGAAAAGGTCATCTGAGGTCAAAAATATCAACTGCTGGCTCCAAGAAATGGATCAGAAGAATCCACGTCTGGCCAAACAGCATGGTGCAGCCCATAGACGACAATCCAATGGAAGATCTGTGGATGTATTCATTAAGTTGATTCAAGAATAATTATTCTAGTTTATTCAGTGTCCCATATTTAAGAAAAAATTATTAAAGTGCTAAGCCATATTCTTTTTTTATTTCATGCATGCAAATTTAAAATTATTGTCAGTAGTGCTATAACTACAGAAATAAAGATGCATTTACAGCTCAAAATTTGGTTCACGTGTAATAGTGAACAATGCTGAGACATTGACTGATTTTCAAACATTAGCTGAAATAGATCTCTCCCTGAAACAGTGTTTCCTGGTTTTTAAAAAATTATTGGACATTATTTAGAACAGCTTTATATTAACATGAAAGTTGGACAGATAATAAATACAGAAAGTTCCCATATCGCACCCCTCCAGTTTCTCCTATTAATAACATCTTACATTAGTGTGGTACATTTGTCACAATTAGGGAAACAATTTTGATACATTTTTATTCATTAAAAGTCCATAGTTTACATTATAAAAAATCACTCTTTGTGCCGTGGCAATTTTGACAACTGCATAATGGCATGTGTTATCTTTACAGTATTATACAGCAGTTTTTACCAATGTTCATAGCAGTATTATTTCCAATAGCCAAAAGATGGAAACAACCCCAAAGTCCATCAAATGATGAATGAATAAATAAAGTGTGATATATACACACAGTGGAATACTATGCAGCCATAAAAAGGAATTAAAATATGCTGCAACATGGATGGACCATATTAATAAAAAGTATTATGGTTAGTGAAATAAAGCAGGTACAGAAAGACAAATATTGTGTTATTCTACTTTTATAGGATTCTTAGAATATCCAGATTCGTAAAAGAAAAAGTAGAGATTAACAAGGGCTGGAGGCAGGGGGGAAGGTGTAATTATTTCTTAATCGATAAAGAGGTTATTTGGACATGATGAAAAGATTTGGGTATAGGTAACAGTGATGGGCACACAGCATTGTGAATGTAATTAATGCCATGGAACTGTATACTTATAAATTATTAAAAGGATAACTATTATATATATTTCATCACAACAAAAAAGTTAAAAATCCAACAGAATAGATAATGAATACAGTAGCAACATATACAAATGCATGGAAGCTGAAATGGTCATGTAACTTTTCAAAAAGTGGGAATTTGGCTGAGTTTGAAAAGGGGCAGGAGGAGTCATGGGAATCTGTCATTGAAACACAGCATGCATTTTACTGTTTACCCTGTTTCAGATTGACTATTTCCTGTCTTTAGGTTTCCCCTTAACTAGAAAACCAAAGGTTCGGTTTCTTGGTTTTTCCTGCTCCTTTGCCTTCCTTCATCCACCAAAGGGGATGGCCCAGCAGGAACTTAGTCCGTACTTATTACACAGCCACATCCATACACTCTTGCCCTGTATCCACCTCAAGCAAAGCTCCCTGAGTAATTCCTGAGCTCACCACCAATGTCCTGACAGTTACTCTGTGTCATCTTTGCTCTTGCTGAGGACCTGTTTGGAAGACCTTCTTGGTAATAGGGCAGAGGAAGAGGCCCTGTCTACCCCCAAAGTAAGCTCACCTTTCTTTGTCTGAAATAGAAGGGTTGCTTCATTTATTCTTTTTCAATTGAATTCAGATATGAAAATCTGACAATGAACATTGTAGATGATATTTATGATTTCCTTGTTTGGGGGAGTGTTGAGTGAAAGTCTATTACCAAAACCTGATTGAAGAAGGCATTGAAAAATCACAGCATCGATTACAAACTAGGGCAGTGAGTATTTTCCTCAACAGAAAAATTTCCTTCTTGAAGGAAAACTTCGTATTTGCCAGTCAAAATGGACCTGAGAGATTGTCTATGAAAAGCTGGAGCCTTTGGCACAGATGTCTTCTATGTTTTCTTTGGGGGCCATTGACTCAACCACTCTTTCCCATCTATTTCCTAAATTCACCAAGAGAACAAAAGACCTGTGGCAACAGTGCACAGGATGCTGCTATGCTCACAATGCTTTCTTTTCTCTAATCACAAGTGGATGCAAGAGCAAATGAAAACCGTACATATTCTGGAGCCAGTCATTTGCTGAGCAAAAATCTAGGTGATGAA
Organism: Balaenoptera physalus; assembly: GCF_965194825.1. NCBI lineage: Eukaryota > Metazoa > Chordata > Mammalia > Artiodactyla > Balaenopteridae > Balaenoptera > Balaenoptera physalus. Next base: position 70,828,863 of record NC_138892.1, read on the forward strand.
GAAAGTGGGGCTTACTTGCCTGCTTGGTCTGGAAAGCCTCCTTGATTCCGGGTTCCTGCTGAGAATGAAGGTTGGAGTGTAGTGAAAGACACTGATTTCCCAGGAAAGAAAGATGGGCATGTTGTACGGTCCCTGGAAGCAACCATGTCATTTAGTTGGTTGGTTTGTGCATATGAGGGTTGGAGGGTGTTTATATGGGAGTCTGGGTGGTGTGATTGTGAATCTGTGTGTGAGTCTGTGTGTGTTTCCTCAGGAGATATTTCCCAGTTACACAGCAAAATACACATGTTAACATTTTTTTTAAAGAATCTCTGCATCACTGTACACTTTCTGTACATTAACTCATTCTTCCCTTATCACAGATGTTTCCAAAGGTTTGTTTAAAATTCCCCTTCCTCTGCTGGAAATGGTGCAGAGATGAATGGCACAAGTTCTTGACCCTCCTACATGGGAAAGCCAAAATGTAAATGCAGCTGTGGGTCCCACTGTTGATTCTCTGGACACTAACTTGTGCTATTGCTTGTCACGGGATCGTCATGGAGCAAGGGATTCTCAGCATCCATGTACGTACCTGGAAGTACTAGAGTCTCCAGAGGTCCTAGACACTGACCCTCATTATAAGGGGGCTCAGTGGTCACAGAACCCAGGGCAGCTCTAGGTGCATTTTAACAGCTGACTTCAGTATAGTAATTAGGTGAAACGCACATGGGGAGCCCACATGTCCCGGGTCAGCTCACAGATTCTGAGGGGTGAGGGCCCATGTAGGACAAGACAGATCAACAACTATCAGTGCTGGGGTCACTTCTTAGCACTTGGACAAAAGTAGATAAGAATTGGAGAGCTATTTTAGTGTATTTGATAACATTATCTAATCCTTAGAAATGCACATATCCTGTAAGCACACACCCAACAAGAACTCAAAGTGAAGCTTGGTTCTTAGCCTGGTGCCCCTCACCCATGTTGCAAATCTGCACAGCTGGGTTAGATAGTGTCCAGGCCTCCTCTCCATAATAAACTATCCCATTATTAGATGGCTTGTGCCACTGACTCACTGAACACACACACATTATATAGAAAAGATGAGACTGAAAAAAAAATACATCACATGATTGAGAGTAGCTATTTTTTTTTAAATTTTATTTATTTATTTATTTATTTATGGCTGTGTTGGGTCTTCGTTTCTGTGCAAGGGCTTTTCTCTAGTCGCGGCAAGTGGGGGCCACTCTTCATCGCGGTGCGCGGGCCTCTCACTATCGCGGCCTCTCTTGTTGCGGAGCACAGGCTCCAGACGCGCAGGCTCAGCAGCTGTGGCTCACAGGCCTAGTCGCTCCGCAGCATGTGGGATCTTCCCAGACCAGGGCTCGAGCCCGTGTCCCCTGCACTGGCAGGCAGACTCTCAACCACTGCACCACCAGGGAAGCCCAATAGTAGCTATTTTTAAATGGTAGGATTTCAGTATTTTCAAATCTTCTATGTTTGATTTTCTTAATGAATAAGCATAACAGGCTACTTTGTCTAGGATTCAATTCAGTCCCCCAGTACAATTTACTCTTTTTTAAAATGAATTTATTTATTTATCTATTTATCTATCTTTCTATTATTTATTTATTTATTTATTTTTGGCTGCATTGGGTCTTTGTTGCTGTGCGCAGGTTTCTCTAGTTGCGGCGAGCAGGGGCTACTCTTCATTGTGGTGCACAGGCTTCTCACTGCAGTGGCTTCCCTTTGTTGCAGAGCACGGGCTCTAGGTGCGGACTTCAGTAGTTGTGGCACGCAGTCTCAGTAGTTGTGGCTCGTGGGCTCTAGAGCACAGGCTCAGTAGTTGTGGCACACGGGCTTAGTTGCTCTGTGGCATGTGGGGTCTTCCCGGACCAAGGTTTGAACCTGTGTCCCGTGCATTGGCAGGCGAATTCTTAACCACTGCACCATCAGGGAAGTCCCTACAATTTGCTTTCAATCAAGTACAAGTCTTACAGAAGAGATGATAAATATAATAGCAGCAATTGTGGATCCTAGGGGAAGAAACGATTTTGGAAGAAGTCAAGAAGAAAGTGTTCATTTAGCTGAACTTCAAAATAGGCAGGAGGAATCATGGGACTCTGTCATTAAAACATAGTGTGAATTTTTATTATTTACCCTTTTCTAGATTGACTATTTCACGTTGATTATGTTCCCCTAGCTAGAAAGCCAAAGGCTCTGCTTCTTATTTCTTCCCTGTTCTCCTTTGCCTTGCTTCATCCATCAAGGAAGATGGGCCAGCAGCAGCTCAGTCCATACTTATTACCCACCCTCATCCATACGCTCCCACCCATGTCCACATCAGGCAAGCCTCTCTGAGTAATTCATAAGCAGCACCCAGTGTGTCCTGATAGTTGCTCTGTCCTCCTGGCTCCCCATGAGGACCCCTTGGAGGCCATGTGCAGTGACAGAAAAGAGGAAGAGACCTAATCTATCCAGGTAAGCTCAGCTTTCTATGTCTGAAATAGAAATATTGCTTTATTTATTTTTAAGAGAATTAACATATGAAAACCTGAGCATGTACATTACAGGTGATATAAACAATTTCCTTGGTTGGGGTAAGGTTGAGTGAGTCTATTACCAACTGATACCTGAATCAAAAGGGCATTTAAAAAATGATAGCACAAGTTACAAACTGGCCAGTAGCAAGCTTTTCCCCTGCAGCAATTTTTCCTCCTTGGAAAAGAATTCTGTGGTTGCCAACCAAAATGGACTCGGGAGATACATCCTCCAGGACAAACTCTTGGCTTTTGGCCTGAGTAAGTTTGCTCTGTCTTCCTTTTGGGTTCCCTTGACTCTGCCACTCTTTCCCCTCTGGTTTTCTACTGTCACCAAGTGAGCAAAAGACCTGTATAAATGAGACACAGCATGATCTGATCCTCATGGAATTCATTCATGTTGCCACAAATGGAAGGATTTTCTTTTTTTTAAAGGCTGAATAATATTCCACTGTATGTATATACCACATATTTTTAATCAATTCATCTGTTGATGGACATTGGGGCTGTATCCATATCTTGACTATTGGTATTATATGTTGCAATGAACATGGGATTGCAGCTATCCTTCAAGATACTGATTTCATTTCTTTGGATATATACTCAGAACTGTGATTCTTGGATCAGATAGTAGTTCTCTTGTAATTTATTGAGGAACCTTGATGCTATTTTCCATAATGGCTGCCCCATTTTACATTTCTATCAACAGTGTGCAAAGATTCCAATTCTCCACATCCTCGCCAACACCTGTTAATTTTTTTTTGATAACACAACATCCTAACAGGTATGAGGTGATATCTCATTGTGCAAATCTCATTTTAATTGGATTTTGTGCTTTTTAAAATTGGATCATGTGTTTTTAAATTGGATTATGTGCTTTTTTATTGCAATTGAGTTGTAGTAGTTTCTTATATATTTTGGGTATTAGCCTTTTTTCAGATATAAGTGTTGTAGATATTTTCTCCCATTCTGTAGGTTGCCTTTTCACTCTGTTGGCTGTTAAAGAGACTATCCTTTCCCCATTGTGTAGTCTTGGTACTCTTGTCAAACATCATTTGGCCACATATGTGTGAATTTATTTGGGGGTTCTCGATTATGGCACATCAGTCTATTGGCCTGTTTTTATACCAGTACCATACTGTTTAGCTCCTGTGGCTTTGTAATGTGTTTGGAAGTCAGGAATTATGAAGTCTTTATCTTTGTTCTTCATTCTCAAGATTGTTTTGACTTTTTGGGGTCCTTTGTGGTTCCATATGCATTTTAGGATTGTTTTTCCCATTTTTATAAAAATGACATTGGGATTTTGATAGACATTGTATTCAATCTGTAGATCACTTTGGAAATGTTAACACTATTAAATCTTCTGGTCTATGAACATGGCATGTCATTCCAATTATCTGTGTCTTCCTGAATTCTTTTGGCAATGCTTTGTAGTTTTCAGTGTACAAGTCTTTCACCTCCTTAGGGGCCTTTGCCGTTGCCTTCCCCAGTTTCTAATCCATAGTCAGAGGCTCATGAAGACAGTGTCCCTCTCTCCCCTCTGCCCCTGTTCTCTGATGGTGCCAGGACAAAGACTCCAGGCAGCAGGGAGTCACTGCTCCTCTCAGAACCCACTGCTCCAGCCAGACAGCACTGCCCCTGCTCTCCCACACCCCAGCCATGTCCCACCCTATGACCTTTCCTTGGGCCTGCCCAGGTATTCTCTTTCCCAGTCTTTCCAAAGGTCAGGGCAGACCTGGCAAGTTCCATGTATTGATGTGGCCCTGCTGCTGTGGAAACCCTGTCACCTTGCTTAAGGGAATTTGGACAAGTTACTTTACTTCTAATCATGTGTCCATTCTCTAACAGTTCAGGGAACTTATGGGGTTGTTTAAAGGTTAAAGTGTCTCCCAAGTAAGTTCATCTCATGCACAGAACAGACACTTCATATGTGGAGTTGGTTGTCCCTCTCCCCACAGGGCCCACAGAATTTCCAGGCTCATAACACATGCTTCTGAAATAGGAAGGATCAACTGATTTATTGGAGTGGGTGGCGGTATATATTTTACGTTTCCTCCAATTTTTCCATATTAAAGACCAGTTAGATTGGTGGAGGTTTACTAGGAGAAAGGAAATGGAGAATAATTAGGAGAAACAAAAGAAGGAGGGAAGTGATAAGGAAGAGGAGGGAGCAGGGAGGAAGGCCGTGTTGTGCACAGAAAGGCATGGAGATGGTGACTGCCAGTGAGAGGAACAGGATGACACAGGTGTTCATTCCTGGCCCTATTTAGAGAATTTGAGGGCTGGAAAAGTATTTTGGCATCAGAGAAATGCACCACTCTTTCATTGCTGAAGTGAAACAATGGAGGCCTTAGGAGGCCCCTAGAGATGAGGACAGAACGGGTCCTGAGGTCAGGCTACCTGGTCCCAGGAGCATCAGGGCTCCAAGTTCTCACCTCAACTCTAATTCTCTGCTCTCCATCATTGCTGCTGCCCTTGGACCCTAGAATGCCACTTTGGGTATTTTGAAGATGCCAGAAGGGAGATGGACAATCTGCATGTAATTTATTTCCTCTTTAATCTCTTTTTCATTTTCTCTCTTTTTCTCATCCATAAGCTGCTTTTGTAGCTCTTCCTTATCTCCTCATTCCCTCTTTTTATGATTCTCATCCTGAAGGACATGGTCTCATCCAAGCACGTGAGGTCCCAGGATCTCCAAGAAAATTTAGAAAATCTCTCTGCAGCTCTCCTCCCCCACTTTCCTGGCATCACCCAGGTTCCTGACACCCGCCCTCCCCACCCGTCACTGTGTATCACTAAATCATGTTGAGCAACCCTGAGTGGTTCGGCCAGGGAGCTGGCCTGGGAATCAGATGAGTTGGACCCACCCTGCTGGAGGGACCCCCATAAAGTCTGGCACTGCCCTGAGGCCTCCCATATGGGTGTTCTCCTGCCCTGAGTTGCTCTGGACATCCACAATGCAATTTTTCTCTTCCCTCCACCTGTATATAAAATCTCTCCAAGAGAAGGAGTGGGAGAAGCCATTCGGGGTGAAGATGACCTGGAAGAGGAAAAGTGAATGTGGAGGGCTGGGGATGAACAGGTAAGGCAGACAAATACCCATGTTCTCAATCACATCCCTAACTTACTTGCTGGCACTTCAGCTAAACCAACAAAAACACTCAGGCGGCTGCTGTTGTGTGTGATCACAAAAGTGGAGACAAGAGGATGGTAATAATCCATGCAGGCAAGTGGAGGGTGTCCTGACCACATCTTCCCCAGGAACTGATACCATTCTTTAGAAGCCCCTGAGGTTGCTAGGTAGCATCCTCCAGCAGCTCTTACATTTGGAGGGGAGGCTGGGGGAGCCTGTAGGGCCACCATGTGCTTGAATCCAAGAGGGACCATTCACATTGTCTTCTTTGTGAAGAACATCACTGGAGTGGTTCAACATCTCCTTCTGCAAGACCTACCCCTGTCTCCCAACCCCTCCAAGTCAGCAGGGAGCATCCCCAGTAAATCACAAGGGGTGGTGAGACATTGGGGTGGCCCTGGCCTCCCCCTTTTCAGGGTTCCTGGGAAAAGAGCGAAGAAGACAAAGCCCCTCAGTGTTCATGCTGTGGGACAGCTCACCTGGCCCAGCTCTGCATACCTGGATACTCTGTCAAGTAGGGGACACTACAGGATCCCAGTCTGACTGAGAGTTGCCAAAACTCTGGGGGTCCCCTTGCCACTGTGGAGCCCTGTGGAGGGCCTGGGTCACTTCATGGCACTGCTTCTCATCCTGAGGATTGAGGTTCTGTAGATTTTTTGTATGTATGTCAAATTCAAATAGAGCAAACACCTGAAGGCAATTCCATGCAATACTCACTTTGGATGAGCTAAAGGGCAGGATTCAAATTACTTATGTTCCTTTTATTTATTTTCCAACTTTGTAACTAAATAACATAAATATAACTGGTTTTATTATACTTTAAAATGCAGTGTCTTCTGTAAACTTTTTGTGTTGGAATATACTCAAAAGATAAAATTTATGATTGTATTACCAGCTCATAATGATTTTTTTTTTTAACTAAAAAGTAGAGTCAAGTTTGGCTGAGGTGTTATAAAATTGGTTTTGGGGAGAAAAAGCGAGCACTCCAGGTCTCTGTCCATTTCTACCGTGCAGGTCTCAGGATGGGTCACAGTGAGTGTGGGGTGAAGGGGCAGGGTCACCACTCCCACCTGGGTCAGCAGACTTCCTGCTCCTTGCAGCCCCAGGTGAGGACTTGGCCTTTTCATCCTGGAGTCTCAGAGCCTCCCCTTTCCGCTGTATCAGTTTCACCATCCAGGGACCAGTCACTTGAAGGCTGCACAGCCAAATGCACAGGTAAATCGCTCCTGTGGGACATTTATAGACACTCTCTGCTAACAGACAACACCATCAGCAGAGAGCCTCCAAAAGACCCCAGTGCCCTGGGGACCTGACCCCTGGGGCTGTCAGGGCCCAAGGTTACCTCCGGGGTCCAGCACACCCATCCCAGGGAGCCCTCCTCCCTCTGTCTCTGCGCCTCCCCAGTGATTCCAGCACCTGCGTTTGTGTTGCAGGCTCTGGTCTGAAACCAATGAAGGCTATGACCTGGATGCCTCAGCCTGGGCCTTGGAGGGGACGGAGCTTATACAGCATCAGGAGGCTCCATCTGGACGAACAGGAGCGGCTTCACTGCTCATCCCCCAAGACACCTAATTTGGTAAAAATTTAGCTTTCCTACTGCATAGATTTAGTATTAGTTACAGATATATGTTCTGTAAGTAATCAGATATGGAAGTTGTTTATATTAAATGATATTTATCTACTTCTAGTTGCTCTAAAAATATTTTTTAAAGAGAAAAAAGAATGACATAATGCCATTTCCAGCAACATGGATGGACCTAAAATAATGTCATTTGCAGCAACATGGGTGGACCTAGAGATTATCATACTAAGTGAAGTAAGTCTGACAGAGAAAGAAAAACATCATAGGATATTGCTTATGTGTGGAATCTAAAAAAAGAGATACAAATGAACTTATTTACAAAACAGAAATAGACCCACAGGCATAGAGAACAAACTTATGGTTACCAAAGGGGGAAAGGGAGGGAGGAAGGATACATTAGGAGGTTGGGATTAACATATACACAGTATTATATATAAAGTAGATAACCAACAAGGACCCACTGTATAGCACAGTGAACTGTACTCAATATTTTATAATAACCTATAAGGGAAAAGAGTCTGAAAAAGAGTATATATATATATATGAATCACTGTGCGGTACACCTGAAACTAACATGACAGGGTAAATCAACCATACTTCAATAGTAAAGAAAAGAAAATGAAACACATATACAGAAAAGCACCTTAAACAGAGGTAAGAACTTAATGAATTATTGTAAGGCAGCCACCCTAGTGACCACCACCAAGATCACTCCCTCTCTCATATAACATCCATTTAATCTTAACTGAACAAGGTAACTGCAAACTTAGTACTCACCATCTGACCTTGTGTCAGTGTCTTTCTAAGGATCATTTTGTTTAAAGTCTGTTCATTCAGTTGATCATGAGAACAATATTATCCTAGACCTTTCATGATGATTTGGATGTCAGGGCCTTTGCTATCCAGGTAGCTTGGCTGCTGTAAAATCCATGACTCATCATTTCTCTCTTTCTGTGTTTTAAACATGTTGCTCTGACACAGAGTATTTCTCTCAAAAAAAATGTTGATAAAATTCTAAATTTTGTTCCCTTTTATGTCATTTGCTCTCTTATTCTAGATGCCTAAAGGACTTTTCTTTTTCTTTAAAGCCCAGTAACTTTACTAGGATATCACTTGCTCATAGTCATTCCAAGTGAATGCTCAGTGTTCTCTTTAATAAGCAATTTCAAACCTTTTTATTTACAGAAAAAAGTGAATTATAATGTTTAATATTTGCTTTGTATCTTTGCTTTGTTTTTTCTCTTTCAAGTGCCCCAGTCATTCACATATCAGATCTCTTGTGATTATATTCCACGTTTGACACTTGCATCAAATATTTTATAATCTCTTCCTTATATTATCTTCCAAGAGTTGTTTCAATAGTTTTCAAGAGTTTCCCCTTTTGCACTTACTGTTTCTTATAAGGAATTATTTGTCATCGTGTTTCTTCTAGCTCCAATTTTATTTATGAAGTGATCAATTTTTTCTTCTTCTTTCCTGAGTTGTGTCCCTTTATTTCTGAGCTTTTCTAATTCTGATTTATGATGTACTTTCATATCTTGCATCACTTTCTTAATGACTTTGACCTCGTTTTTTAAAAAGCACACGACAGGGCTTCCCTGGTGGTGCAGTGGTTAAGAATCTGCCTGCCAACGCAGGGGACACGGGTTCAAGCCCTGGTCTGGGAAGATCCCACATGCCGCGGAGCGGCTAGGCCCGTGAGCCACAACTACTGAGCCTGTGCGTCTGGAGCCTGTACTCCGCAATGGGAGAGGCCGCGACAGTGAGAGGCCCGCGCACCGTGATGAAGAGTGGCCCCCACTCACCGCAACTAGAGAAAGCCCTTGCACAGAAACGAAGACCCAACACAGCCAAAAATAAATAAATAAATTTAAAAAAAAAAAAAAAAAAAAAGCACACGACATAGTTCGTAAAGTACAGCCGGAAGGATACTCTTCATGTTTTGCAGTGGCATCACTCTATACTTTTTCTTTGTCCCCCCCTGTAGTAAGTTTGTATTGATATTGGTATATTCCCGTCAATAGTTTTCAGTTAGTCTTTTATATGACATTTGTGATCTTGAATTTGTAGTGAGCAGTATGATCCAGAAAAGCTTTTCCAACTTCACAAAGCTTCTCTCTGATGTTTCTGGAATGTGCTCACAAATATGGTATCCCGTTCCCTGATATTTCCTGGCTCTGATTCTCTCCCACCCTCTCCTATGGGTCCTCTCTCCCATCACCTCTGTTGTACTTGGCCTAATTTGTACTTCTCTAATTCGATTCCACACCTGATTATTCCTCCTCCTTGTAAGCCTTGTCTTAAAAGGTAACAACTGCCACCATCTTCCCAAATCTATAGTTAGACACAATTTTTTAAATGGATGTGTATTTTCAGAATCATTTGGATAATAGAGTCATTTTCCATTACATATTTTAAAACATTTCCTTTCTGAACTATTTATTTGACTAATCTTTATCAGTATTGTATTCTTACAACTATTAATTTTTAGTTTCTTCTGGTTTATTTCAGTCATGGCATTTCTTTGTTTTTTTGGTATTTATATTAGAGTCATGCAATTTTAGAGACATTATTTTTCTATATATTTATTTTTAGATGTATCCATTTTCAGAATGATCTTGCTTTAGCTATGGGGACTTGTTTTTAGTTAGTAAGTGGCCTTTATTTCTAGTCTTTTACATCCCAGATGTGTGCATGCTGGGTCATTTCTCACTAAGCCACAGCTCTACCTGTAAATGGTTTTTGCTATTTACAGGCATATATAGCAAGATCTCCATGGGGCCTTGTGTATGTCACAGGATCCCTGAGGACAGTCCTTAAATACTTGCCCATGTTATATTTAATGCACTGTTTTAAAAATAACTTCTAAAAAGAATTTTTTTTAATTTTCTTGACTGATTTTTTAAAACGTAAGTCCACATGTAAAAACATGTCAACCATTATAATGCTTGTGAATCCTATTATTGAACAATTCGAAAACATATACATATTTGTACAAACTAAGGATTGTTTTGAGTGAAAACAAAATGTGGCTCTCCTACAAATGGGATCACATTTCAGGCTTTCAGAAATGCACTTCAGGCTTCCTGTACCCCAGGGACATTCTGCTGCTCACTGGCGTGGACTGTCATTGACGCAGGTCATTGAACCAGATTCAAGGATGCATCTGAAACATACCCCCGTGGCATCTCTCTTTAACAAAAGGCGAGGGTCTCTGACCTGTGTAGCCCTGTACAGGCTACTAATCCCTGAATAGTCCAGCAAAGACTAGTTGAATGCATGGATGACATGGTATATACCAGTGGCCTCAAGCAGGTAGGTACAGCAGGCACTGGGCAGCATGCAGCTGAGTAGGTGGGCTGGCCATCTGGTGCAATATGGGGTCAGTCCAGGGTTAGCAGGTCCCCAAGTGATGATGGCAGCAGAGGCAGCAGCAGTTACAGCCTTAGGCCCAGGAGGGCCTCTGCATGGGGGTGTGCCAGGACCCACGATGGCTGGCTGGCTGCTCTGTCTGTACCTGGACCCTGTCCCTACATCATCTGCACAAATACAAATATCTAGCCTGAATGCCAGGATGTGAACTGCAGAACTCAGGCAGCAAACTTGATCAGTAAATTCCTGGAAAATAATTGGATGTGTGGACATTGCAATAAATCATATCAGGGAGAACTGAAAAATACTAGAATCCTTCAAAGAGTTTAGTATTTCTTGTTTGAAAACTGCTACAACATTACAAAGGGAATATCCACAAACTTAGAATAGTAAATTAAATTTAAAGATCATTGCAGTCCACAAAAAAGAACACTTTTTTTCATATGAAGCCCCTGAAGAACAATGTGTTAATGAAGAAGACAATTTTAAAATTAATATTCCATTAATTGCAGATACAGCGGTAGCACGGACTCATGACCGAGGGGCCTGCCAGTGCAGACCCCATCCAGCAGTGAGGAAGAACCACTGTCCACACAGAACTACCCTTCTTATAGCCTGGAGTTCAGGATGGAGGGCAGCTGGAGAGGTGGGTAATTGTAGAAGATGCCTTTTAAACCTGATATTCAAGAGAAGTCCTAGTGTTTAAGAATATTTTTCTGTCATAAGTAGAAATAGAATCTCAAAATAGAAATTAATGGAATTTATTGGAAAATGAGGGAAGACATGTTTGCATAATTAGTTTTGTGGCACAGGTAGTCCATGCCTAATACAATGTTTCTAATTTTGCTCCTTGGCTCCATGGTGTCTTGTGGGAGGCAAGGTAGCCCTGGGGAGATGGAAGGAGGAAAAAAATTTTATTTTATTAATAAAAAGTTTATAGTCCAGAATGATGTAAAATGAGAACTTAAGTCTCCCCTGTCCATCCCCACCAAAAGTAACTTTTAAAAGCATTTACTTGGGCATAATTCCATAAATCCTGTCAATGTTAATAATATAACAGCCAGTTATTTTACCAGCAAAAGTGAGTTTATTCAGGAGTAGCAGAGGAATTACAATTCAGGAAAAGCAAGCTATGGTGGACTATAGGCAAATCCAAAGAACAAGGAAGGGGAACTTGCTTTTATAAGGAAAAGGGAGGAGTTGGAATGGCTGTGATAACTAGAGTCCATTGGAGGAAGCTGTGAGTCCATAGTATGGAGTCTTTTCAGTGATTGGGCTTCTACTGTGTCTGATTGGCTGATCTGTCATGGAGTGAAGAGAAGTTCTCTTCTCCCAGCTGGATAGTAGAGGTTTCCTTTTACTAGACAAGTAGGGTATAGGCTGTCTTTTCCTGTTTGGAGTAATTGATGATGCATGGCAAAGTGTGAGAGCTGTCACTACAGGCCTGTCCCAACTCAATTGTAACTGGGATTTCTTTAATTATTTCCACATTTCCCTCTTTTGATCAAGATATTGCCAAGAAAGCATCAATTCAGGATTTCTACATGGAGCAGTTTGTCCCTCAGAGCCAGGAAGGATCTTCCCTGGTTGTCATGTCCCATGTTGAAGGGAAAGTACACAAATCAGAAACTTCATGAGGCTGTGTTGACCCATATGTAGAAATTTCTCAGGCAGAGCAGCAATTATAACCATGCTCAATGTAATAAGGGCAAATATTTTGGAAATTAATGGAAAGAAACAAGTTCTTAGCAGAGAAATAAAAACTATGAAAAAGAAGCCAATGAGAATTTTAGAACTTAACATTTAATATCCAAAATCAAAATTCACTGGACGGATGCAACAACAGTATGGACAAAACAGAGGAAAGAACAGATCATTAAAAACGGTACAATCTGAAGAACATACAGAAAAAAGATTCAACAAAATTTAACAGGGCCTCAGAGATGTGGAGGACTCATCATAAGTTTTAATTTCCATGCCATTGGAATTCCTGGAGGAAGGAAGTTTATGCAGAAGTAAATAAATGAGGGAAAAATGGCTGAAAACTTCACAAATTGGTGAAAAACAGATCTAAGAAGCTCAGAAAACCCTCAACTAATACATCATAGTTAATCTGCTAGAAATCAAAAATGAAGAAAATCTTGAAAGCAGTGAGAAAAAAATGACACATTATACAAAAAAAAAAAAAAAAAATCAATTCCAGGACCTGTGATTTCTCATCAGAAACCAGAGGCCAGAAGAGATTGGAATAACATCTTTAAAATACTGAAAGAAAAGAAACTATCAACCCTAGATACTGTATGCTGCAAAGTTATCCTTAAAGATTGAGGGCAAAACAAATATGAAAACAAAACAAAAGCTGATGAAGATAAAAAATAAAGAGTTAGGGCTTCCCTGGTGGCGCAGTGGTTGAGAATCTGCCTGCTAATGCAGGGGACACAGGTTCACGCCCTGGTCTGGGAAGATCCCACATGCTGCGGAGCAACTAGGTCTGTGAGCCACAACTACTGAGCCTGCGCGTCTGGAACTTGTGCTCCGCAACAAGAGAGGCCGCGAGAGTGAGAGGCCCACGCACCGCGATGAAGAGTGGCCCCCGCTCGCCGCAACTAGAGAAAGCTCTCGCACAGAAACGAAGACCCAACACAGCCAAAAATAGATAAATAAATAAATAAAAATTTTATAAATAAATAAATAAAGAGTTAATCATCAGGTAACTAGATATAAAATGATGTGAAAGGAACTTCTTCAGAATCAAGTGAAAAAACACAAGAGTTCCTTGCAGCCCCCATCCTTACATGGTCCTAGCAACAGGTCAAACAGAGGGCACTTTGCCTTTGGCTGAGTTGACAGCTGAAGGAGAGTGCTTGGAACCAAGCTCTCTATCCAAGGACTCACCTTACCCAAGTGTTTTATGGACAGTTAACTAGACATGTTCTGCTTCTCAACCTTGCCTTGGGCACTGGGGTCCAGCACCTGCCAGGAGGACTCAGCCATCTCCATCCTGCCCCCTGTGCTCACCAACTTCCCTTGGCCCAGTGTGGTCCCCTAGCTATCCATGCTTCTGGATCCACTTGCAAGCCAGCCTACAAGTATCCAGTGACTTTGCATCTGCGCTTTGTCATAGCATCTCTGAGGCAATATTCCATGATCCTGCAGACCCTGCACTCCTTTCTGGGCATCCTTACCTCAATCTGCAGGTATGGCCATCAGAAGGAGGCGGTACTACCTGCTCACACCTGGACGATGTCCTGCAGCTCAGTGTCTTCAGTGGGCAGAGTCACCGTGTGGTGCAGTGACTCCTGCTAGTTCCTCCTATGCCGCCCACAACAACCAGGATCGCCTGGGACTCCTGCACAGAGACGATCATGTGAAGGGCCCTTGGAGAGCACAGGGATGGAATGGCCAAGCAGAGAGGAGATCCCCCATTCATAAAGAGGTAGGACTTCAGGAAGGGAGCCCCAAAGGGCTGCACAGTCCGCATTTAAGCCCATGGGTGTCCAGGGGAGGCCTCTCTTCCTTCATGCATAGGCCTGGGCCTCTGGAGAGACGCCTCCATGCCAAGAGCTCAGAAGACATATCCAACATGAAATTCCAGCCCTCTTGTATGAGCTCCTACTGGAAACGCCATCACAGGCACATACAGCTTCACCCAAGGTTTTCCACCAGTGCAGAGGAGGGGTCTTGCCGCAAACCCCTCCCAGCTGCCCCGGATGGAAGTCCTCAAGGGAAGTGAGCGAGGAGGGCCCTCGGGCTCCCTCTGCAGCTCTGGTGGTTTCCCAGAGGAACAGCCAGCTTGAAAAGGATGCAGATGCAACAACAAGGCAGAATCGACACTGGAAGAATGCTCACCCACATCTGACAGTTCCAGGTCCTAAAAGTGCAAGATTCTTCTGCTGCCACAGAGGTGAGGAGGTCCTCTGAAGCTTCCATCACCCTCTGAGCTGGGTTTCTGAGTCACTGCTGAAGACTTAGACTCGGAGAGGGCAGCAACACTCAAGTGCATTAACAGTGCATTGCAGGGTGAGATGAGGCCATCTCTGACTGCGGAGCCATGCAGCCTTCTTGTTCTTTCCCACTCTGAACAGGGACTGCTCCTCCACCAGCTCTCTCTCCAGCCCCCAGCATGAATCCACAACTGGAGAGATGTGGGAAGATGCAGGAGTCCCCAGGCCCAATAGCTGTCCTGGAATCTGCTGGAGTGGCCACCTCTGTGCATCTTTTGTCTGTGCAAGGAAGCATAGTTCACCCAGCCCCATCTTGTCCCTGTCAGAACCCCTTCCAGGCACTCTTCACATTTGCTGACTTCAGCCCTGTTCGCCTTGCTGACCCCTGCTTCCTCCCCAGCACTGATGCAGGGCTGCCCTGTCTGCTTGGCCCCCAAATCCCTCCATCCCTGCTCCTACCTCTGGACCAGGCATGGATGGTGCAGTGAGAAGCCCAATTCCTGACTGTCCTGTTCCTGCACCTGCTGTGGCTTCCCTTCCTGCCTGCACGTTGAAGCCTATCTGGAGGGCCCCTCTGAATGGGGGTTTAGGAAACCCTTCACATCCTAAAGCATCAGTCACAGGTGCAGTAGATGCAGTTCTGCCTTCTCTGCTGCTCCCAGCACCTCCAGAATGGAGTCTCCCACATCCATGTGTATAGATTTAGCTCTCAGAGCCTCTCTCCTATCACTAATCCTTGTGGCCCTCCCCGCACCAGCCTGCTTCTGACACTGAGTGAGGTTGCCCCCATGGACTTCACTACACCTTCCCAGCCTCTCCTCCTGGGGTCTCCCCCTGTCTCCTGTGGGAGCTTCTTCCCATCTTCCTAGGCCCTACAGATGCCACCCCCCCACCCGCCACCCAATGACAGCACAGCCTCAGTCACAGTCACCACCATCTTGGATTTGAACATCTGGGCCCCCCCCATCGCCAGAGCACCTCCATGGTGACCACAAGATCCAGCACTGAGAATAAGCCTGTGTTTGGAGGCACTATGGCCCCTATCTTAAGTCACATCCTTGGTGATGCACCCAGGCAGAGGCCCCTTACTTCCAGCCGAGGGCCCAGCACCACTGCCAGCAAGGCTGCCTTTAAGGGGTATGTCCATCCCAGCCTCTTCTCCCAGCAGCCCTGCCTCTAAGGGGGCACAGTGAGGAGCAGGCTTGCCATTAGGGCCCCCTCATCACATATCCAGGGTTTGGTTGGACATAAACCTGTGGGGACACCAACCAAGTCATTTTCCTCCAGGTCGGGATTCACTCCCTTGGGGTCTAAGGGGCAAATGCTGACCTGAGCAAATAGCTTCCTAGAGAAGTAGCCAGTGACCACTTTCTTCCCAGGCTGGGCTTCATGGGCCCCATTTAGGTGTGAAATGCAAGTCCAGCCCTGACCTCTATGATCCTAGAACAAACTGGGTGCCAGAGATACAGCATTCCATTCTCGCCCCTGCCTGGCAGTTTTTCCCCCAAAGGCGGGTAGTTTGAGGCTGTTGTCCAATCCCAGGGGTTGGAGTCCCCAAGACAATAGACAGAGGCCTTTGTCCTGTCCTCTCCGGTCCTGGAGCAGGGGGGTCATTCATTGCTGCCAACAGCTGACTCCTCCCCTTCCCCCATTTTCCTCTCAGAAACCTTGTGTCTTCTCCATAACTTAAAGCCTTGTTCTTGTTCCTTTGCATAGTTCCCATGTGTCTGTGCTCTGTAGGTCAAGTGTGCAAAGCACTGACTCTTATGAGTGGTGACATGGGAAGCCAGACCTCTTTAAAGTTTCCTGTGGCCCAGCTCATGGGGTGTGGAGAGTAGCAAAACTGATGGCTAGAAGGACTGACACCTGAATTTATTAAAAAGTTTGATTTGAGTTTAAATGATGCAGACCAGGATAAAATGGACCCAGGGGGTGATAAACAGGGCAACTCATCCTTGCTTGTTAGAATAGCTGCTTCTCACCTCCCTCTAGGTGGGCTGCATCATCCCTAGTGTACATCAGGAGTCCATGCTCTACACGTTTAGTCTTTTAGAATGTAGCAGTTTCTTTTTTGACTTTTTTGCTTTTAAAGTCCTAGGCATGTCACATATATATATATCTCACCTAGAGAGTATGGGCCTGACATCAAAGCTTCTGGGCCAGGGTAAACTTTAATTCTAGGTTGTGACATGTCCCTGAGCAATTTGTGACACCCTGCTTTAAAAAAGCAGGACGCCCTGAATACATCTCTTCCCTTATCCAAAAATAAGGATGAAAGGGGACTCTTTGCAAAGGAAACAAGTTAAAATTAGTTCATTTTAACTATAAAAGATTAAAAGACTTCCAGTTTGTGGTCCAATATGTATGGAGCTTAAGGATCAACAATCTTGTTTTCACAACAAGAGAAAAGCTGAATAAACTGAGAATCAATAATTCTTCCTAAATCTTTCAGAGCATTGAGGTCACAGGGCAAACTATCACCACAAAAATTGGTGAGACAGGTGAATACAGAGAATCACAGCTTAACAAAGCAGAGGCCTGTGCTGGAGCCCAAAGCTGGGTAGCAAAAGTTAAACTGTAATTGATGAATTTCTGAAAGCTAAGTGTGGAGAAGATTGAGAGTTAGAAACTCCAGGGGGAGCCAGTCTTATGGGATCCTCCACATTTTTATGAGTTTTACCTCTAGTAGTCCCACCACATTCTCAAGGTGAAGATCAAAGAAAATTCTTTCATGCCTCTGGCAGGAGGAGGAGAAAAGCAACCCCTCTGAAACACACCCAGAGTAGTCTGTTCTCCATAAGAAAGGCTTTCATTTTACAAGGAGCAACCACCTTGGGTTCTACCAGAGCACAAGTGGCCTGGAAAATGGAAATACCCAAATCTAGTCCCTTCTAGTTTTCCATGTAGAGGAAAGGATATTCTCAACTCTAGCTCCCTCTGGCATTCTTTCACCTACCAGGAAAAAAGTCTGAGAAGGATTTGTAAAGTTCAAATCCCAGGGACACAGGCTCACTAAAAGACTGAGATCTAATCATAGAACTATAGAACACTTCCTCTTCCCCTACACCTTACCACTGCATTCATAGGGCTCCTTTATCAAAATGAGATTGCAACTGAAACAACTTGACGTCTCAGATTTTAATGAAGAATAAATATCAAAGGAAACCCAAAGAGAACAGGGAAGACTAAATAAACAAAAAAACTCAGAAAAAACAAAGGACCCCAGAAGAAATGAAAGCTTCTGACACCTATGACTAGCAGCAAACAGTAAATATGGTTTAACTCCTAGAACATTAAAAACTCACATTAAAGGACCATTTACCTCAGTTGTTTTTACCCAATACATCATGTCCAGCTCTTGACCAAAACTTAGAAGACATACTAAAAAGCAAAAAAATAAAAAACAAAAAACCAGAAAAACAGTTTGAATAGACAGAGCAAACATCAGAGCCAGACTGGGATATGACAGAGATTTTGGAATTATTAGACTGGGAATTTAAATAAGTATAATTAATATGCTAAGGGTGCCAATGGAAAAAGTAGACATCATGAAAGATGGGAAGTGTAAACATAAAGATAGAAATTCTAAGAAAGAAGCAAAAGGACATAGTAGAAATAAAAAACACTGTAACAGAAATGGAGAGTACTTTTGATGAGCTCATGAATAGATTGAGCATGACTGAGGAAAGAATCACTGAGCTTGAAGATATGTCCACAGAAACTTCACAAACTAAAAAACAAGAGAAAACAGACTGAAGTCAATAGAAAAGAATATCCAGGAACTATGGGAAAATTCCAAAAGGTATAACATCTGTGTAAATGGAAGAAAGAAAGAAAGAAAGAAAGAAAGAAAGAAAGAAAGAAAGAAAGAAAGAAAGAAAGAAAGAAAGAAAGAAAGAAAAAAAGGAGGAAGGAAGAAGAGAGAGAGAAAGAGAGATTTAAAGTAGCTTTTATTTGACATACAACAAACCACAGATTTAGGAATGTCAGAGAACACCAACCAGGATAAATACCAAATGATCAACACCCTTGTATATCGAATTCAAACTTTAGAAGTTAAAGTCAAAGAGAAAACCTTGAAAGAAGGCACAGGAAAAAAAAAATCTTACTTGTAGAGAAACTAGTATGAGAATTATATTGGATTCCTCTTCAGAAACCATGCAAGCAAGAAGAGTGTAGAGCAAAATACTTAAAGTGTTTAGAGAAAAAATTACACCAACCTGGAATTCTGTATCCATCAAATTTCTCCTTCAAAACTGAAGGAGAAAGAAAGACTTTCTAAGATAAATAAAAACTGAATTTGTCTCCAGTAGACCTGCCATAAAAGATATGCTAAAAGAAGTTCTTCAAAGAAGGAAAATGATATAAGTTGGAAACTTGGGTATACATAAAGAAAGGAAGAGTGTCAGAGAAGGCATAAATGAAGGTAAAATTAAATATATTTTTTTAATTTTAATTTTCTTATTCTCATGTAATCTAACAGATTCATTTTGTTCAAAATAATGATCACCAAAATACATTTGGTGATACTAGTTCATGGATAAGGAAAATGATGAGAGCAATTTTATAAGGGTTGGAAGGGAGAAATTTGGAATACTCTGCACTGACCATGAAGAAATATGGTGTTATTTGAAAGTGAACTTAGGTTAGTTTTAAATTTACGTTGTGAACTCTACGATATCAAATTTTTTTTAAGAAATAGGTATAATTAATATGCTAAAAGTGGAGAAAAATGGAATCATAAATTGCTCAGTTAAAACTAGGGAAGGCAAAAAATAATTTAAAAGAGTAGAAGGCAAAAAGACAAGGGCAATGGATAGAAAACAGTTACAAATATGGTAGATATTAATCCAACTATCTCAATAATCACTTTAAATATGAATAGTCTAAATACATCAATTAAAAAAGAGACACCATTAGAACAGATTAAAAAATAAGATCCAACTCTATGTGGTCTACAAGAAACCCACTTTAATTATAAAGATGTAGATAGGTTAAAAGTAAAGGGACAGAAAATGATAAACCATGCTAACACAAAGCAAAAGAAAGCTAGAGTAGCTATATTAACGTCAGACAAAACAGTCTTCAGAACAAGGAAAATTATCAGGGATAAGGAGAGGCATTGCGTAATGTTAAAGGGGCCAATTCTCCAAGAAGACATAGCAATCTTAACAGAAATGCTTTTAACAACATAACATCAAAATATGTGAGACAAAAACTGATAAAACTGCAAGGAGAAATAGACAAATCCACTATCACAGTGGCTAAACTTAGAAATAGACAAATTCACTATTATAGTGCTAAACACTACTCTTTCAGTAACTGATAGATGCAGCAGGCAGAAAATCAGTAAGGATGAACTGAACAGTATCATCAATCAACTGGATCTAATTGAAATTTATAAAATACTGCATCTAACAAGAACAGAATACAGTCTTCTCAAGTTCACATGAGACATTCACCAGATAGACAACATTCAGGGTAAAAAAAAAAAAAAAACCCACACCTCAACAAATTTAAAACAATGGAAATCATACAAAGCATGTTCTCAGACTAACAAGTAGAAAACAAAAACAAAGAGATAGCTGGAAAACTCCCAAATATTGGGGGATTAAACAACACATGGATCAGAAAAAAAGAACTCTCAAAAGAAATTTCAAATCTTTTTTACTAAGTGAAAATGATTATACAACTTATCAAAATGTATGGAGTGCAGTAAAAGCAGTACTTAGAGGGAAATTTATAACATATATTTGAACGCATATATTATGAAAAAGAAAGACTCAAATTTATTATTGCTCCGCCCCCAAGAATGAAGTCAAAAGTGAAACAGCCCAAGCAACAATATCTTTCAAAAGCATTTCCTCTCCTAGCATTTCCTCTGTTCACACTGAAGGATGTAAGTGTGCCAAGGAAGAAAGCAAAGCCCAAGCAGGGACCCAGCACCTTTTCCCCAGAAAGACTGTGCCATTTATTACTAACATTAATGAATTACTTTATAGATGCCAGACTGGTCTGTGTGAAACCAAAATATTAAGAAATAAATATTTTGCAATCACGAGGAAGTGAATCTTTCAGATTCCTAGTTTTAAAACTAAAAACCCAAATTCCATTTCATAGCCACTGGGATGACTCTCTTTCTCCTGGCTGGAGTGCATTCCAAAAGCGACAGATGCCTTGAGGGTAAAACTTAAAAGAATCCAATAGTGTTTTTAAAATACTCTCTGTCAACCCTGAATATAGTCCTAAACTACATATAAGATAATAGGCATAACTTTTGATCAGTGCAACCAGCAGACAAAGTAACAAACGGTACTGAAAAATTTAATACTGTGTGCAGTGATATTTCACAGGCATGTGTCTATCAAAATTCATCAGGCTTTAATGCAGTACCTTCCACGAGTAATCAAAGACAAATACAGATATTGCACATTTGTCAAAAAGGTGTGTACCTGTTCTAACAGCAGTATTTGTTCAACCCTCAGTTCATATGACCATCACCTCCCACCGTACATTCGCCTCTGCTGCTGCTCACCAGAGCCAAGATGCCTGAGGTGCCTGCAAAGCCCCAGTTACTTAGCCAGGAGAAAACTCTAACCTCTTCCTCCTCCACCTGATGCTGAGGGACAGGAGGGAAGGGTGCAGGCAGAGCAAACCACTCCCCCCCCCACTACCCCCGCTGAGGCCCCGCCCTCTCAGATCCCTGTCCAACCAGGGCTGCCTGGCTGGGGTGAAACCCACCCCTATCCAGGAGGGAAGCCCTATTACCACGCGGGCACCCACTCTCCTAGCATTTCCTGTGGTCACAATGAAGGATGTAAGTGTGCCAAGGAAGAAGGCGAAGCCCAAGCAGGGACCCAGCACCTTTTCCCTGAAAGACTGTGCCATTTATTACTAATATTGATGAATTACTTTATAGATGCCAGACACTATGTTGAGTGCTTTATTTGCATAATCACCTGAAAAAAAAAAAAAAAAAGAAAGTCTCAGCAAAACCAGCTATTCATGGCAGAGTTAAGGGAATGGAGGGTCAGAGAGGGCCAGGAATTCACTGGAAGTCAGAGGGCAAGTACTGGGCAGCAGTACTCAGAATGCAGGTTTCCACAGATGATCCCGGAACTAACTATCCCCAGTCGAGGGGTGGTAGCGCCCAAAGGTACATATCTTTTCGGGAGGACGTGGCGGGGGAGATTCTGCCTTCTTCTTGTCCGACTTTTGGACTGGCCATACTCCCTTGGGGAAGTGGAGCCTGAGATGCCTTCCCATGTTCCCTAGGGTTGCACTAGAGACAGTGGACCTGAGGCCAGCAGGCACACAGTATTTGCAGCGGGACCCTCCTACTGAAGACTGGTGGGGTACAGGAGGCTCAGGGAGGTGGGATGAGCTCTCCTCCAGGCCGGGAGGAGACAATGTACACAGTGGGACCAGATGCCAAGGCTCCTGGTGCCTGGCCACTGCTGGAGCAGTCCCGGCGAGAAGGACTGGTGGCCCTCTGAGTGCTGCCTGGTAGCACAGAGCGGAAGGTAGTTGGGCAGGTGCACCGTGGGCATGGCCCCCTGCTGCTCTGAATGCCGCCCTGCTGCTGCTCCTGGGGTGGGGGTGGGGGGGCTGAGTATTTGCAAGGGAGGCTTCTGACAACCAGAGGAAGGGGTGGAGAGGTGGGATGGGATTAGGGCTGTACCCTTCTGGAACCCTGAGAGCTACTAAAGACCCAGAAGCTCAGAAGATGCTGGCATTGTGGCCCCTCACTATTCTGGGATTGGGGGAAGCAGGCTGAACTCCCCAAAACGTAGAAATCACTGTGTGTCCCTGGATGATCCTCTGTCTCTTCATTCAGCAAACACATCTGGGTCAGGGGTCAAGACCCTTTTTCCCACCACTGTGTGCTTTGAGCAGGTGACTTCATCTCTCTGAGCCTCAGTTTCCTCATCTGTAAAATGGGGATGACAAAAGTACCGCTTTCAGAGCTTTTTCAGGGTTTTGATGAGAAAACAAGCAAAGGCCTCAACAAGGGGGGCTGTTATTGTTGATGCTCTCCTCCACCCCACCCACTGCACCCCTTCAGCCCAAGGAAGACCTCTTCTAAAGACAAAATAATGCTTTTTACTCCAAGCATATTTAATTTGTTATTTATTAATGTAGCTTCAATTGTTATTCTTTTTTCACTAGTATTTGCCTAATCTTCCCAACATTTTAATCAAAAGCATTTATGTGTGCTTATATTTAGGAATATATTTTATAGTTTATCCAATCTGGATAAAGCTTTTTAACTCTCGTGTTAAGTCCATTTAAATTTAGTATGAATGATAATATAATTGTATTTATTTATTTTATTTTTTTGCTATCTGCCCTGATAGTTTTATGATTCTGCTCTCTTTTCTATCTACTTTTGAATACACTCACTACAATTATTATTTTGTAATTTGTACCATTGTGCTATTATGGAATTCATATACTCTATCATTTTTAAAGTTACTCTGAAAATTTTAACAAGCAAAATTAACTTAAAATGTAAAGTAATCAGTACGCTTACCTCACTCCGCACAAAACAAGAACACTTCAAATCTGATAACCATTCTTCTCACCCTAAGTGTTACTTTTGTTTAGTGGTAGTTTGCTTCCAACTTTTTTGACCCCCCAATTTGGAAAATGTTATTATTTTATTTGGTGACTATGTCATTTCTGCTTACCAATATTTAGCAATATTTGCTGAACATACTGATATCGCAAGCTTTCATTATGAGATCATTCTCCTCAGTTTGTCTTGAAAAATCATCGTTATTTTCACTGAATAAAAGTTTATGTCTATAATTCTACACAGACCTTCTTTTAAATCTTAACACATTCAGGTGTTTTTCAGTTTCTTTTGGTTCTACTTTTGCTGGTTACTCTTTCTGGGTAAGCAGCATGTCTTTCTCATCTTTCCTTTTGTTTTTCTTGGGATGAACCTTAATATACCTTTATGTGGATTTTTTATTTATTTACACATCATGGTTTTCATCCTGTTTCCTAAAGCTGAGAATTTATATATTTTATCAAATCTAAGAAAAGATCAGCTGTTATTACTTCAAATGTTTTCTCTCTTCCATCCTCTCCATTTTCTCCTTGGAATAAACTTAAGAAGATTATCAGATCTTCTCATTCTGTGTTTCATAATATTTAACCTCTTATTTGAGCATTCCATTTCTTTGTATATCTGAGTTGGGAAAATATGTAAGATCTAACTTCCATTTCTATGTTTCTTTTTTCACTTATCTCTAGTCTTCTGGAAGAGTCCATGAAATGAGTTTTTAATTTTAATTTAATTTCTATATTTTTCATTCCTAGTAGTTCCATGTTTAATAATCTATGATTCCTCAACCATGTTTTTAGTTCTACATTTAGTTTTTAAAATGTTTTAAGATATCTATGATTCTGACAGCTATAGAATCTTAAGCCCCTGGATATCTAATTTGACAGAAAAATATAGGTGAATTTCTAATTATCTGAAAGTTCATGTGCTTTATCCTCTCCAGCTATCTGGATTTTACATTTAGTTGTTTCTAATACTCCTTTCCTTCTTTTTATTACTGTTGCATTATAAAAATAATATGAAATTGAAAATATACATTCTGTATAAGCATGTGTTTGCTCATATTTGGACTTATTTATATAGAAGGAGAAGCAAACAAATTATTTGCTCTTGACATCATAAGCACACTAAATTAACGAGAGCCCTTAATAAACTTAGTCATGTGTCAGCACTTACTTCGGATGAACACATCACTGTTCTAAAATAAAATTAGGATCCTCTTATTAAGGAAGCAGGGAGAATGGAGGAAGGGGTAAGCAACCTGTATAATTTCCATCACCATATGATTGACTCCTCATTTTCTGTATGCATGCGGATTCTTCACAAGTGCAGTATACATCCAACAATATGCTCAATAAAAGTGGGTGAAATCATGGAAATTAAAGTCTAACCGGTGGATAAGAAGAATTTGTAAAGAAATAAAATCCAATGTAGATTTCTTAAAAAAAAACCCAAGTCTGATGCTGTTCGTGTGCTTAGGAGACTCTCCCTCCTGTACCCAAGGCTCATGCAGTGGTGAGTGCTAGACGGTGCTGCTCCAGGGTGGTCCTGGCCGTGAGGTTAAATGGGTGTGCAGGTTGGAGGCTCCTGCAGCAATCTTGGACCTTTTGGTGCTGCCAAATATCAATACTTACTCTAAACATCCCCAGGTAATTGTTGCACTTGGGTACAGAGGTGTGATTTGGGGTTTGTGATAAATTACTCATATACCCAGTCTGCAACTATTTGTCACTGCTGAGCTTTTCAGGACATGTTTGAAACATTACTGTTTCTTTGTTTCTTTTTTACTTCTTACTTTTAATGGAAATATTATATGCATACCAAAAAAATCTTTCGTGTCATGATTGTACAGTTCAATGAATTTTTACAAACTGTGTAATCATTCCCTAGATTAAAAAACAAAGAAAAAATAAAATACCTGACTGGAACCCAGTACCCAAAAAATTTCTATCATGAACCTCACCTCCAAGGGTCACCACTGTCAACCACTTCCAAATAAAGGAAACCATGCTTCATTTTGTGTCTGGCTTCATTTACTCTACATTTTGTGATATTCACTCATGTTATTGCATATTTTTAAGGGTCATTCTTTCCTATGAAGGTATAGCATACAGTTGTTGAAATATGCTAGAATTTGTTGACATATACTACTGTTATGAGAGTTTGGGTAGTTTACAGCTTTGGGAAATTAAGAATAATGCTGTTAGATACCTTCCTGTAAATGTCTTCTGGGGAACATATGTATGCATTTCTGTTAGCTATTTCTCTACCAGAAGAATTACTGGGACATAGGGGTTGCTTATGTTCGCCCTTAGTGGATATTGACCAAGAGTTTCCCAAAGGGAGTGCACACCTAATGCTCACACCTGCTGTGGAAGAGTTTGGTTGCTGCTCAACCTCACCCACAGTTGGTATTTTCAGAATTTTATAATTTTAGCCATTTTGGGAAATGTGTAAAAGATACATAGAAAGGTCAGGTGTTTCTGGTCAGCTTGCAGATTCTGAGAGTTTGGAGGCAAGAAGAATGGCAATCTGGTCAACCTCTGCCATTGCTGGCACTATTCTTTAGCATCAAACCTAAACAAATAATTGAGGAGATATTTTAGTGGTATTTGATAGCATTATCACCACAAGCCCTAGAAATGCTCAAATCCCAGGAGATTCATAACTTAGGGGCAGTGACAAATAAGAGCTCATAGTACCAGTTGTTTATTATCCTGATGTCCAACCCCTTTTTTTGCAACTCTCTTACACAACTGGGTTAGAGTAATGCATGAGCAGTCCCACCAACATGCTGAAAGTTCATCTATGTCCTCCTAGGCCCACAGAGGACCAATTGGCTGGCCAATAGAGCAAGCCCCATCTAATACCAAGTTAAGATTGTCTGAGATAGAAAGGTTGCTTTCTTGATTTTTTCCTTAATCAGTCTAGTTCGGATATGGAAACCTATCATGTACATTATAGAGGTTAGTTACAGTGTTTTTGGAGGGCTGGAAGGATAGTCACTTTCCAACTGTTGCCTGATTCAAGAGGCACTCAAATACTGGAGCATCAGGTTATAAACTGCCGGTAGGGGACCTTTTCTTCAGCAAAGATGTTTCCTCTTTAAGTCTTTTGTAGTTGCCAACCAAGATAGACTTGAGAGACACACCCTCCAAGAAAAGGTCATGTCTTTTGGTGTGTGCATGTGTCCTCTGTTCTTGCTTATAGGTTCTCTTGACTACGGTTTCCCATCCAATTTTCTAAAATCAACAGGAGAAAAAAAAAGATCTGTTCAAACAGGACACAGAATGACCTGATCTTCATAGTGCTTTCTTTTCTGTAACTGCAGGTGGCCTCAAGAGAAAGGAAAATCTGTGCATATTCTGGGTCAGTCACTTGCTGAGGAAAAAAACCAGATGATAAGAAAGGTGGATCTTCCTTGCTGGCTTTTGTCTAGAGAATCAATATGGTTCCAGCTTTCTGGTGAGAGTGAGGACTGAGGGTTGGGAAAAAGAAAAAGATTTTTTGGATAAAGAACTATGGCCGTGTTTCCACAAGAAGTTGTATTCCTTGGAGATATATAGGTTTGTGTCCTGGGGGATGGGGTATGTCTATATGTGAGTTTTTGTGGTGTGATATTGTGTGCATATGTGTGTCCTTCCCCTGGAGTTATATCCCTCTTATACAGCA
The DNA here is from genome assembly GCF_965194825.1 of Balaenoptera physalus. Classification (NCBI taxonomy): domain Eukaryota; kingdom Metazoa; phylum Chordata; class Mammalia; order Artiodactyla; family Balaenopteridae; genus Balaenoptera; species Balaenoptera physalus. The sequence continues at coordinate 70,855,654 of NC_138892.1, forward strand.
AAACTGCAAGAGTCAACTTTCTTAATTAAAAATCCCATCACCATTGCTTCATGGGTATACGTGTGTCCTCTCCCCACCCTAGTTGGATATACTGCAATGCCATTCTGACACTAACCACCCAGAGTTGCTATCAGATCCCAAAGTTAAGGACAAAGTCTTCCATAAGAGTACCCTTTTTTTTCAGACACCAGCCACACTTTGGGGGTCCCCAGGCTACCCACACTTCCAAAAGACTAGCTATAAATTCAAGGTTTCCCAAGACCTTCTCAGGTTTGATACAAGTTTCAATATAAGTGACTCACAGAACTCAGAAATGTACTATACCTATTATTACGGTTTTATTATAAAAAATACAGATGCTAGGATGAGATCTTGGAGGGTCCTAGAAGCAGATCTTCCATGCCCTCTCTCTGAGGGATCAGGGCATATCATTGTCCCAGCAAACAAAAAACTCCACTGAGTTTCAGAGTGGATAATTTCTGTAGGCATAATTGATTAAAGCACTGCCCACATGATTGAAGTTGATCTCTGTCTGCCCTCCTTTCTTCTGGTCTTTGGTCATGGTTGCCTGACAGCAAAATGATCATATCTGTCTAAGCACCTACATTTGGTGTGGTATTTATAGATTTTTAAATTTTATTTATTTATTTATTTATTTTTTGGCGTGTTGGGTCTTCGTTTCTGCGCGAGGGCCTTCTCTAGTTGTGGCAGGTGGGGGCCACTCTTCATCGCGGTGTGCGGGCCTCTCACTATTGCGGCCTCTCCCGTTGTGGAGCACAGGCTCCAGATGCGCAGGCTCAGTAGTTGTGGCCCACGGCCCAGCTGCTCCGCGGCATGTGGGATCTTCCCAGACCAGGGCTCGAACCCATGTCCCCTGCATTGGCAGGCAGATTCTCAACCACTGCGCCACCAGGGAAGCCCCTGGTGTGGTATTTATATAACAGATACAGCAATAATACTAACTTGAATATTCCTAATATTTGGAGGAGCAAGTGTGGGGTACAGATGACAGATGATAGGTTTTAGTTTAAATATATTTCCCAGTATATTTGAATATCAATATTGGTATCATAATCTTACCAGCAATGCCAGTGTTAGACTATATTGCAATATAATAGATGTAACCTGAAAAGTAAATTCAAAATGTACTAACACATTACTAGAGTTCCTTTCAGTCATTAAAAATTAGTCCATCCCATCATCAAATTTTATGACCAAAATGTCTCCTGGGGCAAGGCCACACAGGTTTGCAGGCTTCCTGTTGAGATTGTCAGGTTCTAAAAGAAGGAGTGGCCTCAGCTATATATGGCTTCACCCTTTCAGGCAACTGGCATAATTGAGCTAAGAGCTTTTTTTGAAGAATACTGGATTTCCCTCTTTGCGTAACCCATGTGTTTATTCTTTTAGCCTCAACTATTATTTCCCCATCTCTCCATGTGTACAGAACTAATGGGCTATTTTAACCACTAGGCAATATAGGTGCATTCACTGTTAACCCCCTTTGGCCAGATAGAGTGAAAGCACATTTGGGCATCCTTCTAATAAGCCAGTTTCCCTTTGCACTCCTGCTTGATCATATGGCCAGGCTATTGGTCACCACCCATGCATTAGTAAAAACTTAAACACAGGGTCAGACAGCATGCAAGTTAGCCCATTGAGCTAATTTATTTTTACCTTCTTTGATCAGAGTGATGGACTTCCAAACTGTTCACTTTGAACCTGCCATCCAAAAGCTAAGCAGCTCTATGTTGGTCAATCAAGAGCTGTTTACAAGGCACTGTCCAAGTGGCAATAGAATCAGACAGCTCCTCATGTAATTCCAAAGTCAGATCTAGGGGAAAAGAATGTACCTGCTCATGAATATGCTGAGAAATTCTTTGCATTATCTTCATAGCATGGTCTTGGGCTAACCATTTCCATTTTATTATGGAACTCATCCGGGTATTGCCCTCTATAATAGAGTGTCTCTCTGCTATCATCCAAGGTATTATGGGTATTTTGGGTTTCAATATTATTTTATGTCCTTTAGTCACAGGGGCAGAGTCAATTAATGTCCAAAAGCAAGATAGCAATTGCTTCTCAAATGGAAATTTTCTAGTCCATGGTCCCAGCAGTTGTCACTGGGAGAAGCTCATGGGATTTTGCCACAAACCCCAGACTACACTCTATACAGGGTTATTGTACAGAGAATTGACTTGTACCAACACTCCAGCTTCTATTTTACATTGTGTGGGCTCTGGCATTCCTATTGATTCCCATTTATCATGTCCAGTAAATACTGTGGAAGGGTGGTATTATGTGCCTTCTCTTTTATAATGTCAGTTGGGGAAACATTCCCCAGTCAGACACAATACCCATCCCTATAATACATTTAGGTAAGACAGACACAACCATTTCACAAAGAACCTACATAAACATTCCAATTTTTCATCCAAACTTTTTACCTTAATCCTATCAACTCTTGAATTTCTAAACTTTCTTAATGTAATTGTAGGTTCCATTAGGGTCTCACCAACAGATTTTGGTACTAAAGAGTTCATGAAGTTCCCTTGTCAAGGAGTCTGAGAAATTTCGCTTCTCCACTCCGCAGTCAACTCACTCATGAGCATAAGGCTTTGGGTCCCCAGCAGAGGGTTGAGCCAAAATGCAGTGGCCCTTTTGTCAATCTTTATCTTGATTAATCTGCTTGACTATGGACCCAAGTAATTCAGATTGGGTTTCTCAATGTAATCTTTGCCTTCTAACTTTTACAATTCCTCCAAACTGGGTTACATAGAGTGGGCAGAAATATTTAAGGACCTTTCATGTTGGGGAGCCCAAGGAGATCCCATTGGCCCACTCATCCTTTGGTAGTGCTCCATTAGGACCTTTGTTTCAACCCCATTAATGTCTGCTTTATTCACCCCATTACTTAAATACCATGTAAAGATGTCCATTCTGTCAGGATGAGTCCCTTGACTATCCCTTCTGCTTTTCCCCATTTTTGTGTTACTTAATCTATTTTTATTAGCATCTATAAGACCCACAGAGGGAAACAGAGACAGAAAAATCTAATAAGTCATTTTGGGCAATTGTTCAATTTTGCAGCAGTGAGGTTGTATGGTGTCCCATGCAAAAGGGGCACTTTAATCACAGCACTTATCATACTCTGGAAAGGGGGCATATTTCATAGATTAATATCCTGATCATCATAAAGCCTGTCCAGCATAGCTTGCATGCAAAGTATATGAGCTACTTCATCTGAGATGTACCACTCAGCATTTATATGGGGAGTCAGACAGTACCCCTTCTCAAGGTAGACAAACTGTGCAGTGCCTTTTACCTTGTCCACCAGGCCAACTGTTAATTCAGGAATAATCTGCGGTGTGTCTGAATCATGCATAGCCATCTGTGATTGTTCCATAGTGTGATGTAGGTCATGTATCAACCCAAACATGCTTTTCCACTCTGCAGTATTTAAAACCAAAGACACAGTCCCCAAATTAGACCCTTATACATCCCATTTCAGTAACGGTTCTTCAGGAAGTTGATACCAATCCACAAAATGAGAAAAATCCTTCATATACTAACTCCTGGTTTCAGTAACTTCTTGATCTTTCCATCCCCTTGACCTGGATGACCTTTTTGATGACAAGGGATCTCAGAGGTAGTCTCTATTGTCCAAACATAATTTTTCCCTTTGGTGAAAGCTTTGAGGTTAGTGGCCATAGCTCAGACTGACCATAATCTGAGCTTGGTCGGCACCAAGATCTGACCCAGCACCCTTTTAATTTCACTTTAGCTGTTACAGATAACAATAACCAGGGAATTGCATATCTAACCATTTTCCTATTATTTTACTCATGCATCCAGTGGGTCAACTCCCCAGGAGTTTGGTCCATCATCTCTAAATTCTATCGTTAATGGTTAACTTGACTAAATGTCTGCAGCACAGCTGCTATTCCATCCCATAGATAACCTTTTGGGCACCCAGGAATCAAAGGATCCTCATCCCCCACCCCTTCATCTTTTCTCTTCCTAAACCACATGTCTTAATGAGTCAGCGTCCTTCTAGCAAATCCCACATTTCTGACACCAAATGCTCTGTTTCCCTACTAACTATAGCAGTATCATTCTGCTAACCATTCAGAGTTTGCATCGCATCCTGCAAGTTAGGACAAAGTCACACACAAGACTGTCCTTACATCAGACAAGAGACACAATTTTGGGATCCCTAGGCATCCCATACTTCTGACAGTCTAGCTGTATATTTAGGGATCCCCACAACCCCTCAGGTTCAGTAATTCCCTGGAACCAATTACTAGAACTAAGGAAAGCACTATACTTAAAATTATAGCTTTAATATAAAAGATACACATAAGTGAAGCTTACAAGTGTTCTGGAGGCAGAGCTTCCTTGCCCTCTCCTTGTGGATTCCTGCACAGATTTTCTACATCACCCTCCTGGCATATCAATGTGCTCACCAACCTGGAAATTGCACTGAGCACTAGTGTCCAGAGTTTTTACTGGAGTTTCCTTATGCAGGCATGATTAATCAAATCATTGGCCAACTTACTGAAGTCAGTCTCCAGCCCCCTCCCCTCCCTGGAGGTCAGTTTGCCTCAAGGTTTCAACGCTCTAACCAGTCAGTTGGTCTTTCATGGCCCTCCTGAAGCTACCTAAGGGCCCACAAAGTCACCTCATGGCCTAACAAAGCAGTTTTACCACTCAGGAAATTTCAAGGATTTTTGAAGCTCTCTGCCAAGAACCAGGGACTAGGTATAATCTTTATTATAATGTAGGCCATATGTTAAAATTTATCAAATTGTAAGCCTTAAATATGTGCAGTATACTGTAGACTAAGTACACCTCAGTAAGCGAGGAAAAATCACCGTCGCCATCCAGGAAAATTTTCACACGGAGTTCTAAATGGACAAAACTGTGTTTCACAATCCCTATTACTGGGACAATAACCACTTCATTTAATAATAAATCTTAACTCTGAGTAGGTCTTTACATTCACTCATGACATTTTGATTGATCATACACACACAAAAAAATCTACAACTGTGTTTATTTAACTTATGAGAAAAGAGAGGTTTGAGAAGGTGGATGAATTATGCAGAGTTGCACAGCCAGCAAATGGGGAACCAGGCACTGTAGATTAACCCTTCAATTCCAAATCCTATGCACTTTCTCTCACACTTCTGCCTCTTGGGAGAGACTTTAAGCTTCTACTATGAGTTTGGCATCAATTACAATTTTATTCCTTGTTCCCCATCCTCCCTGTGTGGGGCACTTGCCAGGCCTGAGACTGCAGTAACCCCAGCCCTTGCTCCCTCAGAAACTTTAGCATTAAAGGAATACTTTCTTGAATGTAGCTTCCTTCCTGTCCCTCTCCACATTTCCAAAGGTCTTTTATTATAGGGGGCCTCAAATTTAATCTTCACCCCATCTTAGCTGGAGTGCTGCGGCAGAGCTCCTTCCTTTTGCAAGGATGCTCTGGTGGACCCACATGCGTCAGCAAGTTCTGGAGGAATCTGGGAAAGGAGGAGCCTCCAGGCAGAGTTGGGGTAATTTCACTCTAAGGCTCACCAAGGGAGTTGTTTTAATTCAATATAAATATAAAATGAGGCAAATTATGACTTGAGGATCCTTTTGGATCATGAATCCTGTGTGAAATACATGTATTTTAATAGAATTTGATTGCCTTGCAGGTGTTGATATTTCTTCCCACAAAACAAAAAATAAGAGTGCTGGGTTAAAAAGATCTCTTTTTCTCCCCCAGAAACAAGCTTCTCATAATAAAATTATTCTAGAAATCCTTAATCTCTAGATCACAGTTTCCCAGTGATGTTTGAAGGACTCCTGACCGTGTGTGTTTAAATGTTAAATTAATGATACCAAAAGCAAGGGCTCTAGAAATCCAGAGAGAGCCATGAGGTGGGCTCCATAGGAAAAAGCAGGGCCCAGAGCCTTGGATGGACCTTAACAGGGAAAAGGTATAGAGGGGCAGAAGGGAGACACAAATGGTACCTGGGCCATGGGAGTGATGGATTCCAGAGTCTTAAGATGAGGAGAATCAGTACAGCATCACCACCTGAGTCCACCCATAGCCATCTGTACAATGATATTCATGCTCCTTCTACGTGGGAATGAAACAGGATGCGAGCATAATGACTTGGGTGAGAATGGCATCGATACTGTCCTAAATGTCTACAGAGAGGAGGTTCCTTCCTGTTCTGTTGTCTTCTCCATCTACTGTGACATATCAGGCACTTTCCTTCATGGAACTTGGTGAGAGGCAGAGAACAGGAATCAAGTCTGACATGGGTCAGTGGGAACGGACCACAGAGTCTGGCTGGAGACAGGAGGTTCTGAGACCTGTTCTCCCTGATGTCAGGACAGGGACCAGTTTTTACTTTTCATCTGGTTCTACAAATTGCCTAACAGTTAGTCCTTTTTCTAGACAGTATTAACCAATGATCGTCTGGCCCAAAAAAACATTTAAATTGAAGAGATCCCACACCATGTGATCAAAGCAGCTGTAAAACATTCTAGTTGCAGTGGAGGTGGGTAGGGGCATGGCCTCCAGAGGAGAGTGAGCTCAGGAAAGGGTTGGGGGCTGATCTCAGAGGTGAGGTGGTCCTTGCTACTCTTCTCTATGACCAAGAGGCATCAATTGAGAGTTTCTCTGAAATAATCTTGGAATTCTCAGGCCCAAACTCTATCTGTGTCTTCCCACTCATGAGGACAGGAGCCCTGGCCATGGGTGATCACTGCAAGGGTACCACCTACATCTTCCTCATTCCTTCTCACCCTAGTGCTCAGCCCTGGGCACTTCATCTTAGGGCCCATAAATGTCTGATAAATACACACCTGGGCTGAGATCTAGTTCAGATGTGGAAACTAGCTTATCCAGGCCCCATTGGGCCCCACACTAATCTAGGTGTCTCCCAGGCTCTAATCCAGATCAAGGGTGAGAAGGGTGGGCTCATGAAGATGGTGTCCCTCCCTCCGCTCTGTCCCTGCTGCTCTGATGATGTCTAGCACATGTGTGCCAGGCCATGCTCTTCACCTCTGCTTACAAGTGAGCCCCATGCTGGGAATCCTCCAGGACCTGGGTGTTGACCGTACTGTTTGAGTGTCCCCAGGGCCTCACATAGTGCCTGGTACATGTCTATGAGCCCAGGAAGAACTTACACATGAATGATCAAATGAGGCTTCCAAACTACTCTGCAAGGAACAAGCGGGGAGGGGAGCCTACAAATGGATAGGAGTGGAGGAGTTAAGGAGAAAAGGGTGTGTATCTCTCAAAGGACATAACAAAAGGGAACAGGTTCCGAGACAGGATTTCATGAAAAATCCCCACTGTTTGAAATGTTTTAGTGCTCCGAGGTAGAGGCTGTTTCATAGTAGTGGGGTTGAGCACCACGAGTGTGGCACTGGTGTCAATTAGGACTAAAAGAGATTCATCCTCAATCTGGAGGAATTTTTCTCCAGTTAAGAAGGAGGATTGGGAAGAGCCCCTGCAGTTCCTTAGAACCTCATCATTGAGAATTGGGAGGATGTTGGAAAGGTTTGTTAGAGGTCTGAAGGCACCTGAAGGGCTTGAATTTGTAATAATCTCTCTTCCAATGTCCTGGCTTTTTGCAGTAATAGCAGGAAGTAGGAGGGTTTCATTTAGGAGTCTTCATTTGCTGGAGTTGAAGATTAAAAATTTTAGCAGGTGATTTTTAGGTGATTCATCTAGAGTGTGAGGAACCTGGTTTACTAGATTAACAAAATCTGGAGTGGACAGAGTTTCCTATTCCATTCTGGTCCTTTTTATTACAAGGAAAAGGTCCCAGTTGAGCTCATTAATAAACACAGAGTTAAAAGATATCCAGGTGGAATTAACATCTGAAGGAAGACCAGAATTTTCTTTAAAAACAATCTGAAGTCAACTGTTGTAGTCATGAAAAGGTTCATCAGATTTTTATGTGCAAACCTGAATTTTGTTCCAATCAACAGGCTTCGGAAAAGCCCTAGGAATTGCTTGATGAAGTCACCTAGCAATTGTCCAAGCCTGATAAGCTAGTGGGCTGGTCTCCCAGTTGTAATTCTAGAGTCCTTTCAGAATTTTCCAAATTAGCCATTTTCATCCAAAGCTGGGCCTAGCCTTCACTGACAAGCCTATGAACTAGCGGATATAAGTCAGAGAGAAACCAGGTTGATAAGTTTGAATGACTATATTAAATTTTTCAGCAAACCTGGGAGGATCTTTGATTCCTTTGGGAAAATCTTTGACTATGGCTTGCAGTTCAGCTTTAGTCCAGGGAATAGAAGAAATAAGGGTTTAACCTCTGGATCCACAGAAGGCTTCATTTTAAAGGGCCAGTTTCCCATAAGTTCAAGGAAAGGGGCTGGGGAGAGTTTCAGAGCAGAAGGGAACTTCAGTGAGAGAATTAGTATGGGGGAGCTGAGGGTATAGAGGAGGTATAGGAGATATGGAAAGGAAAAAGGAAGATGGCACCAGAGGCAGAGCCTAAGACAAAACGCCAAGAAAGAAGAGCCTGAGGATTTGGAATCCATTTTCTCTTTCTTCAATTGTTTGCCTCAGTTGATCTTAAAATATTATTTTACAGAGAGGCAATTTTAGGCTCCTGATAACATTTGGAAGCCTAGAGCTACCAGTTGAAATAGTTATTCCATTCAGTTCTGGAAATTTTTGAGCTACAGTAGTCCAATTCGATTTTAAGGAGATTAAGTGTGGGGATTTCAAAAGTTCCCCATAATTGCTATTGATAGTCTAAATTGCCTTTGGTCAAAAGGACTGTGGTTTTTAAACATAAAATCGGCCACAGTTCCTGGGGTGGGGGGGTTGTGCCCTCATAGTATTTAGATAACTGAGATCCCATTTCTCAAGGTTTTTTTCTAAACTAAAAGAATAATTTTCAAACAGCCTAAACAAATTATACTTCAAACATCTTACAGAGCAAACAGTTCAAACAACCTGTAAGCTTAATACCAGCCAGTTCTAAGGGAACAAATTTGTCCTGGAAGAGCAAGGCCAAGGGCTTTTCAGGCAATTCCCATAGAACAGCCCCTACTCCAAAGGAACAGGCCAATGGCTGAAAAGAGCACAGTTTCAATGAAACAGCCCCTGTTCCCAAAGCAATGAGTCAAAGTATAACCAATTTCAGTTGAAACAGTCTAATCTCAAAATTAAACCAAAGTGCCATATGAGTACTTGCATACAGAACAAGGCCTTAACCAGAAAGGACAAAACCTTAAAGTAGATCCCAAATATAGCCTGGAGAGCTTCAAACACAAATAGAGCAGAAGCTCATATTCAGGAGAAAAACATGCCTTCAAACTCCAGGGCCAGTGAGAACAGCCGCGAGCAACTAGCGCTCAATTGTGGATACCTCATCTTTTTGTTCACCATCCCTGGAGCAATCAGAGGTCTTCTCTGGTCCCTTATGGGCTACCAAAATGTTGATCTAAAACAAATAGACTGCCAGTTATTTCTCCAGCAAAAATGGGTTTAGTCAGAATTAGCAGAGAATTGCAATTTGAGGTCTGCAACCATGGTGAGCCACGTACAAGTTCCCTCATGGCAAGAGAAGAACACTTTTTAGAGGGAAAAAGGAAGCTGAGAAGGCTATAAAAACAGAGTCTGTGGCTTTTCATTAGCTGAGTTGTTGTCAGGGAAGAAGGGGTCTGTCTTTTCCATTTAATTGAGTTTTCTGTTTATTAATTTTTTACGATATTTTCTAAACCTTGCAATTCTAAGGAATGGAGAAGTTGGTAAGAATTTCACAGTCTAAGTTTTCATTCCCAAACTTAATATTTCTCAATTAAGTTATAATGTTTTGTAATATCAAGTAATAAAAGAACTACATGATGGCTTTGCAATTCAGCTCAATGATTACATTTGCATACACCCTGGCTTTTTTAGAAAAGAACTACAGTGCTAGTTTCACCAGAATTAAATGTAAATCTCATTGTGCCAAATCAGCTGTCTGTCCCTGAAACATATTTCTTGGCAATGGTAGATATCTAAATGAGAAATAGCCAATTAAGGGACTCTAAATAACAGAAATAATTCAGTCATGTTTAATGACAAGTTTTTGAAAAATTATTTTTTCTTTTAATATACAAACAGCTCTAGATAGTCAAAAAGAATAATAAGCAAAGAAATTTAAAAACTGAACACTATCAGAAAAAAAAACACCAAAAACTAAAAATGACTACTAAAAATGTTGAAAGACTTCAGTCTCATGAGCAATCTAGTGGATGGTAAGGGAACCTGAGACAGCAGCACAGCCTAACTCTTCTAATTACTGAAGGATGAATAAGCAGAAAAAAATCAACATGAAGCAGATGAATAAATTCTTCAGCACAAGTTGTTGGTGGGGGGAGGGGTAATATCCTAAAGGTTAGGTGGAAAAGTTTTCCTCTAAATTATATTTACATAGAAAAAAAGAAATCAAATAGAATGTGTATTCTATTTTTGGTGGGAAACTAGAAGACATACCATCACAGACAAAAGAAATGCTCTGATCACAACCTGTTAGTGGTCAATACACTTGCAAAGCATGTTGGCATGGATTAGAGCTCCTCCACTCTCCAGCTTTGTTTCCCACCGTCCTTCCCCCACCATCCTCTCCCACCCCAACACAGCTGCCCACTCCCTGCCTCAGCAATTTTTAATTATTTGAAGTTCATCAAATACACTGTGCTGTTTCATTGTTCATGTATGGAAAATGCTTTGCTCTTTGTATTACCTCAGTTGTTCAATTTCTTATATCCTTTTGTTCACTTATTCAATAACATTTCATTTTTATTGACTACCAGCTTGGTGACTGGCACTCTACTAGGCACTGGATTTCTAAAGATAAATAGGACATAGTTCCTATTCTCAGGAAGCCTGCATTCTAATTAGGAAGAATTGTAAGAAACAGTTTTGTTAGGCTTTTTAACCGAGGTAAGCATGGGGTCTGCTAGAGCAGGGGGTACCCGGAAGAGGTGATACCTCCATTGAGGACAATATCACCCATGGGAGCAAGCCTGGCAAGGAGCGGGTGATGAGACATTCTAGAAAGATCAATCAGTGAAAAAACAGTGAAAGATAACGTATGTTCCCAGAACATGAGTACAAAACAAACTCCCATTACCCACCCCCTCCCCCAAAAAACCCCACAGTCTCTTCCATCTCAATGAAAGGCAATTTGGTTCATTTAGACACTCAGCTAGAAACCTTAGACATGTCTTCAAGTCCCTCATTCTCTCATATCCTACATGCAATCCGCAAGCAAATTTTATCATCTCTACCTTTGGTAAATATCTAGAACTCAATACAGTCTTGGTGGGTTCAAACATGCCTGCTTTGGGACTTTATATAGGATTTTCCTCTACTGAGAGCGTGTTTCCCCTGTAAGCTGAGTGACTCTCTCCCTCTCTCCTTTGGAGTCTCTGTTCAAATATCACCTTTTCAGGGAGTATTGTTCTGACAACACCCAAAATAGAATAGTGACCCATAACCCCACTCTGACACTCCCTGTTCCCATTACTCTATTTGCCTCAAGAACATTCATCACAATTAGACATATCATATATTTGCAATGTCTCTCTCCACTTTTCTACAACATAAACTCCACCAACAGAGGGGTTTCGTATGTTTTGTACATTGCCTTATTCCTATGCCTAATTCAGTAACTGGAACATAGCATGCACTGTGTAAATATTTATTGAATCAATTAATTAACTAAATAACAAGCTACCAGGTTTCTGGCTGGAGAAATAGGTTTTGTGTGAGGGAGTGGTCACAAAAAATGAGTATGGGAAGTGAAGTAAGCCAGCCTTATTGTGGCAGAGACTGGTTAGCTTTTTACCAAAGCTGTTTCCTGACATGTTGGGGAAAAGATGGTAACTCAAGTGGCTGTTGGCAGGAAGCAGTTCTTCATGAAGTGTTGGATTGAAGGCCTCAGTTCCTCACTGACTGTTGGCCCAAATGTTTTCCAAAGGGCATCTCCAAAAGGAAGATCACATGGTAGCTGGCTTCCCCCAAGGCAAGCCAGCCAGAGGACAGGATGGAAGTAACTTGACATGGAAAGTGTCTCCTCAAAGATTTGTATTCATTAGAAGCAAGTCACTGGTCCAGCCCATCCTCAAAGGGAGGGGATAATTCAAGGGAATGAAACCAGGAGGTGAGGAGTCATGGGTGCCCATCTTGAAGCTTCCTACCACTAAACAAATGAACACAGTAGTAAATATACATTTACAAGTTACCATGAGAGAGAATAAAGATGGCAAGAGTGAGGCATATAATACATTATGTGGTCAGGAAAGGCCTCTCTGAAGAAGTGACAGGTGACCTGAGACCTGAAAGGGAAGAAATAATCAGCCTCATGAAGTATATAGGAAGAACATTCCAGGCAGAGGGCACAGTGTGGAAGAATCCTGTGGAAGAACTCAAGTCATTGAAGAAACTAAAAGGAGACCTGTGAAAGCAAAATGGCATTTGGTACGAGATGAGTAGGTTGAGGTAGGCTGAGGCCAGATCATAAAAGGTTTGGGGTTTATGTTAAAATAATTGGATTTTATTTTGAGTGCCATGAGAGGGCAATGAAAAATTTCAAGCCAGAGATGGACACAATTTGATGTCTAAATTGGAAAAATCACTCTTTATTGGGTAGAGGATGGAGTGAGAAGGCAGACAGATACGTCAGTGAGGATGCATGCCATTATGGTAGCTCAGGCAAGCAATGAGCTGACATGGATCAGAGCTGACTCCATGGAGGCAGGCTCTGGACTCTAATGTATAAATGCTGGAAGAATCAACAGATTGTCTCTGTGGAGCAACGGGAAGTGAGGTGTGAAGAAATCCTCTTGGACTTCCTGACATGATTTAGAAATGACTACGTATGGGTGATATTTGATGCCACAGAACTGGATGAAATCAGTGCCACATTCTTCATGAGACTGACTCTTACCTACGCTTCAAATCTCAGCTCATCTGTCACTTCTTACAAAGAAAGGACCTCAGACTGAGCCCTTAGGAACTCCACTTGCTTCAAGGTTCTGGAGAGTGCAAGTTGCTGGCAGAGGAAACTGAGAAGAAAGGGCCAGAGGGACAGGAGGGCCCTCAGAAGGGGCTGGTGCTGTGGAATTTGAGAATGGTGAACTGGGGGGTAGAAAATTGCCCAATGATAAGCACTCAACTAGCTAGGCAGGTAATTTTATCTAACTTGTAATTGATCATGAATTAAATGTTAAAGTTTTTCTGAGCTGAATGTTAAAGTTTTTCTATTTTCATGATCAATTTCATAGTTTTACGAATCACAAGTACATTAAAATAGTTTAAAACTAATTCTATCTGCTTTGCAAATTTTTGAAAAGTCAATGAAATATACTCTGCATATTAAAGGATAAACACAAGGTGAAAGCAACATAAAAACAGAAAGGTAGAAATTTAAAGGATTAGCAAACATATAAGAGGATATGTAAATATATACATAAAAAAGGAAGAGTTACTAGAGAAATACTACACAAGGAAGTATTTACAGGGGAAAAACATTAAATGAGATAAAAAAGATCATTTCAGAGAGGTAAAAACTACAAGAAAAGCATAACAATGGAGAACTGTAAAGCACCAATAACAGGTCAAACGAGTTTGAAAGGCAGCAAGAAACTAACAAAACAAAATTGTAGAAAGTCCAGCTCGATCTTGTTAGTCAATTTATGGTAGAATAAGAGACGAGATAGATGACTTAAAGATAGAGGAAATGTTTAAAACTTAATCTAAAATTTATATAAAATATGTATCAAACATCATCAATTAAAAAAAAGAAATACATCATCTTCAACATTTATAACTGAACTTATATTTATGAACATTATAATTCCAAAAAGGAGGAAAATTTGCAGTCTACATTTTCTGACCACAACACAGGAAAAAGTAGAAATTATAAATAAAAATTCAAGCCAACAATAACAAAAGTGCCAATCAAAACTATGGAAAAGATTTAATTAATTATTGATTCAAGTAAGAAATAAAAAATGAAATAGCACATGACTTCGACAACAATTAAAATACAAATATAATCTTTTATCTCAAAAGAGATAAGGAAAAAATAAATGGACTAAGCATTTGACTCAAGCTGTTGGTATTAACAGTCCTAAGGAGAGCAGATAAAAATAAGTGACAGTGTATAAAATAGAAATGACTATATTGAAATAAGTAAATGTGGAATAAGTAAACAAATAAGTAAATGAGTTTTTTCAAATAGTCTATTAGAAAATCTAATGAGTAAATTAAAAAAGTAAATAAATAAAATTTAAATATAAATATATAAAGCAGATAGCAATTAAAACGTTAAACATATGAAATTTTTTATAAATAATTTACTTAATGAATTTTAAAACTTAAACTGTGATTCTTGAGGAAAAAGAAATCACAAAGAAAAACAAAAACCGTATAGGATGCATAGACCAATAACTGAGATAGAAATTGAATAAACATCAAAGAAATATTTGCCACAAGTGGCTTTGGGTCTAGGTGATCTTAAGGATAAAATTATTTCAAATTGTCAGAGAAAAGTTCTCAGATACATACATATTTTCTCGAAATATAAAAAGATGAAATGCTTTCCCCTACTTTTACCAAACAAATGTTTTTTCAAAATCAAATCTCTAGCAAAAAATAAATATCAAATAAAACTATAAACCAAGCCCTTAGTAATAGGGATGTGAAAACAAACAAAATAATCAGTATAAGATTAAAACTGTAATCTGTCATGACCAAGAAATATTTATTTTAGTAATTCATGAATGGGTGAAAATCAGGGTAAATAATATATTACATTAGTAGGTTGAATTTGTTTATAAGGTCAGCCCAAAAGATTTATAAAATTTACCTGATAAAACCCCAAATCTATCCTTAATTCAAAATTTCTTTTTAAAAAATCAGAATAGATTACTATTCTTTTTAAATGATAAGCAATATTTAATTCAAACCAGTAGTTAATAAAATACTGGTAGCAAAATTTAGTCATTTTACTAAAATTAGAAATAAAGTAATGATAAGTACTATTGACATTTTTCATACGAAAGATCTAAAAAATGCTATTAGATGCTAAGAAAAGAATAAGAAAAATACTGGTAGGAAGTGACAAAATTATTATTATTTTGAGGTGATATGATTATATATCTGAAAAAGAATTTTATGGGAAAAACTTCCAAATTAATTTTGTGAAGTGAGGTCAATTCAAAACAAATACATCAAATTGTATAGTCTTTTTGCAGAACTGAAATAACCATTTAAAATACAATGAAAAAAAGAGACTACATGAATAATATCCACAAAATATCTATATAATAAAAATCCAGGAATAACATTAATAGAAATGGAACCCATAAGATTGATTGTGCTCTGGAAGGAAAGACAACATATTTTAAACATGGCAACTCCATCCCAATAAATGCAAAGATTTATTTCAATTACACAGTAAAGGGGAGCTTTTTGCAAATGTTGTAAAATAAGCACAAACTTTACCCCAAACCTTAAACATATTATAAAGTTTCAATTTAGCAAATAATTGCTACTGGTACAAAAATGGCCACAGACCATGAACCATAATAGATTGTCCAACAATAAATCTCAGTATATTTGAGAATTGAAAATATAATTAACAAAGAATCATAAATCAGTGAACAAGACAAAGAAAGTTCCAGAAATGTTTTGGGGTCATTTGGTTAAAAATCCAAAAAAAAAAATACAGATTTTCACTTTACTCCATACATTAGAATAAAGTCCCACATGTTATATGTAAAAAATATTAAAACATAAAATCCCAGAAGATAATATGGAAGTGAACATTATTAAATGTTTGGGTGAGTGAAGGAGCAGAATAGGAGTAAGAACTACTTTTAAAACTTTAATAAACGTACAAATTAAAAAGATAAATAGATTGAATTACATTAAAAAATTTAAATCTATAGGTAAAACATTCAAAACATAAACTACCAAAGGAAAAACACATTTGCAGCAAATATGGCAGTTAACTTCTTTATTAAATAACAAGCTATAATAAAGGTAAATACAAAGTCCCAAATACATTAATGATTGAAGAACACGAAAAGAAATTCATAGATAAAACACAATTAAGGTAAACTAATATTTGTGAAAATGTTCGGCTTCTCTAGGAATCAAAAAAAAAAAAAAAGTGTCCATAATTGATTTATGAAATTAGGAAGAAAAACAAAATGTATAAGCACAGCCTGGCAAGGATGAATGCAACAGCTACCTTCATATACCCAGCTGCACTAAATTGGTACATGTTTGGAAAACAATTTGAGCAAATGAAATAGGATCTTCGGTGATACTTACTCCTGTTTAACCTGTAATTTCACTTTTGGATGTAAATCTTAAGGAAAGCATTCTAAATAGAGACAAGGTGTTAGGCGTAAAGAGGTTCTCAGCGTTGTTTTGTCTCTTCTATGTGCTAAATCACATTCATTCTTTGTTTTCACAGTGACAATGGAAACAACTTAAACATGTAATCAAGGGAGAATAATTATCTTCTGGGATATCCACTCAGTGAAATACTATGCAAAATAGACTTCACCAGTGCTAAGTGAAAATTTAAAATATTAAATGTTATGCATGAAAGGGGAATAATTGTTTCAAAATTAACATTTTACATATGGATAAAAAGACTGAGAGGAAATATATCACAATCTTAATGGCAAGGACATTCAAGATGGCAGAGAAGTAAGACGTGGAGATCGCCTTCCTCCCCACAAATACATCAAAAATACATCTACATATGGAACAACTACTGCAGAACACCTACTGAATGCTGGTAGAAGACCTCAGACTTCCCAAAAGGCAAGAAGCTCCCCACATACCTGGGTAGGGCAAAAGAAAAAAGAAAAAACAAAGACAAAAGAATAGGGACAGGACCTGCACCTCTGGGAAGGAGCTGTGAAAGAGGAAAACTTTCCATACACTAGGAAACCCTTTTACCGGCAGAGATGGGGGTGGGTAGGAGGGAAGCTTCAGAGCCATGGAGAAGAGTGCAGCAACAGGGGTGCAGAGGGCAAAGCAGAGAAATTCCTGTACAGAGGATCGGTGCCGACCAGCACTTACCAGCCTGAGAGGCTTGTCTGCTCACCAGCCGGGATGGGTGAGGGCTGGGAGCTGAGGCTCCAGCTTCGGAGATCAGATCCCAGGGAGAGGACTGGGTTGGCTGTGTGAACACCACCTGAAGGGGGCTAGTGCGCCACAGCTAGCTGGGAGGGAGTCCAGGAAAAAGTCTGGAACTGCCTAAGAGGCAAGAGACCATTGTTTCGGGGTGTGCGAGGAGAGGGGATTCAGAGCACCGCCTAAACGAGCTTCAGAGACTGGCTCAAGTCGCACCTATCAGTGCGGACACCAGAGACAGGCATGAAATGCTAACGGTGCTGTTGCAGCCACCAAGAATCCTGTGTGCAAACACAGGTCACTATCCACACCTACCATCCAGGGAGCCTGTGCAGCCCGCCACTGCCAGGGTCCTGTGATCCAGAGACAACTTCCCTGGGAGAACACAAGGCGCACCTCAGGCTATTGCAATGTCACACCGGCCTCTGCTGCCACAGGCTCACCCCGCATTCGGTAACCCTCCCTCGCCCCAGCCTGAGTGAGCCAGAGCCCCCTAATCAGCTGTTCCTTTAACCCCCTCCTGTCTGGGTGAAGAACAGATGCCAGAGGGCGACCTACACACAGAGGTGGGGCCAAATCCAAAGCTGAACCCCGGCAGCTGTGCAGACAAAGAAGAGAAAGGG
This sequence comes from Balaenoptera physalus, assembly GCF_965194825.1. Taxonomy (NCBI): domain Eukaryota; kingdom Metazoa; phylum Chordata; class Mammalia; order Artiodactyla; family Balaenopteridae; genus Balaenoptera; species Balaenoptera physalus. The sequence goes on from NC_138892.1 coordinate 70,873,447, forward strand.
AAATTTCTCCCAGCAGCCTCAGGAGCAACAGATTGAACCTCCATGATCAACTTGATATACCCTGCACCTGTGGAATACCTGAATAGACAATGAATCATCCGAAAATTGAGATGGTGGATGTTGGGAACAACAATAGACTTGGGGTTTGCTATACACGACAGACTAGTTTCTGATTTTTATATTTATCTTAGTTTAGTTTTCTGCACTTGTTACCATTGGTGGATTTCTTTAATGGTTTGGTTGCTCTCTTTAAGTACTTTTTTTATTTTAATAATATTTTGTTTTTTATTTTAATAACTTTATTTTATTTTATTATAATTTTTTCTTTCTTTCTTTTTTTTCTCCCTTTTTTTCTGAGCCATGAGACTGACAGGGTCTTGGTTCTCTGGATGGGTGTCAGACATGAGCCTCTGAGATGGGAGAGCAGAGTTCAGGACACTGGACCACCAGAGACTTCCTGGACCCACGTAATATCAATTGGCAAGAGCTCGCCCAGAGATCTCCATCTCAACGCTAAGACACAGCTCCACTCAATGACCAGCAAGCTCCAGTGCTGGACACCCCATGCCAAACAACTAGCAAGACAGGAATACAAACCCACACATTAGCAGAGAGGCTGCCTAAAATCATAATAAGTTCACAGACAACACAAAACACACCACCAGACATGGTCCTGCCCATCAGAAAGATAATATCCAGCCTCATCCACTAGAACAGGCACTAGTCCCCTCTACCAGGCAGCCTACACAACCCACTGAACCAACCTTACCCACTGGGGGCAGACACCAAAAACAATGGGAACTACACACCTGCAACCTGAGAAAAGGAGACCCCAAACACAGTAAGTTAAGCAAAATGAGAAGACAGAGAAATCCGCAGCACATGAAGGAGCAAGGTAAAAATCCACCAGACCAAACAAATGAAGAGGAAATAGGCAGTCTACCTGAAAAAGAATTCAGAATAAAGTTAGTAAAGATGATCCAAAATCTTGGAAATAGGATGGAGAAAATACAAGAAATGTATAACATGGACCTAGAAGAACTAAAGAGCAAACAAGCAATGATGAAAAACACAATAAATGAAATTAAAAATTCTCTAGAAGGAATCAACAGCAGAATAACTGAGGCAGAAGAACAGATAACTGACCTGGAAGATAAAATGGTGGAAATAACTACAGCAGAGTAGAATAAAGAAAAAAGAATGAAAAGAATTGAGGACAGTCTCAGAGAACACTGGGACAACATTAAATGTACCAACATTAGAATTATAGGGGTCCCAGAAGAAGAAGAGAAAAAGAAAGGAAGTAAGGAAATATTTGAAGAAATTATAGTTGAAAACTTCCCTAATATGGGAAAGGAAATAGTCAATCAAGTCCAGGAAGTGCAGAGTCCCATACAGGATAAATCCAAGGAGAAACATGCCAAGACACATATTATTCAAACTATCAAAAATTAAATACAAAGAAAAAATATTAAAAGCAGCAAGGGAAAAGCAACAAATGACACACAGGGGAATCCCCATAAGGTTAACAGCTGATTTTTCAGCAGAAACTCTGCAAGCCAGAAGGGAGTGGCAGGACATATTTAAAGTGATCAAATGGAAAAACCTACAGCCAAGATGACTCTACCCAGCAAGGATCTCATTCAGCTTCAACAGAGAAATTAAAACCTTTACAGATAAGCAAAAGCTAAGAGAATTCAACAACACCAAATGAGCTTTACAACGAATGCTAAAGGAACTTCTCTAGGCAGGAAACACAAGAGAAGGAAAACACCTACAAAAACAAACCCAAAAAAATTAAGAAAATGGTAATAGGAAAATAAATATCGATAATTACCTTAAATGTAAATGGATTAAATGCTCCAATCAAAAGACATGGACTGGCTGGATGGATACAAAAACAAGAACTGTATATATGCTGTCTACAAGAGACCCACTTCAGACCTAGGGACACATACAGACTGAAAGTGAGGGGATGGAAAAATGTATTCCATACAAATGGAAATCGAAAGAAAGCTAGAGTAGCAATTCTCATATCAGACAAAATAGACTTTAAAATAAAGACTATTACAAGAGACAAAGAAGGACACTACATAATCATCAAGGGATCAATCCAAGAAGAAGATATAAAAATTGTAAATATTTATGCACCCAACATAGGAGCACCTCAATACATAAGGCAAATGTTAACAGCCAGAAAAGGGGAAATCGACAGTAACACAATCATACTAGGTGACTTTAAGACCCCACTTTCACCAATGGACCGATCATCCAAAATGAAAATAAATAAGGAAACACAAGTTTTAAATGATACATTAAACAAGATGGACTTAATTGATATTTATAGGACATTCCATCCAAAAACAACAGAATACACTTTCTTCTCAAGTGCTCATGGAACATTCTCCAGGAGAGATCATATCTTGGGTCAGAAATCAAGCCTCAGTAAATTTAAGAAAATTGAAATCATATCCAGTATCTTTTCTGACCACAGTGCTATGAAACTAGATATCAATTCCAGGAAAAAATCTGTAAAAAAAAACAAACACATGGAGGCTAAACAATACACTACTAAATAACCAAGAGATCACTGAAGAAATCAAAGCGGAAATCAAAAAATACCTACAAACAAATGACAATGAAAACACGGCAACCCAAAACCTATGGGATGCAGCAAAAGCAGTTCTAAGAGGAAAGTTTATAGCAATACAATCCTACCTCAAGAAACAAGAAACATCTCAAATAAACAATGTAACATTACACCTAAAGCAATAAGAGAAAAAAAAACAAAAAAAAACCCCCAAAGTTAGAAGAAGGAAAGAAATCATAAAGATCAGATCAGAAATAAATGAAAAAGAAATGAAGAGAATGATAGCAAAGATCAATACAACTAAAAGCTGGTTCTTTGAGAAGATAAACAAAATTGATAAACCATTAGCCAGACTCATCAACAAAATAAAGGAGAAGACACAAATCAATAGAATTAGAAATGAAAAAGGAGAAGTAAAAACTGACACTGCAGAAATACAAAAGATCATGAGAGATTACTACAAGCAACTTTATGCCAATGAAATGGACAAGCTGGAAGAAATGCACAAATTCTTAGAAAAGCACAACCTTCTGAGACTGAACCAGGAAGAAATAGAAAATATAAACAGACAAATCACAAGCACTGAATTTGAAATTGTGTTTAAAAATCTGCCAGCAAACAAAAGCCCAGGACTAGATGGCTTTAAAGACAAATTTTATCAAACATTTAGAGAAGAATTAACACCTATACTTCTCAAACTCTTCCAAAATATAGCAGAAGGAGGAACACTCCCAAATTCATTCTATGAGGCCACCATCACCCTGATACCAAAACCAGACAAAGATGTCACAAAAAAAGAAACCTACAGGCCAATATCACTGATGAACATAGATGCAAAATTCTCAGCAAAATACTAGCAAACAGAATGCAACAGCACATTAAAAGGATCATACACCATGAACAAGTGGGGTTTATCCCAGGAATGCAAGGATTCTTCAATATATGCAAATCAATCAATGTGATAAGCCATAATAACAAGTTGAGCGATAAAAACCATATGATAAACTCAAGAGACACAGAAAAAGCTTTCGACAAAATTCAACACCCGTTTATGAGAAAAATTCTCCAGAAAGTACCTGGACCCCCCAGTAACTCTCCAGTAAGAGGGAACTTACCTCAACATGATAAAGGACATATATGACGAACCCACAGCTAACATCATTTTCAATGGTGAAAAACTGAAACCATTTCCACTAAGATCAGGAACAAGACAAGGTTGCCCACTCTCACCACTATTATTCAACATAGTTTTGGAAGTGTTAGCCAGAGCAATCAGAGAAGAAAAAGAAATAAAAGGAATCCAAATCGGAAAAGAAGAAGTAAAGCTGTCACTGTTTGCAGATGACATGATACTATACATAGAGAATCCTAAAGATGATACCAGAAAACTACTAGAACTCATCAATGAATTTGGTAAGGTAGAAGGATACAAAATTAATGCACAGAAATCTCTTGCATTCCCATACACTAATGATGAAAAATCTGAAAGAGGAATTAAGGAAACACTCCCATTTACCATTGCAACAAAAAGAATAAAATACCTAGGAATAAACCTACCTAAGGAGACAAAAGCCCTACATGCAGAAAACTATAAGACACTGATGAAAGAAATTAAAGATGATACAAACAGATGGAGAGCTATACCATGTTCTTGGATTGGAAGAATCAATATTGTGAAAATGACTCTACTACCCAAAGCAATCTACAGATTCAATGCAATCCCTATCAAACTACCAATGGCATTTTTCACAGAACTAGAACCAAATAATTTCACAATTTGTATGGAAACACAAAAGACCCTGAATATCCAAGGCAATCCTGAGAAAGAAAAACAGAGCTGGGGGAATCAGGCTCCCTGTCTTCAGACTGTACCACAAAGCACAGTAACCAAGACAATATGGTAGTGGCACAAAAACAGAAATACAAATCAATGGAACAGGATAGAAAGCCCAGAGATAAACCCACGTACATATGGTCACCTTACTTTGATAAAGGAGGTAAGAATATACAATGGAGAAAAGACAGCCTCTTCAATAAGTGGTGCTGGGAAAACTGGACAGCTACATGTAAAAGAATGAAATTAGAACACTCCCTAACACCATACACAAAAATAAACTCAAAATGGATTAAAGACCTAAGTGTAAGGCCAGACACTATAAAACTCTTAGAGGAAAACATAGGAAGAACACTCTATGACATAAATCACAGCAAGATCCTTTTTGACCCACCTCCTAGAGAAATGGAAATGAAAACAAAAAAAAACAAATGGGACTTAATGAAACTTAAAAGCTTTTGCACAGCAAAGGAAACCAAAAACAAGATGAAAAGACAACCCTCAGAATGGGAGAAAATATTTGCAAATGAAGCAACTGACAAAGGATTAATCTCCAAAATATACAAGCAGCTCATGCAGCTCAATATCAAAAAAACAAAAAACCCAATCCAAAAATGGGAAGAAGACCTAAATAGACATTTCTCCAAAGAAGATATACAGATTGCCAACAACATATGAAAGGATCCTCAAAATCACTAATCATTAGTGAAATGCAAATCAAAACTACAGTGAGGTATCATCTCACACCAGTCAGGATGGCCATTATCAAAAAATCTACAAACAATAAATGCTTGAGATGGTGTGGAGAACAGGGAACCTTGTTGCACCATTGGTGAGAATGTAAATTGATACAGCCACTATGGAGAACAGTACAGAGGTTCCTTAAAAAACTAAAAATAGAACTACCATATGATCCAGCAATCCCACTGCTGGGCATATACCCTGAGAAAACTATAATTCAAAAAGAGTCATCTACCACAATGTTCATTGCCGCACTATTTACAATAGCCAGGATATGGAAGCAACCTAAATGTCCATTGACAGATGAATGGATAAAGAAATGTGGCACATATATACAATGGAATATTACTCTGCCATAAAAATAAAAGAAATTAAGTTTTTTGTAGTGAGGTGGATCGACCTAGAGTGTGTCATACAGAGTGATGTAAGTCAGAAAGAGAAAAACACATACCGTATGCTAACATATATATATGGAATATAAAAAATAAAAAAAGTGGTTCTGAAGAACCTAGGGGCAGGACAGGAATAAAGACACAGACATAGAGAATGGACTTGAGGACACAGGGAGGGGGAAGTATAAGCTGGGACGAAGTGAATAGCATTGACATATATACACTACCAAAAGTAAAATAGATAGTTAGTGGGAAGCAGCTGCATAGCACAGGGAGATCAGCTCGGTGCTTTGTGACCACCTAGAGGGGTGGGATAGGGAGGTGGGGAGGGAGACGCATGAGGGAGGGGATATGGGGATATATATATATACGTATAGCTGATTCACTTTGTTATACAGCAGAAACTAACACAACATTGTAAAGCAATCATACTCCAACAAAGATGTTTAAAAATAAAAATCTTTATTGCAGTAGTGATTGGGTGGTGAAACTATCTCTACTGTGCATTGTTTTTTCTAATTTTCTCTACTGCCAACATTTTCTTTAATGAACATCAAAATTTTTATTTCTGAGCAAAAAACAAAACCAAAAAAATGCAAACAAAGACAACATATTTGCATCACTGACTAGGACAAGGTCAGCTGTTTCCCAAGGCCCAGAGGGAGAGGGGTAGAACCTTGTGCAGCATTGATTGCAGGCCCCCACTTCTCCCAGTACAGCTACTTCTCTGAGAAGCAGGCACCACTTTGATTCTCTGAGGCAGGAGTGCTTTAGGAATGAAACTAGGAACAGCTGGGGCAGATTCAGACCCATGACAGGCCTGCCCCTTCAAAGGCAGCTCAGAGGCAGGCAAGGTAAGTGAGGGTTCAGAGCAGAGTCAGAGCTTACAAATGGGTGGATTAAGCTAAAAATGTGCAGGAGGCATCTCTAGGGCACTACTAGGGCTTGGAGTGAGCAAAGAGTAGAATGTGGCATTTGACACCTGTGGACTAACCAGCAGCTGAGTACAAGCTGAAGGAGAAAAGTTCAAAGCTACAAAAGTGACTGTATTAGCCCATGAAAAGGCCTTTGCCATCGTTAGAAGAAAATCTCATTTAAAACTGGTAGCAAGGGATAGCATTTACAGCTAAGCCTTTCTTGGTTTTTATCATTTGTTCGTAATTTTGTGTGCTGTAATTTACAAGTGTTGTTTTCTAACAATTATGATTTAATTTTACATAATGCAAGTTGTTTCCTTTTTTAAAAGGGAATATAAAAGAATGCAAGAGAAACTAGAAGAGTTGGCCCCTGGCTTGCATTTGCTTGGCCAAATGGGTTAATTATCGTGAGCCTTGGTTTTCTTTTATGGGGATCAAGTCATTCATTTAGGCAATATTTGTTGCTCCTCTCTACTCCAGACACTGTATTTGGCGCTGAAGGTCCATGGTAAATAACACAGATGAGCTCCTTGCGTTTCAGAGGACCATTGGGGAAAACAGAGAATTACCAGCCAGTGGGATGAGTGTCATGGGGGGTGAAGGAGGCTTCCAGGGGAAGCCTGACATCTCATCCAAGACCAGAAAGTGCATGGCATATGTGAAGAGCTGAAAGGGGTGTTTTCTGTTTGGCCTGAGCATAGAGGAACATGTCATGCTGTGCCTTGTCGTCCATTCTGGACTTTATCCTGCAAGGTTTGGGAAAACACTGCAAGCTTTTAAGTGAGAGTCACACAAGCAAATTTATGTTTCAAAGTTCTCTCAAGGGCATATGAGGGAGGAGACCAGCTAGTGCACTCCGGCAGAAAGTCAGGGGAGAGATGCCAGCAGATGGGCCCAGAGCTTTCTCCGTGAGGATGAAAAGAGAGACAGAATGCAGGTTGTAAGAGAAAGAGGGAATGAAGGATGTCTCCCAGGTTTTTGACTTTAATAACTGGGAGAAATGTGGTGCCATGATCTGGGGAGAAAGGAAGAGCAGATTTGGGAGAGAGAAAATGGTGATTTCTGTTCTGAACACACTGATTTTGAGAGACCTGTGATGCATTTAATTTGGGAAGTCCCAGTTAAATTGTGGAGCTGATAACAAGTCTGAAGCTCAGGAGGGAGATCTAGTCTGAAGACAGACTTGGTAAACATGAGCAGATAGACACACGTGAATGAAACCACCCAGAGTACTTAGATGGGGAAGAGGATCCATGGCAGAATCCTGACAAATACCAACATTTAAGGGACAAAAACAGGAAGAGGAACTCAATCACTGAAGCAAAGTGGCCAAAAAGATAACAAGAAAATTTTGTGGCTGCAGTCAAGGTACTCAGGGAGGAAATGGTAAAAGGAAATAATGAAAAACGAAATAATGCAAAAGCTGAGAAGTATCCACTGAATACAGCCACCAGGGGCTATTGGTAAACCTGGTGAAAGCAATTTCTGTGAAATGATGAGGGTAGACCCCAGACTGCAGTAGATGAGGAGTGAATGTCACACAATGAAAAAGAAACAGCCATTGTAGGTGATTCATTCAATAAATTCAACTGTGAAGTGGAGAAGATAGGGAAATAGGTCGGGAGATTGTTTGTTTCCTAGGGCTGCCATAATAAGCGACTACAAACTAAGTGGCTTAAAACAGCAGACAATTATTCTCAAACAGTTCTGGAGGCCAGAAGTCTGAAATCAAAGCATCACCAAGGCCAAGGACCCTCTGAAGTTTCTAGGGAAGAATCCTTCCTTGTGTCTCAAGTTTCTGGGGGTTCCCAGCAATGATGGGTGTCTCTTGGCTTGTACCTAAAGCACTCCTATCTCTGTCTTCACATGGCCTTCTTCTTTTTGTGTCTGTGTCTCTATGTCTGAATCTTTTTTCCTTTCTCTTCTAAAAGCACCAGTCATTGGATTTAAGACCCATCTTAATCCAATTTCTCAGTCAGCTCAGGATACATGACAAAATACCATAAACTGGGTGGCTTAAACAACAGAAAAGTATTTCTCACAGTTCTGGAGCCTATACATCTGAGATCAGGATGCCAGCATGCTTAGGTCCTGGTAAGAGCCCTCTTCCAGGTTGCAGAAAGCCAACTTCTTGAAAAAGGGCAAATAAGGTGGAAAAAGGGCAAGCTAGCTCTTTGGATTCTTCTTATAAAGGCACTAATCCTATTCATGAGGGCTCCACCCTCATGACGTAATTGCCTCTCAAAGCCCTCACCTCTGAATACCATCACATTAGGGATTAGATTTTCAACACATGAATTTTGGGGGGCACACAAACATACAGTCCAAAACATCCAGTATGAGCTTATCTTAACCTAACTAATTACAGCTGCAAAGACCCTTTTACCAAATAAAGTCACATTCTGAGGTTCCAGTAGACATGAATTTCAGAAGGACACTATTCAACCCAGTACAGAAATACACAAGGGAAGTGATTTTTATTTGTTTACTAATTTGAAAACCCATGTTCCCTAAAGATGACAATTATTTCATAAGAGGTTCTTGCAAAACTTTATGAATTTTACACCAGATCTGAGACTCGTGAAGAAAATCGTCCCTGAGGGGTAAAAATGGTAAGGCCATAATAACGTAGCATAATTTCTTGTGGATCTCAACAACTGTTTTAAATCTTTTGAAATTACAGTAATGTAGACAAGACACCTGGGATAGCATAGAATAAGATTTTGTATTTTATTCATTTCCAGATTTTCTGTAGGATAGTGTGATTTTAGAGTAATCCATTTCCATGAGGAATATTTTGGCCACTTGTTTACAAATCACCAAAAAATACCAATATGGTTTACACACTGTTTAAATAAATTGACTATTTGAGGAGTATATCATGTAGTTACAGTTTGTTATCATTTTATTGGGACTAAAATAATTAACTTTTATACCTCATTTCCTCATGGCATGACTAAAACAAAATATACAGGACAAAAACATATCCCTTACCTTGAAAAAGAAAACAGACAAAATTTCAAGGCCAGCAACACAAAAGCTATTTGAAATACTGGAGCTCATTCTCTCTTTATTGAGTTTCTGTTAGAAGAATTAGAATTCTGAATATTAAATTCACATTGCTGACAGCTATTCAAATAATCAGGAAATGCAAAAGGATAATTCTTATATAACATTTTCACTCCTGCCTCCATCCTTTATAGCTGTAACTAAAATGCAGCAATCTAAAAATACATACATGTTATTCTGGTGCCAATAGAATAACCATAATTTTTGTTTACTCTTAGTTTCGTCCTGAAGGCAAAAAAGCAAAAAACAAAAAACCTGAAAGGAAACTCCTGCAGACTCTGACCCTTAGTGTTTGACTTTTCCAGTGATAACGATCCACAGACTGGAGCATAGACACTCTATATGTTTCATTTCAGGTTGGATGAAGAAATAATTGTGAAGTGCTTTGTAAATGATCACCTGCTCCTTTCCCTTTGTGGCAAAAACTCAGCGTCCCACTGACTGCAAACACCAGCACGTGACTTCTCAAAGCCTGCTCTGAAGGCTCTGCATGGGTGTCTCTCAGGGCCACATGTGGGGCTCACCAATACCCTTCTGTGATGGTCAGTGGAGCTGGAAACTGAATACTGCCCACTTTGCCCAAGCTTGTCATCACACACTCTAATCACTGCCCTTCTCCATTATTCACTGATCTTCTGAACCACAGCAAAGGAGCCATAATAGTTATAAATAACAGTCAATTCCCCAAAGACCCCAGAAAAGTGTACTTCTATCTCCAAGGAAATTCTAGGCTGAATGCTATCTAGGTTTAATGTCTTCTTTCTTCACGGGGTAAAGTTATTTTGGTTCATTCCTTAACAAGCTCATGTTTTATAAATTTATATGTATATAAAGACTTATGGTATACTAAAATTAACTCATTTTTCTTTTGCATGAGTCAGAAACCAACATAGAAATAGCCTCTCCATTGGTTCAACAAGTAACATTCCAATTATGTGCCAGGCACTATGATTGGCATTTAGGTATACAATGATCAGCAGAAAAGCAATGGTCTCTGCCCCCATGGAGCTTGCAGTCTGGTGAGGAAGACATATAATAAGCAAATAAGTCCATAAATAGAGTGTTGCAAACTCTGGAAAATTCTACAAAGGTAAAGAACAGGGATTTGTGAGAGCATAGAAGAATATAGACAAAATGAAGTTTCCATGAAACAATGACAGTAGAAATGAAATCTCATGGAAGAGTAGAAATCTTCAGTAAAGTGCAGAGGGGAAAGTATTTCAGGTATAGAGACAGATACACACAAAGGTGAGAAGAGAGCATGATACATTCAAAGAAATGAACAAAGTCAATATATGCATCACAGGAAGTTTAGGAAGGTTGTTGAGAGAGTGTTGGGAGGAGAGGATTTGGGTTTTATCCTAAGTCATTCAAGGGTTTTGAGCAGGATATTGATATGATAAAGTTTACATTTTTAAGAGATTACTTGGGTGGCAATGAAAATGGCAGATTATAGTCGACGGAGGAGTGAATGTCTGGGAGATCATTTAGGAGGCAACAACATCAGTCTGAGCAAGCAATAGTGATAACTTGGACCAGAGTGATGACAGTAAGAAGGAGAGTTGACAGGATTAGATTTGGTCGAGAATGATGTCTAGATTTCTGGCTTCTGAACTTCCATGAACGATGGCACCACTCACTATGGTAAGGGTGACTGAAGGAGGTTGCAGATACCTTCATAAGTTGGGTTTGGGGAGTGTTGTCTTTGGAGTCCTTGTGAGGCTTCCTGGTGAAGATATCAAGTAGGCCAAATACACAGGTCTGAGATTCTGGAGAGACTCATTCAAACTGGAAATATGAATTCGAGGGTCATTGATACATAGATGGTAACTGTGGCAAAGAGATCAAATACAGGATCAGAAGAGAAAGAATTCTGGAAAGAAGCCTTAAGGAACTCCAATATTTAAAGACTGGGTAGAGTAAAATGAGCCAGCAAAAGAAGTCTGAAAAGGGCAAGAGGGAATAAAACCTCAGGAGAATGGCTTTGTTTCAGAAGACAAGGAAAAAGATTGTTTTAAGAACAGAATGATTCGCTGTTGTGAAATCGGCTGAGGAATCAAGTATAATGCAGGCTGAACAGTATCCTTTAAATGCCAGGCCCTAAGGATGATTGGTGGACTTAGCAGGAGCTATTTCAGGAATGATGGGGGTAGAAGCCGGATTGAAAGGGGTAAGGAGTGTGTAGGAAGTGTGTTGTTCAACAAAAATTTGCTATTTTATGAGCCTTTCATATGTATGCTCATTATCTAACAGGATGTGGCAATTATGTATGAATAATATTCAGTTGCCTGGTTATGCTGTAGGTTTGTTGTTGATGAAAAAAAGAAAGAAAAAGGAAGGAAGGAAGGGAGGGAGGGAAGGAGGGAGAGAAGACGGGAAGGAGGGAGGGAGGGAGGGAAAGACATTAAATTAACTCAACGGCAAAAAGTGACAACTGCAAACAGAAATGCTGGCAAGTGATCTAAGGGTACTAGCATTACCTTCTGTTTAAGACTCAGGGGTAAAATTTCACCCAAAACTCTGGTAACATGAAATACTTCACTGTATTTGAAGAGCAGACATTTACCTGACACAAATTCTGTCTAGTGAAACACTTTGCAGCTTGTTAAATATTCTGTTCTAAGGTCTCTCTCCTCAGCATGGTCAATTAAAGAAAGGAAGAAAAGGCCTTTTACAATTAAGAGATATGCTTGCCTACAGAATTATTTTGCTTTTATCACATTAACTTAACAAACATTACATTAAACTTACAGTCATCTAGTAAACGGTCTTTTGGCGTAGAATTCTGATTATTTATATCCGCTGTGCACAAGTATAGCATGTGATTTAAAAGAAAATATTCACATTTAAAAAAACCTATATTTTGTCCATCATAATTTCTCCTTCAATTCATGGTCTAAATTGCATTAGTCCTTCGAGCCCCACCTCACATCCTCCGGCTCAATCCCCTCCACTGACTTAATCCTGCTTTCAACCATTAGGTCTTCTGCTGCTCTTGAGGTGCCTCCAATATCATTTTCCTCTGGGACACTCTCCAACTCTCAGTTTCCCCTTTTCCCATCTACCACTGCCTAGCACCAGTTGGAGGAATGATTCACACTTTCCCAACACCTCAAAGCCCTACAGTAGAGAATGAACTTTTTAGTCATATGTTTTATGGGACAAAGGAGTGGAACACTGCTGCCAGGAAGCTCAGTAATAAGGACCTGTCCTGAGTGTCCCCCATACACCCTTATACCTCTAGGTAAACCAATCAGTCTACACATAATAGGGAACATTCATTCATTTCCTCCCAACTTCTATTAGCAGTTCTCTCTTTTATACTTTAATATTCTTATAAAAACCCATTTGAGCAGACACCCATCAAACTAAAACATAAAAGTAAATGCCAACAGAGGAACTGAGTTCTAATAATCTAGATCCTTACAAATTTTAGACTTTTTGAACCTCTCACAGCGAAGGGAAAGAACTTTCAGAAGACAGTTTCTCTTTCACCAGGAGGGCTAAGAAATAGTAGTGCTGGGAGATTATATGGAGAAGGGAAACAAAACCGAAAGAGTGAGAAGAGACTGCATTGTCTGGTCCAGTTCTCCTGGCTCCTCCCCCAACTGGTCTTCACTGAAACAGAAGAAATCAAAAAAGGCTGAGAAAACTAATTTGTTTATAAAAGTAAAAATAGTAAGCTTCTAAATTTTATTTGAGCATTTACTGTTTCCTCAATCTCAAACTATGGTATATTAGATGTGTTGCATTTGCTCACATATTTTTTTTCAACATCAATTCATATAGGCCACTTTTTGGAGCCAACAATTGTAAGGAAAGAATAAAATCTGTGACTCACCACAAAGACTTTCATTAGTCTTCTTTCAGCCACCAGGATCCAGTTCCTATAAACAATCTCTTCCCTGATCCTGAGGACCCCCTGCTGCTTATTATAAATATGCAGTACTTTATATTTTTGTCATTATTCTCAACTCTTCCATACTCCAACCCTCTTGTTTTTCAGCACCATATCTTTACCCTAAATGAACTCACCTTGCTGATATCCATATTTTTGTGCCTTCATTTCCCCCTGTTATTTAGGTCAAAATCTTGCCATATTCTGTGATTTATCCTTTTCTCTCAATGTCCCAAATCCAATCAGTTATTAAGTCCTATAATAATAGCAACCATCCTGTGAATTCCTATCACATACTAAGATATGGTTATAAAAAATGGGGTCACACTGCATGCTGTTTTGCAAAGAAGTGAAGTTTTTTTGTTCTCTAATACTGCTCTGACTTTTCCTCATAAGCCCTATTTGAAAAGTAGCAGAAAAAAAAAAAACCCTAAATATTAGTCCAGTCCAGCCAATAGGACAATTTAACCAGTTCCTTTAGGTACATGCAGCCCCTTCCTCTTGGGATAAAAATATTTGATCTCTCGTATATCTAACTGTTTCCCTCTGCTCCTCTGCCAGATGGCATCTTGGCAACATCTCCTCCTGGTGAGGCGTCTAAATGGGATCCTTGGACGAAACAGTGTATCCTCTGTTCTGCTCACTGGGTTGTCTTCTGAACTGGTGCCAATGAGGCAACACTGGTCTCATCTCTGGGAATTCTGGCTGCATCTGCTTTTGAAGTCTGTGATTTATAACTCTGGCCCAGTCATCTGCCTTGATGCTTTGCTCCCACTGTTGCTAAAGACCTTCTAATGGTTACAATTCCTCCCATTGGCTGCTGATTTAAGCTGGTCACTTGCAGCCCCTGTGGTGGGTCACCACACCCCTACTGAGACTGTACCAATGGCAGGACCACACTGGCTCTCTGCTCAACTGTCTTCTGTGGCTCCGCCATGGTCATCTGGGACATTCTGCTTCCAGTTCACAGCACACAGAAATCAAAAACAGCTCAGAAAAAGTCAACTCTGGCTTTCCTTCTACCTCAACAGGCTACAAAGATAGAGTTACTTTGGTTGAGCACCGCCTACACTCTTAGACTCCACAGAATCAATCATTCCTCCAGGGGAAAGAGATCCACCCAGGGATCCCTACCCCTGGCCCTCCTGTCTCCCTCTATCTTCCTCTTCCCACAACCCCTGGAACTGCAGAGGTCAAGTCCCCTCCCCGCTTTTCTTCCTGGGTGGATAGGGCCTCCCTTATATAAAACACCAATTCAGCCATGCTTGCCTCTTGATTTGTTAAGGTGGAAAATAAAGAAATTTTTTACCTCCCCCCACCAAAGCCTGTTCTATAAATACAGTCTTACTACAAAATTTTATTTTGGATACCAGATGCTGGAGTAATACTTGTTTTTGCTTTCCATTCCTGCTGTAAGTTCCACTCCCTATACACACACACACACAGACACACACGCACACAGGAAATGCGTGGTACGAGCTGGCTAGGGAGGCCATCATGTGCTAAAAAATGTAAAAAGAACAGGCACATTTGTATTTGTTTTTCAAAATATTGCACACATTGTACTCATTATCCAAAATCCTCACAGCTTTAAGAGCTTGTTTTAACAAATAGAGATAAAGTTATTTACTTATGTTCACATAACAAGTGACACAGTCAGGATTCAAAGCCAGGTCTGACCAACTTCAAAACTCTAAATCTTTCTACTATACCAGGAAGCCTCTCCAGAGACTCTCCCATTCATCCCTTCCCCTCCATTTCTTCTGTTGCTCTGCTAATCAGGGCCTTCTTGCTTCAATTGTAGTTGCTGCCACTTGGTCTTTTTCCTCCAGTCTCTAACCCTAACCCTAACCCTATCACCATGGTTGTCATCTCTCTTAAATGGCTGCCTGGTTAATTTCCCTGCAGCTCAGTCCCAGATATGGTAGTCATTTGCTCAAAAAACTTTTACTGCTTCCCTGCCTGCAAAATAAATTCAAAACTCTTAGCAATGCATGAGGGATGGTTTGCAAAAATGGTCGTAACTCTTCCCATCCCTGTGTGCACACCCCTTTGTCATATGACTTTGTCACTTCTCCCATCAAGAGATAGAATCTATTTTTCCACTTTTGGAATCTGGACTTGGCCATATGATTTACTTTGGCCAATGGAACTTTAGAAAATGTGACATATCTGAGACTCACAAAGTGCTTGCACATTGGGGCTTGCTTTCTCTTGCTATCTTTGGACTCCTGAGTCAACCCACATGAAGAAGCCCATGCTTGCATGCTGGAGAATGAGGCCTACTGGAGAATGGAGCAGAGCCATAGACCTCTAGAACAGAGATCAGCAAACTCCAGCCACAGACCAAATCCAGCCTGCCATCTGTTTTGGTACAGCCTGAGCTAAGAAAGTTTTCATAGAAAAATATTAACAGTTGATTTGTGCATTAATTTTGTACCCTGCAACTTTACCAAATTCACTGATTAGCTCTAGTAGTTTTCTGGTGACATCTTTAGGATTTTCTACGTATAGTATCATGTAATCTGTGAACAGTGACAATTTTACTTTTTCTTTTCCAATTCATATTCTTTTTATTTCTTTTTCTTCTCTGATTGCCGTGGCTAGGATTTCCAAAAGTGTGTTGAATTATAGTGGTGAGAGTGGACATCCTTGTCTTGTTCCTGATCTTGGTAGAAATGCTTTCAGTTTTTCACCATTGAGAATGATGTTTGCTGTGGGCTTGTCTTGTATGGCCTTTATTATGTTGAGGTAGGTTCCCTCTATGCCCACCTTCTGGAGAGTTTTTATCATAAATCGGTGTTGAATTTTGTTGAAAGCTTTTTCCACATTTATTGAGATTATCATATGGTTTTTATTCTTCAATTTGTTAATATGGTGTATCACATTGATTTGTGTATATTGAAGAATGCTTGCATCACTGGGATAAATCCCACTTTATAATAGTGTATGATCCTTTTAATGTTCTGTTGGATTCTGTTTGCTAATATTTTGTTCAGGATTTTTGCATCTATGTTCATCAGTGATATTGGCCTGTGGTTTTCTTTTTTTAGGATATCTTTGTCTGACTTGGTATCAGGGTGATGGTGGCCTCGTAGAATGAGTTTGAGAGTGTTCTTCCCTCTGCAATTTTTTGGAAGAGTTTGAGAAGGATAGGTCTTAGCTCTTCTCTAAATGTTTGATAGAATTCGCCTATGAAGCCATCTGGTCCTGGACTTCTGTGTGTTGGAAGATTTTTAATCACAGTTTCAATTTCATTACTTGTGATTTGTCTGTTTATATTTTCTATTTCTTCCTGGTTTAGTTTTGGAAGGTTGTACCTTTCTAAGAATTTGTCCATTTCTTCGTGGTTGTCCATTTTATTGGCATACAATTGCTTGTAGTAGTTTCTTATGACCCTTTGTATTTCTGTGGTGTCAGCTGTAATTTCTCCTTTTTCATTCCTATACTCCTACAAAGAAAGATCAGAAAGAGAAATTAAGGGAACAATCCCATTTACCATTGCAATAAAATGAATAAAATACCTAGGAATAAACCTACCTAAGGA
This sequence comes from Balaenoptera physalus, assembly GCF_965194825.1. Classification (NCBI taxonomy): domain Eukaryota; kingdom Metazoa; phylum Chordata; class Mammalia; order Artiodactyla; family Balaenopteridae; genus Balaenoptera; species Balaenoptera physalus. The sequence goes on from NC_138892.1 coordinate 70,890,435, forward strand.
GGCAAAAGACCTGTACTACAAAAACTATAAAACACTGATAAAATAAATCAAAGATGACACAAACAGATGGAGAGATATACCACGTCCTTGGACCAGAAGAATCAATATTGTGAAAATAACTATACTACCCAAAGAAATCTACAGATTCAATGCAATCCCAATCAAATTAGCAATGCCATTTTTCACAGAATTAGAACAAAAAATTTTATAATTTGTATGGAAACAAAAAAGACCCTAAATAGCCAAAGCAATCTTGAGAAAGGAAAATAGAGATGGAAGAATCAGGCTCCCTGACTTCAGACTATACTACAAAGCTACAGTAATCAAGACAATATGGTACTGGCACAAAAACAGAAATATAGATCAATGGTACAGGATAGAAAGCTCAGAGATAAACACACACACCTATGGTCACCTAATCTATGACAAAGGAGGCAAGAATATACAATGGAGAAAAGACAGCCTCTTCATTAAGTGATGCTGGGAAAACTGGACAGCTACATGTAAAAAAATGAAATTAGAACAGTCCCTAACACCATACACAAAAATAAACTCAAAATGGACTAAAGACCTAAATGTAAGACCAGACACTACAAAACTCTTAGAGGAAAAAATAGGAAAAACACTCTTTGACATAAATCGCAGCAAGATCTTTTTTGACCCACCCCCAGAGTAATGAAAATAAAAACAAAAATCAACAAATGGGACCTAATTAACTTTAAAAGCTTTTGCATAGCAAAGGAAACCATAAACAAGATGAAAATACAACCCTGGGAATGGGAGAAAATATTTGCAGATGAAGCAACTGACAAAGGCTTAATCTCCGAAATATACAAACAGCTCATGCAGCTCAATATTAAAAAAACAAACAACCCAATCAAAAAATGGGTAGGAGACCTAAATAGACATTTCTCCAAAGAAGATAGACAGATGGCCAAGAGGCACATGAAAAGATGTTTAACATCACTAATTATTAGAGAAATGCAAATCAAAACTACAATGAGGTATCATCTCACACTGTTCAGAATGACCATCATCAGAAAATCTACAAACAACAAATGCTGGAGAGGGTGTGGAGAACAGGGAACCCTCCTGCACTGTTGGTGGGAATGTAAACTGATATAGCCAGTATGGAGAACAGTATGGAGATTCCTTAAAAAACTAAAAATAGAACTACCATATGACCCAGCAATCCCATTACTGGGCATAACCCCTAAGAAAACCATAATTCAAAAAGACACATGTACCCCAATGTTCACTGCAGCACTATTTACAATAGCCAGGACATGGAAGCAACCTAAATGTCCATCAACAGATGAATGGATAAAGAAAATGTGGTACTTATATGCAATGGAGTATTACTCAGCAATAAAAAGAAACAAAACTGGGTCATTTGTAGAGATGTGGATGGACCCGGAGTCTGTCATACACAGTGAAGTAAGTCAGAAAGAAAAAAACAAATATCATATATTAATGCATATATGTGGAATATAGAAAAATGGTACAGATGAACCTATTTCCAGGGCAGGAAGAGAGACACAGATGTAGAGAAAATACATGTAGACACAGGGGAAAAGGTGGTGGTGGGACAAATTGGGAGATTAGAATTGACATATACACACTACCATGTGTATCATTGATAGCTACTGGGAATGTGCTGTATAGCACAGGGAGCTCAGCTCAGTCTCTGTGAGGACCCAGATGGGTGGGATGGAGGGTGAGGGTGAGAAGGAGGTCCAAAAGGGAGGGGATATATGTATACATATAGCTGATTCACTTCATTGTACAGCAGAAACTAACACAACATTGTAAAGCAACTATACTCCACTAAAAAAAAAAAAAAAGATTGATTTGATGATAGGGAATCCTACCTTTGAACCTAATTAAGTATGATATTACCCCTTCCCCCCCAAAAAATTTCCATTCTCCTCATTAGAAGACCTGTATCACAAAAAAAAATACTCAATTTTTATTTTATTTTGAATTTTGTCCATAAAAAGTCTATGGAGATAGTTTTCTCTCTTATTATATATGTACCTACATAATACCCTCAATGTTTTCTTTTGGCCTGCAAAGCCCAACATATTTACTACCTGATCCTTTATGGAAGAATTTTGCTGAAGCTGCTTTTGAATAACCAGCCTGCCAACCACCAAACCTTGAAGAATGCCATTTTAGAAAACCTGCCCAACCACACTGCTGATGTACTGCAGAAATCAGCTGACTGTGCCCAAACCCGGCAACCCACAGAGTCATGAGAAGTAACAGATGTTTGCTGCTTTGAGATACCAAGTTTAGGGGTGGTTTGTTATGCAGCAAAACCTAACTTATTCATAGCGCATGCAAGCTGTTCTATGATTTGACTTAGGTCCCTGTATCCATATCACCTCACCGCTAAACTATGTTCAGAAACCTCAGTTCCATTCTATTTCACAAACCCACCCTGTCTGCTTAGCCTCCAGCCTTGCTTCAGCCTAGAACATGCTCTTCCCCCAAGCACTTCTTTTGGAATCTTGCTCATTAGTGATGACCTCCTCTGTGAAGCCTTCATGAGTCTCCTGGTCACACATAATTTCATGCTGTGCTGATACATAGAGCGACTTTTCCTAGATGATAGGTTCCACGTCTTTTTCATCTTTATGTCCCATATACTTGACCACAATATTTGTTAAATCATATGTCTCCATTCTACTTTCACAGCTTTGTCTCCCATGAGCCCAACACATACAGCCTTATATCACTCTTGAAGATATCTATGATTTTTGTTTCACAGTTTAATATTTTAACCCTCAGAAAAATACACTCTAAAAAGTGACACCCTGACATTACACTTCAGGCAAAGTTATTCTTACCAATTTATTTGACGCATCAATTTCTGGTTTGAGACTATCACAGGGATCAAATTTGAATTATGTACTGTATTTTGATGAACTCAAAACACATTGCTTTGTGAGTGGGATAAAGAGGCAGCAAATTTTACTCTTCTTCACTCTTCTGTGCTCATTGTGCTATTCCCATATGTCCCAAAACCCTCTCAATTTTAACTTTTATTTTGGCCTGAAGATGTTTTTCTGTGCTATTACTTTATTTTTAAATGTGGTTTGAGTACAAGGTAACCATGAGTCACAAAGAGGTTGCCTGCCAAAAGTGGATCATCTGACTCTCCAGTGCCTTCCAACAAATGACTCCTTCATACCCCACCACCAACACCCCGACTATCACATCCTCTCTTCCTCCTTTGTGAAGTACAATAAACCTTCCTTACACTGAATTTTATGTCCCAAAGTAAAAAATTAGAGTTCACTGGTATATTTTTCTATCCGTGCAAATGTTTTTGGACATCTCAGTTTAAGATGAGGTGCATCACAATTTTTCCATTAAAATTAACAAAAAAAAAATTTTATTTTGATGCTTTTTAACTTAGTGACAACATTTTGGAGGAAAAATATATTCTATCCTTTCCTTCCTCCTTTTTTTTTTTTTTTTTAATAAATTTTATTTATTTATTTTTATTTTTGGCCGCATTGAGTCTTCGTTGCTGTGCACAGGCTTTCTCTAGTTGTGGCGAGCTGGGGCTACTCTTCTTTGTGGTGCACGGACTTCTCATTGCTGTGGCTTCTCTTGTTGCAGAGCACGGGCTCTAGGAGCGCGAGCTTTAGTAGTTGCAGCACGTGGGCTCAGTAGTTGTGGCTCGAGAGCAGGCTCAGTAGTTGTGGCATGTGAGCTTAGTTGCTCTGTGGCATGTGGCATCTTCCCAGACCAGGGCTAGAACCCGTGTCCCCTGCATTGGCAGGCGGATTCTTAACTACTGCACCACCAGGGAAACCCTCTTTTTTATTTTTAACAAACATTTAGGAGTGACTAATGTATACACAGTGACTGCAACCCTTCTCCAAGGCTCTCTGTTGCTTTAACGCAGTGGTTCTCAAGAGCTTAGGGAACCAATTTCCACCACCACCCCCAAGGCATTTGGCAAAGTCTGGAAATAGTTTGGTTGTCACAGGTCAGGAGGGTGGGGGTGGGAATACTATTAGCAATACTGGTAGAGCCCAGGGATGTTACTAAACATTCTACAATGGACAGGGTAGCCCCCGACAACAAGGAATTATCTGCCCCCAAATGTCAACAGAGCTGAGGTTGAGAAAACTTACTCCAAGGTATCCCATATTTCCTGTCACAAGATCATTGTTCACAGTAGAATATTTCCCTCTTGTCATTCCTCTTGACCTCCATATCAACCGTTGAGAATTCTAAGGGTCCGTTTTGTAAAGCTATGGAAAAGATCCCTTTATGATACCTTTTTCATTCCTGCTACTGAACTGAATGTGATGTCTCCTCTCTCTTGAACCCCACAGTATTTCATCTGTGCCTTTCTCACGGATCATGTCAAGCTACTGATCGCTGATCACATTATTTTCTCCATGAACCTAGTGCTCTTTATTGGAAACTTGGGAAAGTCTCTTAATCTCATTGGGTCTCACCTTTTTCATTTGCATAATAAAGGGGGTAGGCGGGATGCCTCTAATACTCTTTCCAGCTCTGCTCTTTTGATCTCCTCCTTATCAGTGGTGTGTGATCCCTGTCCCCACACACCAGTATTCAAATGAAGTCCTACCTCTGAAGGATTCTCGTTCCAACTTGTCACACCAGCATCCACTATCATCCATTAAAATTCTTTTCATAATAATTATAGAGTTCTAGCTCAGTGTGGGGGGGAATTGAGAAAAAGCGGTGACTAAGAAGTTATTGATAGACCCATAGAGATTACAGTGGTTTAAATATGAATATCTCAAGTGATTACAAATATCAAGAGGAGAGGGCTACATCTCTACTTCATTCTACATGTTTTTAGTCCTTTAATCCAAGTGGAATTTAAAACACTGTCCTACCACTTATCCCTATAATCTGTCTGCTAAGCATGGTTTTCTGAACCTTGGAAACAACCTACATATTATATAAATAATGAGGTGTAATATCATAAAAAGTGAGATAATTATATACTATTTTAAAGACATAACTAAATTGTTTACATTTTTTAATCAAAGTAGCAACATATTTCAGCTTTATGTTTAGTCAAAATAGAGATTTGGGAAATAGGGTTCTTTTTATAATTGGTCAGTCTATTTTTAATTTTTTTAATAAGTCATTCCATGATTAACCACATAGTCTCTTTCAATTAACTTCACCTCATACTGTTCTTCAGAAACTTTAATTACACCTTAAATGATCATTCAGAACACCTGCTCTTGTGGGTTTCGGTAATTTCAGCCCTGAATATTTTGACAGAAAGAGCTATAATCATTGAGAATTTTATGGTTTTAAAAAGTAGTCTGTGCCCCACCTTTCTAGCTAACTACAGCCTGTTTTATATGCCATGACTTTTTGCTTACTGAAGCTATTGTCCTTCATCTTTCTTTCATCTTGGGTTACTAATTTAGGGAAATCTGTATACTTAACCTGAAAACCAAGAGCATGAAGAAGTCTAGTGTCCCCACTCTCAGCTTATATGACGTATACCAGACCACCACCATTTTGGAAAACAAAAAAGACATATCTGAGCATTGGATTCCTAGAAAGCCCATTCTCCTATCTAATGACATCACTAGGCAAGATGTGTCAAGTTTTCAATGAGATAAAGAATACCATCTACACAATGACATTTTTATTTCAACATAAATAATTTAAATGTAAATGTCTATATAAGGTTTGTACACACATCTTGTGTATTTACCTGGCCTAATGGCCAGTGGTAACAATTGGATGTCAGTTGCACATACAATTCCCTATTATGACTAAACTTCTCCTGTCAATCTCATTCATAACTGACATATGCTAAGTTTCAAATTTTTAACCTTCTCTGTTAGCAAGTTGAAGACAAATTAGAAATGTGGGATCTGGCAGTATTAATTTCCTTTGGTGGCTTTGAACAAGTTTGGTGGCATATATCTTAAGCCACCTCATTTCACCTGAGAAGCTATACTTACCATTTAGTGCTCTAAGCAAATAGGCTTAACTCCAAAAGGACAAGACATTCATCAGTATTGATGATTTATTGCTCTTTTTGTAATTAATCAGATGTGAATACATTTAACATCACTCCTACTCATCCCACCACTACTCCAACTTTCTTGTCCCAAATTTTTTTATGATAAAGTCCAATATATATCTAACCACTACAACTCCAGTTCATAAACTAAGATATTTCTTTATGCTACTCTTAAAACTGAAATTATGCGATTAGTATAGTTAAAAGAAAAGGTTTTGAATTTTATGTCCAAGTGCAATATGAAAACAACCAACACTAAAAGTGATATCAGATGGGAAATTATGCATGTACTGTAGTCCATGAATCCAAAATTTGGAATTTATATTACAGAGACTCCTATATCAGTGGACTACATCTTGTAAAACTACTTGGTATGATCTAACAGCACATTAGAAGTACAGTGCTGTTTTCACCACTTGACCTAGTTTTTACTACTCAGGGCAGCAAATGTTAAATGAAATGCTTTCTTTCCTTCCCCACATTCTCTCTCTTCCCTGCCATAAACAGCATCAAAACAGGTTTAGTTTTTATTTTAGTTTTCTATGACTACCTCTACATCCTTCTGGCCCAATAAGTAAACATTCACTCCACTTTTTTTTGAGATACAAGCTGTATCTCATCCCCAGAGTATAAAACCCAGAGGCCATCCATTTCAGTGCCCAAAACATTTTTGCCAAAAACAGCATTAGTGGCATCTACCAAAATTAAATCCTAATAGTGCTCAATCTTTGAATTAAGATGCTGCCCTTGACCTTTGGGAGAGGTGATTTGCCATTAGGTTTATTAGAGTAGCTCTGAAGCATGTTAGAAAAGCATTTTTCTTAAATGCAAGATGGATGGGAGTCCAGATGTAATCAAGGGTAGGTTCATTTAGCCCAGCTGTACAATTGAGATTTTGACAGAAGACTGATATTAGAGTCAGAGATTCATCAAATTTAAGAGCCAAAACAAACATTGAGAAAATCTCCTCCACTCTGAAAAATAAATAAATAAATAAACCTCCATAAAGAAAAAGCAGATGCAAGAATTGATTACTGTGAGGAAATTCAACCTGTACCCCAAAAGTCAAAGTTTAGTACTTAAAATAGGGGATCAGAGAGAAAGTGATACAAATTGCTGCTTTCTGTGCTACCTTCATTTTTATCAAAGGCAGTAATCTAACAAAAGATATCAGTTGTGCTTAGGAGATACTTTCTGGGAAAAATAAATTTCTCTCGTGTTTCAGCTTCAAGATCTCTTGGTTACTACCTCACATCCCCCCTCCACAATAGTCATTTCTTAGTAGAGGACTGAGCAGCAAAGTGAAGCAGCCTTTGGACACTGGCTACTGTCAGACTGGAACAGCATTTGTACCACTTGACAGAAACAAGTGGAATAATCACCAGGTTTTAAATCATGAGGATAGCATAGAAACTATCCACAGCTATCACTGCAGATGAGCACAGCTCCCAATCCAATACTGAAAATGATCTGTATCCTTGACAACACATAACCTCAGTTATATTCTTCTCCCTCTCCTTTTCTTCCCTTCCATGTACACCTCAAAGATGGAGACACTTTTACCTCTTCCACTTATGACTAGACTACAGTTAATCTCTGGATTGGTAGGAAAGTGAAAGAACACAGATGGCTCTGATGTATCTGCCAAATCAGCTGCAGATGGGCTGGACATCTGAAGGTAGGGGATGGATTTTTTTTAAGGAACCATAGAAAGTTGGACCCCTATGGTCTTAGTTTTATTCTCCTATCACAGGTCAAAAATTCCCAGAGTTTTGGGGACCAAGTCCAATTTTTACTCATAAGCTTATTTTAAATTTCCAAGGGAAAAGATTGCTAAAGAAATAATCTGTAATCTTGGAATTCCTTCAAAATTTGAAGTCAACTCACTATATTTCAACACACATCTGTCCAACACCGATAGTGGGCAAGGAGGCAGGAGGTTGTGGTTGAAAGGACATAAGACTTATAATCAACAAGCTCTGAACTTGAATCCCAGGTTAGCCAATCGCTGGCTATTAATACTTGGGTTGTCACATAAACCTTTGAGCCTCTCTTTCATTATCTTTAAAATGAAAACAATGACCTGGATTATAGAATTGTTCTGAACACCGAATGAGGTGAATATGTGCAGAAGGTCCCAGCAACATCAGTTACGACCATTTTAGTTACACTTATACCTTTTCACCCCTCCAAGAGTAATACTGAATATAACTGGGAAGGTATAGCTTGACTGAAGAAGCAGTTTAAATGAGCATCATTTCCTAATGATTTCAGAGAAGGGACTATGTAAAGTCTTTTTAAAGTTAGCCATCCAGTTCTCAAGTAATCCTTCACTTTATTTAAAGTGTTTTTTTTTTTTTTATCCTTAATCCTCTTTTATAAGCAGCTGGTATTCCAATCATGGATATTGCCTCATGAATTCTTCCTGACCTGGAATGAAACCAGTATATTATATTTATGATTTACTTTGCCAGGGAAAATGGAATGATTTTTATTTTCTTGGTGGATCCAGCTTCTCCTTGTTATTCACTATTAATTTTTTTGTGAGTAGGAAGCTGACATTTAGATATATTCTGCCTCATATTGGCTGAACATTATTCAAGGGTTTTCAACAGATTAAAACCTCCTCCTTTGTTTAATTACATGCTTAACTTATTACCCTCAAGCATGTTTCTAGGTTATAAAATGTCCTGAGACCATTTTTGGGGGGCAGCGGGTAGGAAGTGATTAAGATAATAGAGCTACAATACAGTTATTTGTCCTGGGCACTTGGATCAGCATGCTTATTCTTGTAAAAAAACAACTTTCTAAGCTCAAAGACTGGATTGGAAATCTTCTTTATCTTTAAGGACAAAAATTGCAGGTTCTATGGTTATTTTGCTTCCCACTGGATCATGGGCTTAGTTTCATTTGTCTTTGTTTTCACATCATTTACTGTAGTGAAACACAAAAATTTCTTTTAAAAGAAAAGTAATTCTAAAAAGGTGTTTAGCTTGATATCTGCTATGCATATTCTAGAGCTATTTCCACAGCTTCCTTTCTTTTTTGTTGCTATAGGTTTTAAATGAGAAATGTATTGAGTCTTATTCCCCACTGACTATAGCTTTGGTGTATTAATATAAAGACAGAGAGTGTATTAATCATATTTTTTAAATTGTTGTATATTTTATGATGCTTTGACATCTTGGTGGTTTGTGGGTCTGGGGAGGGACCGCCCCTATCAGCTAGTTCTTAGAGATAGTAAACAACTTATCCTGAGAAAGCTTTTGCTATGCAAACAAACCTA
>NC_138892.1:75435762-75630894 GCF_965194825.1 Balaenoptera physalus
TTTAGAGTGTGGCCTGAGCACCGTCCCCAGCCTTGCTTTGCATTTTATAGATTTTCTGCTACCTGTTTATTGAAAATATAAGTGATTAATTTAACCATGTAGAAATGCTGGGTGGTATATATGGACATTCTTTCAAACCATCCTATGCCTCAGTAGGTTTCTTGCAAGTTCTACTTATACTCCAAGGTGATCCTCATATATTCCCGTGGCTGACATTCCCCAGATCTTGGTTTCTCTCAGCTGCTTCTTTGTATAGTACATGGATCTCTGCCTAACTATGGCTCCCTTTATCCCTTTGTGGACTCATATTTCCAAGACTCAGGATGATAAAGCTAGAATTTTTAATATTCTTTTTATTTTGATGCTGAATCAGGCATATTAAAATATTATCTTTAAGTTCAACTCCCTATCCACAGAGAATCTGGAGTCAGTCAGTTTACAAGATATTATTAGTTTATTGAGTTTTTGTTCCACAGAGGTGAACTGTGGTACTCACCCACTGTTGTCTAATTTTAGCCCTCCTTGTATTGGTTTCTTAAGTCCACGTCATTTCACATTCATAACTGTGGCTATTATAGAATTGCATTAGTAGAATGAAAGGAAGGAAAATGGTGCTCTAAAAAGGATGACAGCAATCAAATGTTAGTCAGTAGACCAGAGAGCAAAAATTAAGAGCTGGTCAGGTCATTCTGGAGAGAAGTAGGTAAAGAATGATTTACCTGTACACACAGTGGTGGTCACGTGCTCATCTCTACTGAACATGAGACTAAGGAAGCTAGTGGATTTTAAGGAGTGTCCAGGTAAGAAAATATAATTCCACTGAACTTGGTGTTGGTTAGTTATTTAAATATTATGTCTATTTTACCAAATGCCATTTCAAGAGTTACTTTGACAAACTAATGACTCAAATGAGAATATATTAGGTTAGGGAAGCACCTGTTACTTATACTGTGTTTGTCAAGCTCACCAGGTATGCTTAGCATGGACAAGGAAGACTTAAAGGTAGGAAGGAAGTTAGGGCATTGATAGAACTTAACATATTTCTCTAATATTTTGTGATAAATCAGTAATATTGTACTGTATGTGATTCAGGGAATTAAAAAAAAGAAAACAAAGCTTTAGCACGCTTACTGGTGGAAATATGGAAAAGAATGATTAGATGGTTTAATATGTTTGTTACTAATATCTTCCAGTTATTTATAAACTAAGTAAAATAACTATAGAAGCTCATACCGTTTGAGAGTAAGTTTTGTAAGTACAGACAAAAAGATGTGGTTTGTGATAGTAATACTACTGCTATTATTCACAGTTTGTAATAGAATCATTGCTATATGTAAACAGATTTAACCAACCCAGTAAGTTTCTGAGGCAGAGTTATCTCATTTTTATAAATGAGAAAACCAAGGCCTGGATAGTTTAATTAACATGTTCATGGGATCTGTCCTTTCCAATATAGAATAAAATTTTGCATAAAATAGTTTATAATTTAATGGTACAAAACCTGAATGTCTAAAATTTTATGAAGAGAATAAATAATGCCTGGACTGAGGAATTTTTATTTTTGTCTTGGTTATCTAATACTGATGAAAGTATATGTTTGAAGTGTTCTACTGCACAGTGAATGTAGTAATGGAATATATTTAATCTAAGCAAGCAAAAGTAAGAAAATGTAGGAAATTAGTATGTTTGATTAGAATGGGAGCATGTTGTATTATTTTATCATAGTGTAACAAGAATAAATAAAGTACCAAATTAGTGTAGGTAAATGATATATTTTAACTTCTTCAGCTTTTTCTTTTTTTCTAAAAATTACAGGATTTCTCATAGAAATTGTATAATGTTTGAAATGTGAAAGCATATTGCAAAATTGAGTTAAATAAGTATCATTTAAACTTTTGAATGTATTTGGTTAATTTCAGAAATTTGAGTCAAATAATATTATTTCAATTTTATATGATCTCTAAAAAATTCAGACAGTTAGGACCAGAGAAAGGGATACCTGGAGAAGATTATCAAGAAAAGTAACAAGTATATTCTCTTAGTTTATGTACTATTTTTGATATCACTTTAAATAATTTCTTCTGATTTCCCACTTTTGCAAGTATCTCATATAACTTGGGAGAGCAGGCTTTCTTTTTTCCTTTTTAAACATTATGATTTTTCCACCATATCTATCTAAATAAATGTGAAGAACAGTGTAATTGTTCTCTAGTTATGAGTACCTATTTATCCATTGTACCTAACTATGATTAGTTTTTAAATTTTGTCTTAGCAATGTATTAGTCCTAGGAGAAAATGTTCATTGTAGAAAATTTAGGAAATGAGAAAAGGATAAAGTAGTCAATAAAATCACCTGTAATCCCAGTGTACATCACTCAGAGCACTACCACAAATACTGCAACATGTTTACAGTAACATGTCCCTTTGAAGAAACAGCAGTGCTGAATAGTGCGGTAGTCTACATTGGCCAACAGATAGGTGTAAATGGTTTTCAGAATTGTGTTGTATTTAGTTAACCTGTGTATTGACTTTACAAAATTCTAAAAAACAATAAAAAAGAAGCTTTGGAAGTACAACATCTAAACAATTGCATATTATGGAAGGTTTGAGAAATGGCTTTTGGGAGGTATTTTTAGTTAACTTTCAATGCTGATAGAAAATTGTAATCAGAGAGAGAGAGAAAGAAAATGAATGAATATGTATTCCTGATTCCTGGCAGCAGTGGCCCAAATTCCTGTAAGTTCTGATTAATCCACAATTATTGTTATGGTGATTTGCCTGAGATATTTTTTTATTTTTATTTTTTTAATTAATTAATTAATTAATTTATTTTTGGCTGTGTCGGGTCTTCATTTCTGTGCGAGGGCTTTCTCTAGTTGCGGCAAGTGGGGGCCACTCTTCATCGTGGTGTGCGGGCCTCTCTCTATCGCGGCCTCTCTTGTTGGGAGTACAGGCTCCAGATGCGCAGGCTCAGTAGTTGTGGCTCACGGGCCTAGTTGCTCTGCGGCATGTGGGATCTTCCCAGACCAGGGCTCGAACCCGTGTCCCCTGCATTGACAGGCAGATTCTCAACCACTGTGCCACCAGGGAAGCCCCTAAGATATTTTTAAGATTAGTTTATCAGCTATGAGTCATAAAATTCTCCTGCCTTTTTGATTTGATATGTACTTACTCATTAAAGAGACATGGTTTCTGTCATCATGCTATGTATATATCACAGATAAAGTCATAAGCTTTTCATTTATTTATTTTGTTATATAATTGTTACACCTATAATAGTATAGGTACTTTATAAATTACTTCGTTGTCATAGTTGAAAAATTTATTATTGGCAGAACAGCTGTACAAAAATGTCTTTGAGCAAGAAGGGTGGGTAGCTGTATCACTATGTAGTATGTGAGGAGAATATGAGAAATCAGATATAATTCTTTTTGCTCTTGTTTTTCCATTTAGCCTAGAACACCAACAAGGGAGTTACAAGTGTAGGTTTGACTTACCTAGTAGATGATTTTCCTCCTTGATAAATTAGATGGTGATAATTATGGAATGTATTATGTTATTACAATCTATTTTTGAAGATTCTCAACACTTTGGGGGAAAATATGTTGCTTTATTTTTTCCAATAATTGTCCCAACACTGCCAATTCCAGTTTTTCCCATTGGTTAAGGGCTACCTTAACAATGCCAAGGTCTAATTGCATGACTTTTCAATCACTTTTGTTTATTAGAACCATCTCATTTTGTTAATAGTTATATACTATTCATTTTAAAACTTTAATCTCAAACTTAATCCAAAACTCTTCACTTTCTCTCCCCTCATTTGGAGCTACTATCATAGCTACTTGCAGGAGAGAAGGGGAGTGGAAGAGCAGAAAGCTAGGGGAGTTGGGAGGCAGATATGTGGGTTCTGCAAAATCTAGACCTTAGAGGATACTGGCCACAAGGGACACATATCAAGGGGACTAAAAAGCTGTGCAGTTGTGCTGAATCAAATCTCAGAGACAGAGTTTTGGGTGAAGTAGAAAAGAATAGCTTTATTGCTTTACCAGACAAAGGGAGACACAGCATGCTGCTGCCCTTGAAAACTTGTGTCCCAACCTGGGAAGATTTGTTGATGAGTTTTATAGCAAGGATTCAAGGGTGGGGTTCCTGATAAGATTAGGGTGTGTTCAGGGCCTGCATTCCTCTAATCTGGTCTCAGGTAATCTCTTGATGTGCTTCTCTGGTTCCTTTAATCTGGCCTCAGGTGGTCTTCTCTGGAATGAATAATGCCAACATCTTCCATTTGTTGGAGGTTTTAGTTCTATAAAGAGCTTAAAGATATTGTTATGTGTATGTAATCCTTGAGGGCGAACCAGGACCCTGCCCCAAGGCTGCACTATTATTTCTCTGCTGCTCCTCCCTTGTCTCTGCATCCCCTCCCTTCCTTGATTAGCAACTGTTGTAAACTGCCCTTTGGAACTCAGGGACGCTTATGGAGGCTGGAGTCTGTTCCCTACAAATGAGAAACAGGGGACATGGAAAGGCTTCCATACCCAGGAGCCCCAGAGGGTCCTTCTTGCTTTCAAAAGGACATTGTTCCTTGTTCTTCAGCTCTTAGAAGGCACTTCCTAACACTGTCAGCTAACATTCTCTTCCATTGGCATCCTAGGATGGACCCATAGGCAGGTTCTTTAAGTGGCAGGGAAACCAGATGCTGTCCTCTGCTTCACACAATCACCCTAGGTTTTGGAGCTCCCCTTCACCTTGCTTTAGGGAGTGGAAAGAACCTCCTGATGTCCCCCCAGAAGTAAGGAATAGCCTGTCACTTCATGATTAAGCCTTGTGGAGAAGGGTCTGACCCTAATGAGAGTGACTCAACGGGATCTCTGAGCTAAGCATGAGGAGAAACTCAGCATCTTTTGTTTACAGCTTTGGGCCTTAGTTGGAATTTCAGAAATACAGGAAAAATTCCAGTCAACATGTGTTACCCTCCATTAGAAAACATAATCCTTCGGAGCCATTCAAATCAGTTACTGCCAATTCAGTACTCTACTAATAAGAATTCAACAACAGGATGAAATGTTTTACAAAATTGCTGTTAGTACATTTAGGCACAAGTGTACCATCCTGGGAGTAAACTACTGAACTTCTGCTTTGCAGTGTGTTCTCTTTTACTTAAGGAGATTATGGCACTTATAAACATAGACAGACACCCACATTCGCAAAGCCCCACCCCCATGCACACAGATATATTTTTAACTATTTAGGATGTCATGTTTATGTTCTGACTTGTGAGGATTAAAACTAGTGATACTTTTAGAAAAATTAGAAGGAAAATTCCCTTAGATGAAAAATCATGGTAATTTCGAGTGCATTGTAATCCAGCATATTATCTAAAGCTTTCAGAGGTATGCTGTAAATTACCTATTTTTGAGGTAATAGCATTAAAAGCTTTGTTAAAGACAATGAAGGAGGATTGTATGTGAGGATACTTAAACTCTTTGTGATGAAAACATAAATACTTTTCTTTCTGCTTTTTTAACTGAGCTGAATATACCATGTTATTTCTCCCTAGTCCACACTAAACCCTTTATAGAAAACGGTTTCCAGGGATGATACTTGAGAAGGAGCCAGCAGAGTTATGTTTTACCTTTGATATTGCTACAGTTGCTAATTTTAATTTTACCCTTAGAAATTGTTTTGAACAAGAAAAATTTCTTGAATAAGAAATATATTTTTTTAACCAATACTTGTAGGTCTTCAGTAGATGTTGGCAATTTGTTGATTCAAAATTCTAGTTTACAGATGTTGAGAGTGATCAAAATGCCCTGATGTGAAGAAGAGTAATTTGTAATTCTTCTGAGGCAGGTATTTGCATCACACAATTTTAAAACCAGTTTGTGGTAAACATTCTTTGCTATGGAGTAAGTGCACCTCTGCCCAGAATCAGTACACCCAGTGAACTCTTTTTCTTTGCCTTTTTTTTGACTAGATGCTTCATTTCTCTGTGAAACATTCTTGTTATGTGAGAGGGAAGACTTAAACCTTAAAAAAAAGGCAGTTACTTTTTGGTAGGAAGCTATGCACAAAGAATGTGAAAGGAATATGATTTGGGAGAAAGACTGGAACCAGTACAAATATTTTCCTATTTAAGAATTCAGTAAATTGAGATTGTTTTGGTTATTAGCAGCCTTTCTGTTTCTAAAAAAATTTTTAAACAAGGGGCTAAAGTGACAGTAGGTGATGTTTTCCCAGGATCTCCTTAAGAAATCATTTATTTCCAGTACTAAGTGATCAAAAATGGGACATATAATAATCCTATATAAATACATTTCTTTCTCCATAAAATACATGGTTTCTCCAAGTTCTGTGATTGGGGAAAAATAATATGTCATTACTTTGGCCAAATTTCGAAATTAATAAGAACATTTATGATATTAAATAAGAATTATAATATAATTATAATATACTTGTATTTATATATAATTATATAATGCAATTATAATTATAACAAATGATACCCTGTTATCCGCACTTGTTTTACAAGGAGAATTTCAGTTTTTACGGAGTATTAGGAATCTATTGATTCACAGAAAAGGGAAATTTTAAACTTGTCTTATCGAGCGGAAGAATTCATGACTGTGAAAATATTAGGACTTCTACTTAAGTTGTAGAAATAAAAGGACCCAGGGATTGTGAATTCTACCTTTGGTATGTAGGCCACAGATTATGAGAAATTTCTAAATTTGCTAAGTTTTTCTCCCAATTCATATAATTTTGATTCATTTTTTATTTATGTTTTGGGGGAAATACTGACATTTTTCTCTAACTTTATTTTGTGGAAATAATTTAAATTTTATATTTTAATCTTTTAGGTATGATGTTGATTCGAAGAGTCCCAACTTGTCAAAACATGTAAGTTCATATTTTTATGTTCTTTATGATGATTACAAATATAAATTATAATATCATGATTTGATTGATATTTATTGTTGATTGATTAATATTAAGGTTATATGTCCACAACTTATGTAATAAATGCATTGAAAATAAATAGCATTTTCTATTTTTAATTTATTTATTTATGGCTGTGTTGGGTCTTCATTTCTGTGTGAGGGCTTTCTCTAGTTGTGGCAAGTGGGGGCCACTCCTCATCGCGGTGCGCAGGCCTTTCACTGTCGTGGCCTCTCTTGTGGAGCACAGGCTCCAGACGCGCAGGCTCAGTAGTTGTGGCTCACGGGCCTAGTTGCTCCGTGGCATGTGGGATCTTCCCAGACCAGGGCTCGAACCCATGTCTCCTGCATTAGCAGGCAGATTCTCAACCACTGCGCCACCAGGGAAGCCCATAAATAGCATTTTTAGAGAACCCTAGAATAACATTTGGAGAAGCTTATTGAAAGAAAGATATCTTCAGTATGTGAAATGGATTAATCTTACTTATTTGTTATATATATTTGTTTTTTTTTAAAGAAATGATGTCAGTTCTCTATAATGTTCAAAGTTGGATCAGGTTAAGAAGATGAAATAGTGAGATTACGTCTTTTTGGGAGTCTTCACTTTTGAGAGAATGGAAAGTACTAAGGTGTAGGCAGAGTGATTTGCTATTCTGCTGTCCCTGTAGTTCATTTGTTAAACAGTATTTTCTAAGTACCTCCTCATGCCAGGTACCATGGCAGTTTCTGAGTGTACAAGATGAGTAACACAGACATGGAGTCCATCCACAAGTCACTTACTATCTTTCTTTCCTTTCTGGGCTCTGATCTTCCCATTCCTTTTCCTTAAGAGATTTACTCACCAGGCAACAACCATTACCTGGGGAGTTTCCAGGTTCAGGAGCAGCAAGAGTGTCAGAGCTAGGCAGAAAAAGAGGAGGTGGTGGGAAGTGAGGGATGAGAGTGATATTCTTTGGCTAAGCACTGGTGGTTTTATCAATGGAATATTGACCAGTTTGGAATTAGGCCATATCTAATAGGAAGGGCTGGATGGGGGTGAAAAGAGTATTCTGAAAGGGGTTTAACTAGGTTTTAAGTGAAATCTGAGTATACAAATGTAAAATGGTAGCTGTGCCAGGGTTGCGAGGTCAGCCAGACTAATGTTCATGCCCAGAGTCTCAGAAGGTGAGATTTTTCCATTTTTGTAGGCTATTAGCTAGAATAGGTGGAGATATATCAATCTATCTATCTATCATCTATCTATCTATCTATCATCTATCTATCTATCTATCTATCTATCTATCTATCTATCTATCTATCTATCTATCTATCTATCGATATGTATATGTAGACAGGGAATGTCATAGTTCAGAGAAGAGAGAGGGGATGTAGAGGGTGATCCCAAGGTGATTTGGGAAAACTAGAAGCCTGGTCATGGTGGTAAAAAAATCACAATTTACTGATCTTTTCCTTCATTAAAGTAGGTATGATATTTATATCTGTTATGAAGCATAGAGCAGAATCATTTGAAGAAAGATTCAAAGGTTAGTCTCTGTACAATTTGAAAAAAATGCTGTAACAAGCTCATTACTTCCCATAAGTAAAGTTCATTGCAGTTGCCATGATACCCTTCTACTCCTTAAGATAAGATTTATAGCATGTAGTTAAACATTTAAAACTTATTTGCATATCTTTGTATTGGAAGTTTTCGAAATTTCCTTGGAAGAATCAGAAAAGGAACCACATTTTCTAGTCAAAATTATCTAGTTTCAAGGAACAAAAATGCATTCACTTATCTCACATGGAGGGGGTTTATTGAAGGGATTTAGGAGCATCTCATAAATGTGACATGTAACTTGCTGTATGGGAATTGCAGCTAGAAACAGGCATGGTGGGTTGGACTGAGACAGCTATTTTCTCTATTTCTCTCTGTCTCTCACTCAATAAAGCCACATATTCTTTTCACTATGGCTTTTCTCTGAGCTTCTGTTTCTCTCTGAAGACAAGTTTCTCTGTTTATTCATCCTGTGTACATAGGGAAAATGACCTCCTTAACACTGACTGGGCATAGACTTTCAAGTGCCCACTCCCTCTGAATATAATTTCTCAGTGTTTCTCAGTTTAGACTAGTCTTCAGAGGGCATAATAACTGAGAAGTTAAGGACATTTTCATGGGGTTGTATATATTGAGGGTGAGTGTGAGGATGGTAACATGTGGTCCTTACCGTCGATATTCAGGGCATCGTATATGGAATATGGGATAGGAAGGTACCTCAAACATGATTAACTATGTCTTCCTTCAATAATCAGTAATGACTAAATATTTTTATGTCTTATAGAAGCCATCAATGTACATATCTTTTCAAATATTTTTCTCTTATAGAATAGCTTTTTTTTCATAAGTAAAGTTTCATGACTCTCTCATGGTAAAAAATCCTTATCCTGACTCTGTTTTACCGTCATGATATCTCTTTTACTATCTTCTCATCACCATACTTCTTTACCAAGCAGCCTGGGTTTCTATCATAACTTTCTTTTCATTCTCCCTTCAATTTCTTTACTGTATTCTTATTTTCATTTCTGCTTAAACTATTCTGACATCGGTTAGATTAAAATGTAGTGGCCTCTCTTCATTCTTTACTTTACTTGATCTCCCCATTATTTTGGACACGATTGACTACTGTATTCTCGAAATACTTACCTCCCTTGACTTCCATGGAAATTTCTCCCTTGCTTCTTTTCCTACCTCTCTGTTTATTCAGTACCTATTATTTTTTAGTTTCTCTTTCTCCTCCTATTCCTTAATATTAGTGCTTCTTATGGCTTTATTTTCAATTTTCATCTCATCTCACTGTATAAACTCTCTTTGGGAGAGTTCAATCATTTACCTGTCTTATCTTGATGATTCATGTACCCTCTGTACACCCCAGAAAATCTAAGTTTCCAAATGCTTGTCAGATATTCCGTGGTAGATATTCTGCAGAAGCCTAAAATTGAAATATATCAAAAATGTATTTTTGATGACCTTTTCCATCCCAGTTTTGCTCCTCTGCCTGTATTATCTTCATGAGAATAATTATCAACACAGTGTACTTACTTAGAAAACTTTCATATAATTTTCCTGGTCCTTGTTATGACAAAAACATTTCAAGTTTCTGAAATGATTCTTTAAAAAAAGATACACTTAGTTCTTGAATGACTGAGAATAAAAATAAATAATTAACAGCACACATAATACTGGCTCATTTAATACCATAACACAGTGCTTTAGAGACCCTTTAAAAAGGAACTAAGAAACAAATTGTGTTTAACTTTAAACACATTAAATCTACTTCCATCAAAGCCAGGGGCTCTGAGATATTCCACCTGGCCTATTGCACTCAAAACTCTAGTGATACCTTTAGAGAGCAGTGATAACCCCTACCCAGAGGAGGTCTTAGAAAGCTCTGACAGCCCCGAGTCAATCACAGAAAGTCACCCCTTTAGAACTAATGTTTCTTTTTCAGTTTTCACTTCTTTATGAATCTTACCCCATTTCCTTTCCTGAATGGAAACTGAGCGCTAACTCTCCCAAGTAGAATTGCTTAACATCTCCTTCCCCTTATATTTCAGGGTCAGTCTTCCTTAACCTCTTCCTGTCTCACATCTAGTGAGTCAACAAATCCTGCTCATTCTAACAAAGAATTGTTTCTCTTCTGTCTTCTTTCCTTACCGCTACTGCCTTAGTTCACATTTTCATCACTTTTCTCCTGGAGTATTGCATAGCTTTTCATAGTTCCTGTAGTTTATATTATCTCACATTTTAATGTATTTTCACATTATTCTTTGTTATATTTCTCAAATGTATATAGTAAGCAACACAAATTACTTAATAAGTGCCTGAGCTATGAGTGGATGAAGCGTGTCAAAAGGAGGAAATGTGTTTTTGAATTGTTACAAGAATTGTTAGAGATAACTGCTTTGAATTTCTGCTAGATATTAACAACAACAAAAGCCCTTCTTTATTTGAAAGCATCCAAGTACAGATTTTAGGTAAAAGAGCATATAACTCATTCAACCCAAAAGGAATTCAAGAGGCATTTGAAAGACCAGAGAAACCAATAAACAAACTAGGTTTATTCCCTGAAAATGCAGTTCTTTAAAAGTGTGGTTGTCTACCTGCCAATTTTGCAAAGGGAAATAAAAACTGAAACCTTTTAGGAAATACTGCTAAGTGCCTGTGTTTGCATGTGGAGTACAGGCACCTATCTTTTACAAAAGGGATTTGGTAGCAAGAGAGACTCCTTGAGTTAACAATAATAAATTTCTTCTCTTTCTCATTTCTGATAATTTTGAAAGATCCCACTTTCAGTATGATTTTATTGGTTTCTAGTACTTAGGGGTCTTAAGTACCAGTCTTAAATTTTTGGTACTAATAAGGAAAATGGAGATATAATATAGAACTGTACCTTAGATTTCTAACATTGCAAATGAATACAAGATGAATAGATGAAGAATCAGTATAACTTTAATTGATTTTATTGGTGGCGGACAAGATTTTAGTGAAGAAACATTATGTTCACAGCTGACTTATGGAATCCAGGGATGTATTCCTTTAGATGATTTATCCATTTTATGATTCTCTAAGGAAATTGCTTTACATATTTCCATTTGCATAATTTAATTGCATCATTAATGAAAAGATTATTAACAGGCCCATAATTGGTGTATCTAGGATTCTGTTTGGTGTTCTGGAGCAGATAACATCGAAACTGTACTTTGTGTACTAAGTTTTCATACCTACCAGGCAATCCAAAGTGCATTTATCCATTTGGTTGGTCTTGGAAGGTACCCACTACAGTTTTTGTTTTAGATAGCTAATTGCTCACTGGATTATTTCAGCCACAAAATACCAACCTTCAGTGAAGATGTGTGTGTTCTTCGATATATTTTCTAAATATTATATATATAAACTTCCACATATAGATCAGTTGTATTTGAAAATTTTATTTGAAAGTTAATTAATTGTTCAGATCATGAAATGCATTTTTCATAGGAATAGATTTATAAGTGGGGAAAGAGTTTTTCATTAGAATATGTCAGTTTAACCCATATATAACTGAACTGAATTCTAATGTATATTCACACAACTAGGTAAGCAATAAATATATTCTAGGCACTCTTCTAATGCAGAGAAATATAGCAATGAATAAGATCCTTGTCCTAAAACAGCTTACAGTTTAGAGTTGGGGAAGTGGAGTATATAGATTTATTCAATAAAAACAAATGGAAATAAATGGCTAAGATAGCTTACTTCTTTATAACATTTATATTAATAAGATTTTGATACTGAGAGAGAGTGACTCATGAAGCTAGTTAGCTAGAAGCTTATATTTCCCTCAGCCAGGCAGCATGATTCTGCACCAGTTCTTATCCTGGGTATACTTATTAAAGAGAAGGAGAGAACTATTGAAAATCTAGGGGAAGAGCATTTCAGGCAAAAGGAACAGTAGTGCAAAGACCTTGAGTCAGGAAGTAATTTAGTATGTTAGTGTGACTGAAAGATAGCTACCCTATATAGACTGAATGGTGAGGAAAGAAGAATGGAATAATTTGGAAAGGTAGATAGAATTCAGATGATGTGGAGATTTGTAGGCCAAAGTTTAAAGAATTTAGGTTTTTTTTTATGGATTTCACTGGAAGATGATGTGATCTGATTTATACGTTTAAATAACAACTGGCAGCTGAAGTGGATAATGGGGTTGGGAAGCCCCAGTGTACAGGAGCCAGTTTCAGGTTTTACCCAGGGAACTCCTGCTATTGTGAACCAACAGAGACCAGTTATAAAACTGCTGTTAATTTAGCTAGGTAAACAATATTTGGTAAGTATAGACTTTGAAGTGGTAAGAAGTGGCAGATTTGGAATATATTTTGATGATATGGTTGCTGATGACATAGATATCAGGTATGAAAATAAGAGATGAAGATAGAATGATTCCTAGGTTATTGGAAACTGGATAAATGAAGGTACAGTTTATTGCCATGGGGTACATTGGGGAGGAAGAGACTGAGGTGGTGGGGATGAGAATAGAGAAATCAGTGGTCAGGGCAGGCTTATGTTGTTTGAGACCCCAGTAAGCATCCAACTGGAGATATTGACTAGGCCATTTCTGGAGACTTGAGAACTGTCAGCTCAATAAAATTATATAAAAAAGTATAAATGGAGAAGAGAAGAGGATAGAACCTTGGAGGAACTTTAGCATTTACAAATTTGGTGGGAAATGATTAGCCAGAATTATCATTTAAAAAGGCTAGTCAGGACATATCACTTTCTAGCTCAAATTAATTTTCCAGTGGCTTCCCTCCACACTTAAGACAGAATTCACAATCCATCATGGACCCTTGGCTCCGTCCTCTCCTTCCATTCTCTTCCTTGCTCATTCTACTCTAACTCCACTGGCCCTCTTGCTTTTCCTTAAACACCCCAAGTACCTTCTTGTCTCAGGGACTTTGTTCTTGCTTTTTCTCCTACCTACCTATTTTCTCAAATGTTCACATGGTTCTTTCTGTTTTATTATTGAAATTTCCACTTAGTTGGAAATTAGTTAGTCTACTTAGAGGCCTTGCCTGACTGTCCTGTGTAAAAGAGCTCTCCATGCTATCCTCTGATGCCTTTTCAATAATAACTTTCTTTTTTTTATGTAGCAAGCTTTCTTGTCTTTATCAGCTAATGAGAGCTAGCCTTATAAGCATATTCAAATTAAAGAATTTATGACTGATGCTCAATAAATGGATTATGTTTCTATTTGCATTTTCAACATGGTTTTGTAGAATCTTAGACTTTGAGACAGAATTAGGGGCAGTGCTTGAGGTAGGTTTGATGACAGTATCTTTGGCACTCATTACGTTATATTAGGTGAGATTGTTTGCATGTAAGACTGGCACTTACTCAGGGCTTAGTATTTAATGACATTGTGTGATAGTATTATATTTATTATTTAATAATGCTATAATATATATCATATTATTTAATAGTACTATATAGTAAGCTTTCTAGTTATTTAGCCTGTTGACTGTATCATCATGTTTAACAGCAGTGAGAATATTTACTTAACATTTTTTGTTAGCATATTACATTTCTTACATCTTTACTGATGAGAACTAACGTCTAGACAAAAAGTGATGTGCCTCTAGAAGGTAAATATTTTCCATAGATTTGTTATAGTATTTGTGAATAGAGTAGCTTTATTCTTAATCTATAAATAGTATGGTTCACAATTTAAATATGTATGTTGTTGATAATTTTAGAAAATTGGTTAATTTTGATCAATAACTACTCATTCATTGAAAGATTAATTTTCATTCAGTGTCTTATTTAACTGCCTTCATTTGGACTCTTATCAAGCAAGAAACATTTTGAAAATCAACAACTGTGCTGAGGGAAAATAAATTCAACTTTAGAGTATAATTTTGAAATTATATTTGCAATTTAGCTACTGATGTCTAAGTTTAGAACTATTAATAATAATGTGTGAGAAATTCTCTCATTTGTGGAAAACATTATATGAAGAAACACACTGCACATGGACACACACACACATATATATGTATTCATATTCTTGAAAATTATATGGAACTTTGTATGATATTTTGATGATACTGGTAATATGTGTGTAGTAAGAATTAGTCCTGAAATAGATGGAGGAATTATTTTTCTTTGTATATACTTTTTACTGTTTATATTATTTCTGTGCATTTTAAAAATAAATTTCAGGAGTGGGTGGGGAAAAAAAGAACTTTGTGTTAATTTCTTGGAGGTAGGATTAGCATTTTTGCTTTGTAGATGGATCCATTCATTAAAAAGACAAATGCTTGATTGAAGAAAAAGGTGTATTATTATAATGTTAAAATGGGACCAATTATTTTTATTAAAATATTAAATCGAATTGCTTCATGTTGAGTTTGCTTTATACCCCAAACAGCACAACCATTAAGAAAGTAGGGGCTTCCCTGGTGGCACAGTGGTTGGGAATCCGCCTGCCAATGCAGGGTACACGGGTTCGAGCCCTGGTCTGGGAAAATTCCACGTGCCACAGAGCAACTAAGCCCGTGTGGTATAACTACTGAGCCTGAGCTCTAGAGCCCACAAACCACAACTACTGAGCCCAAGTGCCACAACTACTGAAGCCCACGTGCCTAGAGCCCGTGCTCTGCAACAGGAGAGGCCACAGCAATGAGAGGCCTGCACATTGCGACAAAGAGTGGCCCCCCCACCACAACTAGAGAAAGCCCACTCGCAGCAACAAAGACCCAACACAACCAAAAATAAATAAATAAATAAATTTATTAAAAAAAAAAAGAAAGTAAGAAAGATTACTGAACAAAGAAGCACCATTCTTGATTATTATAAATGATTGTCATATTAGTATATAGTACATAATATAACTAAGTCACTGCTCAATCTCTATACTTGCTGTGATTAGTATGAATTAATTAAATATAGAGGAAGTCAGCAATATTAGCAGGGAGTACCAACAGTAAAATATTAGTAAATAATGCCGACAATAAAGTTTCACAAGTTATACAAACTTTCCTCACCAATTTTTTTCCACAATGGTTAACATTTTATAAAAGCGAGAAATTTTGTATCATTTATTTTCTCTTGCTTTTACTGGCTTAGTGTGCATGTGCTTAAAAAAGCTATATGATCACAAAATGGGTAAAAGCAATAAGTGGAGGCAAATAATGACTCTATCTTATCAAGAATGAATGATTAACTCCTGAACAGTTGACTGTACTCAATTACTGTGCTGTGTTAAAACTTAGCTATCAATAACCCATTTGTCTTTTAATTTGAATTATCTATTAATTAGAAATATTTTCTATGCTCATTGGTCATTTTATAAAACAGGAAAGCCGTTTAAAGATTATCTTTGTAGTTCTTTTAGGAAAAAGATGCCACACTATCGAATGCTTATAAAATTGTTTATGATGATGCTGATGATAATCTACATTCATTGGTTAGCTTTGTAATAGTATAGAAATGAGAAATTTTATTTACCAGTTAATATGAAACCACACCTCCTGGTTCATTATACTATTGTTTTAAAAATGTCATTCTTTACATAGATATATTTGTATGTATACTTGTTAACATTTAAGATAAGACACTTTTGGCTTTTATAATGACACTCAAAATGAGCATATTTATTGACCATGAGTGTAAAGTGGTTTTGGAAAAGAAAATGTATTATTTTATTCAGATAATTATAGTATCTCCAGTACTGGAATCTAGTGGCAAGTGGAAAGTTTTGTGTATGTAGTAATATTCTTTAACCCAGGAAAGTAGGGAGGAGAGAGGAGGCATATATTTATTAGACACTTACTATGTTCCAAGCATTTATTTTAAGTGTTTTGCATACGTTATCTTACTTAGACCTCCCAACAATTTAATTGGCAAGTATTATTTACAAAGTGTATTTTATAGATTAGGATACTGAGGTGTAGAGGCATTAGTAAATGTTTCAGCCAAAATACAAACACAGGCAGTCTAACCTCTTATAATTCTCACTCCTGAGGAGTATGTCATTCTGCTTTCCTAAATAAATAAATAAATGTATGTATGTAAAAAATCTTTTATGAAGAATATATAGTAATCATTAATAGTAATACCTAGCAAGCAAGCATACAAACCAACACAAAACCAGTTAATTTAATGCAAAGTAAATTACCTTTTTATTTGTGTGGAATTATTAGAGCACATAGCATCAGTGTAATTTTCATGAGTATAGATAAGTTTCTTGCTATAATATAATATAAAATATAGATGGATGGAAATCATTAGTAAAGATTGGTACAAATGAAATAATAAAGTAATAATGCCAGGAGAGTAATGCATCTTGAGGACAATGAAAACTTCCATTTGGAACCCTCCTGGATTCTTCCCTATGTGTCTTTCCATGGCTAACTTTAATGTATCCTTTCCCTGTAATGAATGTAAATGTGGGTATAATAAAAAAAAATAATTCTGAAGAAATTAGGATATTATGCTCATGCATACAATTAAAGTAGACATTCCTCTGAATATTCACAAGGAAGAGAAGAGAAACATAAATGTAGAGTAATCAGCTGGAATCTGATAGTACAGCGATATTCGCTTGGATTTTGAGTTGTGTTATGCTAGTAATAAAACTAGATTTAGATTGTTATGGAAATAATCCAAACACTTCCTCTGATTTGCCACGTTTTTTAAAAACTACCTATGCAATGTGAAACATATTATTATTATGATGCTTTGTATTACTATACTCTGTTGTTTTGTTTTTTGTTTTTTTGTTTTTGTTTTTTTCTTGTCTCCTCTACTGCTCAGTGATAAACCTTCCAGTTTTATTACTAGCATATTGGATTTAGGGTAATATTTGGATACTTTTAAAGAGTGACAGGATGCATCTTATATTGTTATATGCTAACAATATGGTTTATAGTCATTTAAACAGATTTCAAAACTAAGTTCTATCTGTGTATTACTTAGATTATAAAATAATAGTGAATACATTTAACAAGTATCATGGTCAGTTTTTCGAAAGCCCAGTAGTTAATATGATTGAATAAATTGAAACATTTCTCAATTGCCAGCCACTGTAAAGTGGATTTGGTCTATGTGTGTATTAGAATTGTAGAAAAGTGCTTGGATTTATACTGGAAATTCTATTTTGACCTAACTATGGTGGCTAATCAACTGGAATACAACACTATAATAAGAAATAGTAAAGCAGTTTCTATTATAGCTAGTTTTTATTTCTATCTTTATCTAACTACAGAACACATATCTAAAAATATCCATTAAGGGGCACTAATTATATTACTAATATTGTGTAAAATGCATAGGAAATGTGGACCATTAAGACGACAAAACATGGATTCACTAGAGTTTTCCAACACAAGGAGAAGTAGACAAATATTAAATATTATGTGCTAATTTTTGCATTGTGAGTAGTAAATGTGTTGCTTAATTGGGAATACACAAACATAGGCAGATGTAAAATAATTACATAAATACCATAAATATTTAGGGGCAAAGAGTGCAATAACTATAATGTGTGCAGATGCATACTATATCTTTTTGGAGCACATTTTATTGACTTTATAATTTTTATTTCCTTTTTTGTTCAGCAATGATGATATGTGTGTGTTCTCTATTTGCTAATATGTGTCTACTCCAATATGGACTGCTCAATATATCTGTTCTGTTTTCTTGAGTCATTACAGCAATGAAGAGTTTTTACTGAGACTTGTTACTCCATTGGCCAAATCCATTTAATATGTAGTATGAGCATCTGTCCATCAATATCAGTATCCTTAGGAAACAGTTCCAGAATCCCCATGTATTTTTTGCTGCTGACTTACAAGACCAATGACATATTCCAAATCTTTAGTATTAAGCTCCCTCTATGTGCCATGAGACTTAGAAAAATTTACGTTTGTTTTAAAAAACCCATAAACATGTTTGTAAAGTCTTTTATGAAATTGGGAAAGACATGTTATTTTTAAGGATATTTAACTTAAATATGTCAAGGCTTTACCTTAAGTACTTTTTGCTTACTCGAAAGCAAAATTTAAAATGATTTGCAATTTTATGAAGTTATTGCCATTCTGTCAGCCATCAAGTTCCAAATCCAGATTTATTTTCTGTTTCTCTCTCCCTCTCTCCATTGCCGTACCCCCCACCATGTGTAGGTACAGCTTACACCAAATCCTGCCATTTTTCTGTGCACTGTTCCCAAGCATTTGCTACAGCTTCAGCTTGGGCCTTAACACTTTGCTTCTTATTAACTACTGTGGCCTCCTGATTGATTTGGCTTCCAGATTTTTCTTCACTCCTCAGTCCATTCTGCAAATTGGTATCTGAGTAATCTTCTAAATGCACTGTTCTAATGGTGTCCCTGAATTGCTGAAACGTTGCCAGTTTCTTCTCATTAATCTAAGGCAACTTTGTTTTTGTTGTTGCTTGGCCAAGAGGGCCCTCCACAGTCTTGATTCTTTATCTCTGTTTCTGCCCTTTATTTGAGGTCTGCTCTTTTCTCATTACATTCTTGCCTGATACTCTGATTTTTTCTCTAGGACCCAAATGTTCCAACTGTCTTCTATTCATGATCTGATTCCTACCTGGTTCTCAAGGCTTACTTACTTTGGGAAAATATTCCCTTGACCATCCTAGTCTACAGTGTTTTTTTTCCTCTCATGAGACTTATAGCAACTTACCCTGAATAACACAGTTTTTACTTTTATGGCTTGTTATGCATTTAAAATTTTTATTTAGTGAAACTTAAAACAACATTTTGTTTGCTGTCATTCCTCTGCCCATCCTTCTTAGGGCTTTTCCTGGGCCAGTTCACAGTACAATTTAGGGAGATCTCCCACTTTCTCCTTTAGGACAGCTTGGATTCTTACACAGGTTATGCTAGAGAGAGTGCCTCACCCTGAACCACCTCTATATTTTCTTGACCCACATATCCAGATGGTGTTGGAGCCCTTATTTTATTGACATGGGAAGTTGCATTGTATTTATGGTATGTAAATCCTTAGGCAGTATTTCAATCTTGAATCAGAATATGTGGGTTAGTTCTGACTCTGCTATTTACTGACTGCTTAAAACATGAAAGAAATAACCTCCTAGATGATTAGTTTCTTTATACATGAAATTTAGTATTAGTGACAGACCTCTCATTTTGCAAGGTTATTCTGAGTCTTGAAAATAAGAATCATCTAGTGGTACATTAATAACTTTATAATGTATTATACTTAACCCATTTTTAGGCACTTAATATATGCTAATATTATCTCATGCAATAACTCATTGAAACCTCAAAATAGCTCTGTAAGGGGACGACTACATGTTAGAGGAAACCGGAGAGTTTAATAACTGCCACAGTCACAAATGGTCAGTGGTGGTACTGGAACAGACATCTGGCAGTGTGGCTCTGGATCCTAGTTGTAGCCATGATGTCACACTGCTTCTTTGTAAGTATCACTGTTAGTGCTGGCCACCACTGCTCTGTTCTTTCATGATTTGCCTTCTCAGCCAAAAGTTTAGAAGTTTCAGAGACATCTCAAGTCAACCCAATTGTGGATTCAAATCATGGAACTTTTTTCCATTTTCATTTTAATTTAAAAAAGAGAAAGAAAATAAACACAATGTCTAAACACTCTTAATAACAAACCAGCTTAGTGATTAAAGGACGAAAGGCTGTGCAAACTTAGGGGACAATCACATGCTAAAATTAGTGCATTTTCAGCTTATTTTGTTTATTCTTGGAAGTTAGAGAATTCAATATTTTAACAATGAAAACAGTGCAGATATGATGTACAAAATACATAGTGTAAAGACAGGTTGGGAACTTAAGAGCTTTAATCCTTTTATCTATTTTAGGACTTTCTGGGACAAGTGTTTTGTACATTGGGGGAGATTGTTGGTTCACAGGGAAGTCGCCTGGAAAAGTCCATAATGTAAGTATTTTTTAATTTAGACAATGAAATGTTAACTCTTTATTTTCTGTTTTGGCAGTTTTGAATAGATGAATATGTGGTTGTAGACCAAAAGTGTGTTTTAAAATCTTGAGTTTTTTTCTTCCAACAAATCATTTTGACATTTTTGTAAAGGATAATATATATTTCAGCTGTCATATGCCATGCTACAAAATCTTCACAAAATGAAATGAGCAGATTTAAGCCAGAAAATTTGTTGTTTTCCTTTTGGTTGTACTATTAATTCTTAGATGTAGTGCTTTTTGAAGACGAGAGTTTACTTCTTTGGACCAGGGACTATATGTAGTACCACCTTTTATGTTTAATAAATGCATTTTTAGTGATTGAGATTTAATAATATTTTTTACTAAAAAATTGGTCTGAAAAGAAGGCAATAAGTATGAAAATATTAATAGAAGGTGGTCACTAAGAATTATATTTTCCATATTCACCTTCAGTTATGGCTATCATGCTTAATTTTCAGATCAATTGCATGAGATGATCCTATTTTCTCTAGTTCCATACAAGGCAGAAAACAAACTCTAGACATTTTCTCTAATCCTTTCCTCTCCTTGTCCTCCTTCTTCCCCCATCCCTAATTTTGATTTTTTGGATTCACTTAACTGTTTTTAAATAAAAAGGTCTAGGAAGGTCTAAGGCTATTGCAGAGCAAACCACAATGTCTAAAGATTTGGGGAGTTCTGAAGTCTCTATCTTCACCAATTTTTTAAGAATCTCAAACTCACAAAATAATTATGTCAAAACTTTACAAATCTATTCACCTTTGACATCAAACACTTGAAATGGTTAAAGCATCATTTTCACCTTCCCTGTATAAAATGGAACTTTATACTTAGTATCTTCTTCTTAGGCTAATAAGAAGTCTATGAATTCTAACTTCTTTTATTTAACTTTGATTATCTTAGAAAATCATTGCTGAATGTCAGTTTGAAAACTTTTACATACCAATGATCTTTTTAACATTCTTTTGACATGTAATTTGTTTTTACATCATTGTAGGATTTGGAAGATTATGGTTTAACTATATTTATGCTCACTTTAATAAGTCAATGATAAGTAATCTATAAAGCAAATATAGATATTCTTATTAAGTATACATAATTCTTATTGCATTGTCTAGTCTAGTGGCGCAGGCCCATAAGCATTCTTAGATTACTAAAACACCTTTTCTTTTGCTGAAAAAATAATCAATATTATCTATACAATGCTACCATAAATATGCTTTTAATATTCTTCGAGAGAAAAAAGCAGTTAAAATGTAGAATTTTTATCTTAGAGCAACAGAATAGAGATTTTTATAGAACTTGCACTCATAGTGTTAAATTGATAATTTTATTAAACAATTTTACCTGATGTTATTTTCTCCATAAAAGGAAATCATAACTCATTTCAGAAAGCTCTTAAATTCCATAGAATTTTTCCCAGTGGAAAATCAGCATTATATTAGTCTTGAAACACGTTAAAAAGTTGATATTATATTGGCTCGGTTATGTGGTAAATAGAATGTAGTGTAACATGTAGTCCTTGTTCAGTTAATTCAACAAGTCCTGCTGGACAAGACCAACAGAAGCAAATTCAAGCTACAGGGTGAAGATTCCTACAGTAATGATTGGCAGAATACGCCAATGTAGGGGGTATCTGCCAGCAGTTGAGTAATAATCATTTTACATAATCAGAAAGGGTGAAATGCTCTATAGATTTTTCTAAGCTTCTGCTGAGGTTAGGGTAGCACAAATGAGGCAAAACCTTGGAAACCTTTTCAGACAACATGGAGCTATTATAACTACATGCTTTACTTCATCTATAGGGTATTTTGTAATTTAGGCAAGTTTATTATAAGAGTTGATATTATATCTATCTTATTGAAAAAGATATAATTTATTCAATTTTTTAAGGTATATGTAACTAATCTTATATTCAAAGTCTCTCTCTGACTTTATTGGGCAACCTTACCAGGTAAATAAACATTAAGGAAAGGGCTTAAAGGTGGGCTTATTATTTGAGCCATGGGAAATTTTTGATTTTCAAAGTAAGTTTAGCTAGGCAAGTGTTAGTACTAAATGGGTAATGAAGTGTACAGTTTGAGTGTAGCAAAGAAACTAAGAATTGCAGAATGGTGGCCTATTACATGAGGGAATTAAATTAGATACTTGAGATAAAGAGAACAGAGGAAAGAGTTGAGAGGGTTCCTAGGAGATTAATCAAAAATAAGACAGTAAAATTGAATAGATTTAGCTTGCTAGTGGAAGGATATTTTGGATTTATTAATCAAAGAATCAGGTGATAATAATAATGTTCTCTCACCTGAGCAGTTACTACAACCCAGGTGGACACTGGATTTGATCAAACAAATACACAAATATTTTGTACTCACCCACCCTCTTGTTTGAGAAAATATTGGCTTTTGTTAAAACTCTAGCTATGAGGGGGGGGCCTTCAAGATGGCAGAAGAGTAAGACGTGGAGATCACCTTCCTCCCCACAAATACATCAGAAATACATCTACATGTGGAACAACTCCTACAGAAGACCTACTGAACGCTGGCAGAAGACCTCAGACCTCCCAAAAGGCAAGAAACTCCCCACGTACCTGGGTAGGGCAAAAGAAAAAAGAAAAAACAGAGACAAAAGAATAGGGAAGGGACCTGCACCAGGGGGAGGGAGATGTGAAGGAGGAAAAGTTTCCACACACTAGGAAGCCCCTTCTCCGTTGGAGACTGCGGGTGGCGGAGGGGGGAAGCTTCAGAGCCACGGAGGAGAGCGCAGCAATAGGGGTGCGGAGGGCAAAGTGGAGAGATTCCCGCACAGAGGAGCGGTGCCGACAAGCACTCACCAGCCCGAGAGGCTTGTCTGCTCACGCGCCGGGATGGGTGGGGGCTGGGAGCTGAGGCTTGGGCTTCGGAGGTCAGACCCCAGGGAGATGACTGGGGTTAGCTGTGTGAACACAGCCTGAAGGAGTTAGCGCACCACAGCTAGCAGGGAGGGAGTCCGAGAAAATGTCTGGAACTGGTGAAGAGGCAAGAGACTTTTTCTTGCCTCTTTGCTTCCTGGTGCGCGAGGAGAGGGGATTAAGAGCGCTGCTTAAAGGAGCTCCAGAAATGGGCACGAGCCGTGGCTATCAGCGCAGACACCAGACACGGGCATGAAACTGTAACGCTGCTTCTGCAGCAACCAAGAAGCCTGTGTGCAAGCACAGGTCACTATCCACACCTCCCTTCCTGGGAGCCTGTGCAGCCCGCCACTGCCAGGGTCCTGTGATCCAGGGAAAACTTCCCCAGGAGAACACAAGGTGCACCTCAGGCTGTTGCAAGGTCATGCAGGGCTCTGCCACTGCAGGCTCGCCCCGCACTCCGTCCCCCTCTGTCCCCACGGCCTGAGGGAGCCAGAGTCCCCGAATAAGCTCTTCCTTTAACCCCATCCTGTCTGAGCGAAGAGCAGACCCCCTCAGGAGACCTACACGCAGAGGCAGGTCCAAATCCAAAGCTGAACCCCAGGAGCTGTGCAGACAAAGAAGAGAAAGGGAAATTTCTCCCAGCAGCCTCAAGAGCAGTGGATTAAATCTCCACAATCAACTTGATTTGCCCTTCATCTGAGGAATACCTGAATAGACAACAAATCATCCCAAATTGAGGAGGTGGACTTTGGGAGCAATGATATAAATTTTTTCCCCCTTTTTCTCTTTTTGTGAGTGTGTATCTGTATGCTTCTGTGCGTGATTCTGTCTGTATAGCTTTGCTTTTACCATTGGTCCTAGGGTTCTGTCTGTCCTTTTTTTTTTTTTTTAATGTATAGTTTTTAGCACTTGTTACCATTGGTGGATAAGTTTTTTGCTTTGGTTGCTCTCTTCTTTCTTTCTTTCTTTTTTTTATTACTTAAAAATTTTTTTTTAATAATTATTTTTATTTTAATAACTTTTTATTTTATTTTATTATCTTCTTCCTTCTTTCTTTCTTTCTCTTATTTCTCCCTTTTATTCTGGGCTGTGTGGAGGACAGGCTCTTGGTGCTCCAGTCAGACATCAGGGCTGTGCCTCTGAGGTGGAAGAGCCAAGTTCAGGACACTGGTCCACAAGAGACCTCCAAGCTCCACATAATATCAAATGGCAAAAATCTCCCAGAGATCTCCATCTCAATGCCAAGACCCAGCTCCACTCAACGACCAGCAAGCTACAGTGCTGGACACCCTATGCCAAACAACTAGCAAGACAGGAACACAGCCCCATCCATTAGCAGAGAGGCTGCCTAAAATCATAATAAGGCCACAGACACCCCAAAACACACCACCAGACGTGGACCTGCCCACCAGAAAGACAAGATCCAGCCTCACCCACCAGAACACAGGCACTAGTCCCCTCCACCAGGAAGCCTACACAACCCACTGATCAATCTTAGCCACTGGGGACTGGCACCGAAAACAATGGGAACTACAAACCTGCAGCCTGCAAAAAGGAGACCCCAAACACAGTAAGTTAAGCAAAATGAGAAGACAGAAAAACACACAGCAGATGAAGGAGCAAGGCAAAAACCCACCAGAACTAACAAATGAAGAGGAAATAGGCAATCTACCTGAAAAGGAGTTCAGAATAATGATAGTAAAGATGATCCAAAATCTTGGAAATAGAATGGCGAAAATACAAGAAACGTTTAACAAGGACCTAGAAGAACTAGAGAGCAAGCAAAGAGTGATGAACAACACAATAAATGAAATTAAAAATTCTCTAGAAGGGATCAATAGCAGAATAACAGAGGCAGAAGAACAGATAAGTGACCTGGAAGATAAAATAGTGGAAATAACTACTGCAGAGCAGAATAAAGGAAAAAGAATGAAAAGAATTGAGGACAATCTCAGAGACCTCTGGGACAACTTTAAACACACCAACATTCGAATTATAGGGGTCCCAGAAGAAGAAGAGAAAAAGAAAGGGACTGAGAAAATATTTGAAGAGATTATAGTTGAAAACTTCCCTAATATGGGAAAGGAAATAAGAGATTATAGTTGAAAACTTCCCTAATATGGGAAAGGAAATAGTTAATCAAGTCCAGGAAGCACAGAGAGTCCCATACACGATAAATCCAAGGAGAAACACGGTAAGACACATATTTTTTTTTTTTTAAAAGGGCAGTTTAATATGGATACATGGGAGCCATTTTTTTTTTAAAGTATTTGTTTATTTATTTATTTATGGCTGTGTTGGGTCTTCGTTTCTGTGCAAGGGCTTTCTCTACTTGTGGCAAGCGGGGGCCACTCTTCATCGCGGTGCACGGGCCTCTCACTATCGCGGCCTCTCTTGTTGTGGAGCACAGGCTCCAGAAGCGCAGGCTCAGTAATTGTGGCTCACGGGCCTAGTTGCTCCGCGGCATGTGGGATCTTCCCAGACCAGGGCTCGAACCCGTGTCCCCTGCATTATTGGCAGGGAGATTCTCAACCACTGTGCCACCAGGGAAGCCCCGGTAAGACACATATTAATCAAACTATCAAAAATTAAATACAAAGAAAAAATATTAAAAGCAGCAAGGGAAAAACAACAAATAACACACAAGGGTATCCCCATAAGGTTAACAGCTGATCTTTCAGCAGAAACTCTGCAAGCCAGAAGGGAGTGGCAGGACATATTTAAAGTGATGAAGGAGAAAAACCTACAAACAAGATTACTCTACCCAGCAAGGATCTCTTTCACATTTGATGGAGAAATTAAAACCTTTACAGACAAGCAAAAGCTAAGAGAATTCAGCACCACCAAACCAGCTTTACAACAAATGCTAAAGGAACATCTCTACAGAGGAAACACAAGAGAAGGAAAAGACCTACAATAACAAACCCAAAACAATTATGAAAATGGTAATAGGAACATACATATTGATAATTACTTTAAATGTAAATGGATTAAATGCTCCAACCAAAAGACATAGACTGCCTGAATGGATACAAAAGCAAGACCTGTATATATGCTGTCTACAAGAGACCCACTTCAGACCTAGGGACACATACAGACTGAAAGTGAGGGGATGGAAAAAGATATTCCATGCAAATGGAAATCAAAAGAAAGATGGGGTAGCAATTCTCATATCAGACAAAATAGACTTTAAAATAAAGACTATTACAAGAGACAAAGAAGGACACTGCATAATGATCAAGGGATCAATCCAAGAAGATACAACAATTGTGAATGTTTATGTACCTAACATAGGAGCACCTCAATACATAAGGCAAATACTAACAGCCATAAAAGGGGGCATCGATAGTAACACAATCATAGTAGGGGTTTAACACCCCACTTTCACCAACGGACAGATCCTCCAAAATGAAAATAAATAAGGAAACACAAGTTTTAAATGATACATAAAAGAAGATGGACTTAATTGATATTTATAGGACATTGCATCCAAACACAACAGAATACACTTTCTTCTTAAGTGCTCATGGAACATTCTCCAGGATAGATCATAACTTGGGTCACAAATCAAGCCTTGGTAAATTTTTAAAAATTGAAGTCATATCAAGTATCTTTTCTGACTACAATGCTATGAGACTAGATATCAATTACAGGAAAAAATCTGTAAAAAAATACAAACATATGGAGGCTAAATTATACACTACTTAATAACCAAGAGATCACTGAAGAAATCAAAGAGGAAATCAAAAATACCAAGAAACAAATGACAATGAAAACATGATGACTCAAAACCTATGGGATGAAGTAAAAGCATTTCTATGAGGGAAGTTTATAGCAATACAATCTCGTCTTAAGAAACAAGACACATCTCAAATAAACAACCTAACCTTACAGCTAAAACAATTAGAGAAAGAAGAACAAAAAACCCCAAAGCTAGCAGAAGGAAAGAAATCATAAAGATCAGATCAGAAATAAATGAAAAAGAAATGAAGGAAACAATAACAAAGATCAATAAAACTAAAATCTAGTTCTTTGAGAAGTTAACAAAACTGATAAACCATTCGCCAGACTCATCAAGAAAAAAAGGGAGAAGACGCAAATCAATAGAATTAGAAATGAAAACGGAGAAGTGAAAACTCACATGGCAGAAATACAAAGGATCATGAGAGATTGCTACAAGGAACTATGTGCCAATAAGATGGACAACCTGGAAGAAATGGACAAATTCTTAGAAATGCACAACCTTCCGAGACTGAACCAGGAAGAAATAGAAAATATGAACAGACCAATCACAAGCATTGACATTGAAACTGTGATTAAAAATCGTCCAACAAACAAAAGTCCAGGACCAGATGGCTTCACAGGCGAATTCTGTCAAACATTTAGAGAAGAGCTAACACCTATCCTTCTCAAACTCTTCCAAATTATAGCAGAGAGAGGAACACTCCCAAACTCATTCTATGAGGCTACCATCGCCCTGTTACCAAAAGCAGACAAAGATTTCACAAAGAAAGAAAACAACAGGCCAATATCACTGATGAACAAAGATGCAAAAATACTCAACAAAATACTAGCAAACAGAATCCAACAGCACATTAAAAGGATCGTACACCATGATCAAGTGGGGTTTATCCCAGGAATACAAGGATTCTTCAATATATGCTAATCAATCAATGTGATACACCAGATGAACAAATTGAAGGAGAAAAACCATATGATCATGTAAATAGATGCAGAAAAAGCTTTCAACAAAATTCAACACCCATTTATGATAAAAACCCTCCAGAAAGTAATTATAGAGGAAGCTTTCCCCAACATAATAAAGGCCATATATGACTAACCCACAGCCAACCTCATTATCAATGATGAAAAACTGAAACCATTTCCTCCAAGATCAGGAACAAAACTAGGTTGCCCACTGTCTCCACTATTATTCAACATAGTTTGGAAGTTTTAGCCATAGCAGTCAAAGAGAAAAAAAATCCGAATTGGAAAAGAAGAAGTAAAACTGTCACTGTTGGCAGATGACATGATATTAAACAGAGAGCATTTTAAAGATGCTCCCAGAAAACTACTAGAGCCAATCAGTGGATTTGCTAAAGTATCAAGATACAAAATTAATGTACAGAAATCTCTTGCATTCCTATACACTAATGATGAAAAATCTGAAAGAGAAATTAAGGAAATAATCCCATTTACCATCACAACAAAAAAGAATAAAATACCTAGGAGTAAACCTACCTAAAGAGACCAAAGACCTGTATGCAGAAAACTATAAGACACTGATGAAATAAATTAAAGATGATACAAAGAGATGGAGAGATATATAATGTTCTTGGACTGGAAGAATCAACATTGTGAAAATGACTATACTACCCAAAGCAATCTACAGATTCAGTGCAATCCCTATCATACTACCAATAGCAATTTTCACAGAAGTAGAACAAAAAATTTCACAGTTTGTATGGAAACACAAAAGACCCCAATAGCCAAAGCAATCTTGGGAAAGTAAAAAAGAGCTGCAGGAATCAGGCTCCCTGACTTAAGACTATACTACAAAGCTACAGTAATCAAGACAGTATGGCACTGGCACAAAAACAGAAATATAGATCAATGGAACAGGATAGAAATCCCAGAGATAAATCCACGCACATATGGTCACCTTATCTTTGATAAAGGAGGCAAGAATATACAGTGGAGAGAAGACAGCCTCTTCAGTAAGTTGTACTGGGAAAACTGGACAACTACATGTAAAAGAATGGAATTAGAACACTCCCTAATACCATACACAAAAGTAAACTCAAAATGGATTAAAGACCTAAATGTAAGGGCAGACACTATCAAACTCTTAGCAGAAAACATAGGCAGAACACTGTATGACATAAATCACAGCAAGATCCTTTTTGACCTACCTCCTAGGGAAATGGAAATAAAAACACAAATAAACAAATGGGACCTAATGAAACTTAAAAGCTTTTGCACAGCAAAGGAAACCGTAAACCAGAGGAAAAGACAACCCTCCGAATGGGAGAAAATATTTGCAAATGAAGCAACTGACAAAGGATTAATCTCCAAAATTTACAAGCAGCTCATGCAGCTCAATATCAAAAAAACAAACAACCCAATCCAAAAATGGGCAGAAGACCTAAATAGACATTTCTCCAAAGAAGATATACAGATTGCCAGCAAACACATGAAAGAATGCTCAACATCATTAATCATTAGAGAAATGCAAATCAAAATTACAATGAGATATCATCTCACACTGGTCAGAATGGCCATCATCAAAAAATCTATAAGCAGTAATTGCTGGAGAGGGTGTGGAGAATAGGGAACCATCTTGCACTGTTGGTGGGAATGTAAATTGATACAGCCACTATGGAGAACAGTATGGAGGTTCCTTAAAAAACTAAAAATAGAACTACCATAGAACCCAACAATTCCACTCCTGGGCATATACCCTGAGAAAGCATAATTCAAAAAGAGTCATGTACCAAAATGTTCATTGTAGTTGTATTTACAATAGCCAGGACATGGAAGCAACTTAAGTTTCCATCAACAGATGAATGGATAAAGAAGATGTGGCACATATATACAATGGAATATTACTCAGCCATAAAAAGAAACAAAATTGAGTTATTTGTAGTGAGGTGAATGGACCTAGAGTCTGTCATACAGAGTGAAGTAAGTCAGAAAGAGAAAAACAAATACCATATGCTAACACATATATATGGAATCTAAAAAAAAAAAAATAATAATGGTCATGAAGAACCTAGGGGAAGACAGGAATAAAGACATAGACCTACTAGAGAATATATTTGAGGATACGGGGAGGGGGAAACATAAGCTGGGACAAAGTGAGAGAGTGGCATGGACATATATACACTACCAAACGTAAAATAGATAGCTAGTTGGGAAGCAACCGCATAGTACAGGGAGATCAGCTCGGTGCTTTGTGACCACCTAGAGGGGTGGAATAGGGAAGGTGGGAGGGCAGGAGATGCAAGGGGGAAGAGATATGGGAATCTATGTATATGTATAACTGATTCAGTTTGTTATAAAGCAGAAACTAACACACCATTGTAAAGGAAATGTACTCCAATAAAGATGTTTAAAAACAAAAACAAAAACAAAAAACTCTAGCTATGAGAGAGGCATGTGTCTAGAGAAAGGGGAACATGTGAATTAAAAAACTGGGTCCACTGGGCTAAGCATTCTCTCTTGGGCTCTTGGAAGGTCAAGTGCTTTAATAGAAGATGCAGCTTCTATTCAAATGGCATTTCACCTCATTACCTCAACTTCAAATGAAAAGCAATCTAAACTGTTCATACTGTTTTGTTTGAAAAAGCATGGTTTGGTTGAGGAAGAGAGTGAAATGCTGCTTGCATGGAAGCTGTGTGTGCCCATAGTGTCGAAGTAGCCCTTCATAGCTGGCCCATTCCATGGATGCTTTCAGATTCCATACTTATTCCTGCTAACCCCTGCTCAGTGGTATCTTTTTCTGTGAACTTGATTATTTTGAACCAATCTGATGGAGAGATGGTGGAGAGAGATGGGAAGTTTGGAAGATATGATATTTCAGTGGAGCAGGGAATGGGTTTGGAAGAAAGGATGGAGCCAGGTTGGGTACTGGAGGTGATGCAAGGTCAGGGAAATGTTTTCCTCTCTGACAGGAAGCTTGATGACAAACACAACTTCTAAAGATTTCTTGTTTTATCACATAATATATAAAAATAGTGGAATATATGAAAGCCTAGCAGAAATGAAGATGTTCATACTGGGCAAATAGTATATATTTAAACATGCAGATCTCACATCTATTTCTCATAGTCCCTTTTGCTTTCTCCCACCCATCTCCTCCCTTGTAAACCTGCCCTGGCCAGGGCTTAGCTATCTAGGGCAAAGATAATATTGTAGGATGGTCACTAAACATGTTTTTCATGGTATGTCCCTCATGGCTGGAGATAGAAATAGAATTTGTACACTCTCCTGCAGCCATTACCTTTGGCAATTTTGTTAAAGAGTTAGGGTTTTTTTTTCTATCTGGGTAGGTATAGGTTTAAGAATTGTAGCACAGGACACCACCTCCGGAGGCAGATAATCCACACGTAATTAACAAAATTAACTCGTTGTGAATTTTGTCTTCCTGTGTCCCAAATGTTATTTATCTGAAATAACATTATCCAAATGATTTAGTGTTTTAGATTAGAGATTTGTTTTCCAATTAGTGTCCTATTTATATTCTAAGTTATTCAAAATATTCCCTTGTTTTCTTCTCTTTAAATGGCCTAGTTTGAATTATTTTTGGTTAAGGTATTTAGAAGAATGTCTGCTAGCTTCTTAGTTGCAATTGTATTATAATATATTCTCAGAGGTGGTCTTGTTAAAATGATGTTAAATATAAAACCTGGAGATTTAAAGCAGATATACTAGAGCTTTAAATTATTTATTATTAATCAAGCCTTTGAAAATTAAGTTATATTTTTTACAAAGGTAAAGTGGTTTCTTGTACATAGCCTCATACCCTATTAAATAATCAGAATTTGAATTTCAACTCATCTTTTTATTTTCTGGGCTTTAGTTATTGCTGTCACTTTTAAAAATAGATTGTCTCATTTTTATGAGAATAAAATTATTTTTTAACATTTTGTAGGAAATTTTATGTGGAATTTTTTGAAACTGTTGTTCAAGAATTTTTAATTTACTTTTTAATAGCAGCTCAAGATTTTCAGTTTCCAACAGTGTTTTCTGTTGGATTCAAGTTTTGAGGAAACACATCTGTCATATTTTAATGCCATCCTACATTTTGATCTTTTCCCTGAACTCCTAAAGTGAGTCTTGTGCTACTTAATTTGTCTCAACACTTACTGTGTCTTCCTATGACTCATCAGCGTCTCTCTTTAGGTCATCTCATTATTATTTAGCATTATACCCTCTCAGCAGTGTGTATTCTCATGCTGTAAGCTTATATCCAATTTTCTTCATGATGCTCTCAGAGAATCTTCTATCTTTAGAGATCTCAGTGATGGATTCAGCAAAGCCTTCCAAAATGCTAGAATCAACACCAGTTTAATAAAGATTGCCATTCTCTCC
This sequence comes from Balaenoptera physalus, assembly GCF_965194825.1. Lineage (NCBI taxonomy): Eukaryota > Metazoa > Chordata > Mammalia > Artiodactyla > Balaenopteridae > Balaenoptera > Balaenoptera physalus. The sequence goes on from NC_138892.1 coordinate 75,468,186, forward strand.
TCTGGGAGGAATGCATTTATTATATTCATAATGTAACATACCTCTTTGTTCCTGTTAGTCTCATCCAGGCTTGACTGATTCCAAATAAGAGGATTGGGCAAGGAGGCAGGGATTGGTTGTGATTAGAAAGAAGATTCTTAGTCTGGGGAGTACTGGAAACTCAAAGGGTAATTGACCCAACAGCTGTTTTAGCTAGGGGAAAAGGTTATGTTCTTTGTAGGCTGAGTATAGCAGCTTGTGATCTAGGCAATAAAAAATGGGTAGAAAATAAAGGGAGGGATTCAAGAGGGATTAGTGAGTGTCCTGACAGGTGTGAAGAGTACAAGGACAGGAACTTGGAGGCAGGTGATAATTGGAAGAGCAGCTTGTAGTTGTCTGATGGATATGGGAATCTCATCTCTGACATAGGGTCCAAGGGTAGAGCCCAATGGATGCTGAAGTTCAACACGAGAAATGTGGGGGGAGGAATAAAGTAGAAAGGGAACTTGGGAATAAGGCAGAAGAACCAAGTAGAAGAATAGGGCTTAAGAGAGACCTGAGGCAGAACCTTAAGGGGTTGGCTTAGAGTTCTGATTCAAATGTGGCCTTGTCTTGAAATCTATGCTGTGGCTGTGAGCGCATGTGAAGATAAAAAGTCAGCATGAGGATGAAGAGAAGCAGAAAGAAGGATAGGAGAATGGTTAGTCTTAAAGGTGAGGAACATACAAATTTACAATAAAGCAGTGCATGTCTTTATTGTGCAACTTTTGAGTGTGAAAATATAGTCAACTTTGGAGGAAATTTTTACTTTATTAATTTCCCTGAAAATTAGACTGATACAGTTATTTTGTCTGGTTTATTTTGTTAGAAAGAATATTGGACAGGGAATCAGATGATGTTTAAAGTCCCAACTTTGCTAGTAACTTGCTATGTAATATTAAAAATTTGTACATCTATATTATATATATATATATATATATATATATATATATTTATATTTATATCTATGGGTCACATTTTTAATATGAAGAATTTAGTCTGCAGATAAGTAAATAGCCACTGTAATGAAGTTGATAATACATGGACCTTGGGGGCAGTCAGACCTGGGTTTCATAATTTGTTAGGTGTATAATTTGAGCAAATTACTTAAAATTCCTGAGCTCCAGTTTCCTCATCTGAAACATATGAATAATACACTTTCAAAAGGATTGTTGTAAGAAGTAGCAGTACTTAATATAATACATTTGTCATAGAGAACACTGGAATTTAATAAACATTCAGTGGTGGTTATTATTAATATTTTTGTTGTTATTAAATATAGTCAATATCTTTTAGGAAAGACCTCTTAAATCAAATCATCCAATATCTCCCTCCCCCATTCCCTCATGGAGTTTACCATCTATTCATTAAATGAATAATGAATGTTTACCATCTATTCATTTAATGAATAATCACAAATAAATATAATTACATACTGATATAAGCTATGAAAATTAGAGTACAGACTTAGACTAGGAAATAGGCCATTTTTGTAATTTGAATTTTATCATAGATGCAGTGGGAAAATTCATGATATTTGTTCAAAGACAAAATTCATTCGCTGCTGTGGGGAAAATGGTTGTGGGTTGTTAAGAGAATTATCAGCAGTTTAATTATTGATGAGATATTCTAGTTTGGAGAACACAAGTAGTTCAGACTAAGAAGATGAGGAGAAGTGAACAGATTAAAAAAATATTTTGGAGGTTGATTTTTTAAAAGTTTTGTATCATATAGTTTTAATATAAAAGATGTATACATAATATTATTTAAAACACATAAGATACATCAGTTTATAAGCTGCTTTTGTCACTTAAATTTGTTTTCCATTTTTCCATACTATAGATATATGTAGAAATAATTCCTTTTAATATAGCTACATAGAAACTATCATTTTCCATAATTTTAAATAATTTGCCTTTGATGGAGTTATGTATTCAGTTTAATTTGTTTTATTTTTCTGTTGTTATCTGTTTGATTTTTGTTGGCTCTTAGAAACATGATTACAATGAACACTCTATACCTATCTTTGTGTATCCTTGTCATGTTTGTAGATGTGGGTGAACTTATCTTTATGATAAACTCCTAACAGTAGAATTGTTAGGGATGAAGAAAGTATTAATTTTTCAGAAATGTACTGAAATGAAGAGGATTGCTAAAGTCAAGAAAACATTTGCCTAGCTCGTATTGAGAATGAAATCTTAATGAAACAGCATAACAAAATGATATGAAAGAAATAACAAATATTAAAATTTTACTTTGGTGGTGAAAACTTTTGGAGGACTAGTATAACAACCTAATATATTATTGCTTACATATTTTTTTTATTTTTTTACATCTTTATTGGAGTATAATTGCTTTACAATGTTGTTTAGTTTCTGCTGTATAACAAAGTGAATCAGCTATATGTATTCATATATCCCCATATCCCCTCCTTCTTGAGCCACCCTCCCAGCATCTCTATCCCACCCCTCTAGGTTGTCACAAAGCACTGAGCTGACCTCCCTGTGCTATGCAGCTGCTTCCCACTAGCTGTCTATTTTACATTTGATAGTGTATATATGTCAGTGCTACTCTCTCACTTCGTCCCAGCTTCACCCTCCCCTGGTCGCCATATCCTCAAGTCCATTCTCTATGTCTGCATCTTTATTCCTGTCCTGCCACTAAGTTCATCAGAACCATTATTATTATTTTTTTTTAGAATCCATATATATGTGTTAGCATATGGTATTTGTTTTTCTCTTTCTGACTTACTTCACTCTGTATGACAGACTCTAGGTCCATCCACCTCACTACAAATAACTCAATTTCGTTTCTTTTTATGGCTGAGTAATATTCCATTGTATATATGTGCCACATTTTCTTTATCCATTCATCTGTCAATGAACATTTAGGTTGCTTCCATGTCCTGGCTATTGTAAATAGTGCTGCAGTGAACATTGTGGTACAAGTCTGTTTTTTTTTGTTTTTTGTTTTTAATTATGGTCAATTGAATTTTTTTTAATTTTTGTTTTTATTTATTTGTTTATTTACTTATGGCTGTGTTGGGTCTTCGTTTCTGTGCGAGGGCTCTCTCCAGTTGTGGCAAGTGGGGGCCACTCTTCATCGCGGTGCGCAGGCCTCTCACTATCGCAGCCTCTCTTGTTGCAGAGCACAGCCTCCAGATGCGCAGGCTCAGTAATTGTGGCTCACGGGCCCAGTTGCTCCGTGGCATGTGGGATATTCCCAGACCAGGACTCGAACCCGTGTCCCCTGCATTGGCAGGCAGATTCTCAACTACTGTGCCACCAGGAAAGCCCACATGTCTGCTTTTGAATTATGGTTTTCTCAAGGTATATGCCCAGTAGTGGGAATGCTGGGACCTATGGTAGTTCTATTTTTAGTTTTTTAAGGAACCTCCATACTGTTCTCCATAGTGGCTGTTTCCATTTACATTCCCACCAACAGTGCAAGAGGGTTCCCTTTTCTCTACACCCTCTCCAGCATTTATTGTTTGTAGATTTTTTGATGATGGCCATTCTGACTGGTGTGAGGTGATACCTCATTGTGGTTTTGATTTGAATTTCTCTAATGATTAGTGATGTTGAGCATCCTTTCATGTGTTTGTTGGCAATCTGTATATCTTCTTTGCAGAAATGTCTGTTTAGGTCTTCTACCCACTTTTGGATTGGGATGTTTGTGTTTTTGATATTGAGTTGCATGAGCTGCTTGTATGTTTTGGAGATTAATCCTTTGTCAGTTGCTTCATTTGCAAATATTTTCTCCCGTTCAGAGGGCTGTCTTTTCATCTTGTTTATGGTTTCCTTTGCTGTGCAAAAGCTTTTAAGTTTCATTAGTCTCCCATTTGTTTATTTTTGTTTTTTTTCCCATTATTTTAGGAGGTGGGTCAAAAAGGATCTTGCTGTGATTTATGTCATAGAGTGTTCTGCCTATGTTTTCCTCTAAGAGTTTTGTAGTGTCTGGCCTTACATTTAGGTCTTTAATCCATTTTCAGTTTATTTTTGTGTATGGTGTTAGGAAGTATTCTAATTCGTTCTTTTACATGTAGCTCTCCAGTTTTCCCAGCACCACTTACTGAAGAGGCTGTCTTTTCTCCATTGTATAGTCTTGCCTGCTTTATCAAAGATAAGGGACCCTATGTGCCTGGGTTTATCTCTGGGCTTCCTACCCTGTTCCATTGATCTATATTTCTATTTTTGTGCCAGTACCATACCTTCTTGATTACCATAGCTTTGTAATATAGTCTGAAGTCCAGGAGGCTGATTCCTCCAGCTCTGTTTTTCTTTCTCACAATTGCTTTGCCTATTCAGTGTCTTTTGTGTTTCCATAGAAATCGTAAAATTTTTTATTCTAGTTCTGTGAAAAATGCCATTGGTAGCTTTATAGGGATTGCATTGAATCTGTAGATTGCTTTGCGTAGTATAGTCATTTACACAATGTTAATTCTTCCAGTCCAAGAACATGGTATATCTCTCCATCTGTTTGTATCGTCTTTGATTTTTTTTCATCAGTGTCTTATAGTTTTCTGCATACAGGTCTTTTGTCTCCTTAGGTAACTTTATTCTTAGGTATTTTATTCTTTTTGTTGTAATGGTGAATAGGAGGATTTCCTTAGTTACTCTTTCAGATTTTTTGTTGTTAGTGTGTGGGAATGCAAGAGATTTCTGTACATTAATTTTGTATCCTGCTACTTTACCAAATTCATTGATTAGTTGTATTAGTTTTCTGGTAGAATCTTTAGGATTCTCTATGTATAGTATCATGTCATCTGCAAACAGTGACAGCTTTAGTTCTTCTTTTCCAATTTGGATTCCTTTTATTTCTTTTTCTTCTCTGATTGCTGTGGCTAACACTTCCAAAACTATGTTGAATAATAGTGGTGAGATTGGGCAACCTTGTCTTGTTCCTGATCTTAGAGGAAATGCTTTCAGCTTTTCACTTTTGAGAATTATGTTGGCTGTGAGTTTGTCATATATGGCCTTTATTATGTTGAGGTAGGTTCCCTCTATGCCCACTTTCTGGAGAGTTTTTATCATAAATTGGTGTTGAATTTTGTCACAAGCTTTTTCTGCATCTATTGTGATTATCATATGTTGTTTTTTCCTTCAATTTGTTAATATGGTATTGATTTGTGTATATTGAAGAATCTTTGCATTCTTGGGCTACACCCCACTTGATCATGGTGTATGATCCTTTTAATGTGCTGTTGGATTCTGTTTGCTAGTGTTTGGTTGAGGATTTTTATATTAAAATATGTTCCTCAGTGATATTGGCCTGTAATTTTCTTTTTTGTTACATCTTTCACTGGTTTTGGTATCAGGGTGATGGTGGCCTCATAGAATGAGTTTGGGAGTGGCCCTCCCTCTTCTATATTTTGGAAGAGTTTGAGAAGGATAGGTGTTAGCTCTTCTGTAAATGTGTCATAGAATTCTCCTCTGAAGCCATCTGATCCTGGGCTTTTTTTTGTGGAAGATTTTTAATCACAGTTTAAATTTCATTAGTTGTCATTGGTCTGTTCATATTTTCTGTTTCTTCCTGGTTCAGTCTTGGAAGGTTGTACTTTTCTAAGAATTTGTCCATTTCTTCCAGGTTGTCCATTTTATTGGCATATAGTTGCTTATAGTAGTCTAAAGATGACACAATCAGATGGAGAGATATAGCATATTCCTGGATTGGAAGAATTAATATTTTGAAAATGATTCTACTACCCAAAGCAATCTACAGATTCAATGCAATCCCTATCCAAGTACCAATGGCATTTTTCACAGAATTAGAAAAAAAAATTTTTACAGTTTGTATGGAAACACAAACGACCCTGAATATCCAAAGCAATCTTGAGAAAGAAAAACAGAGCTGGAGGAATCAGGCTCCCTGTTTCCTCCAGGTTGTTGGATCAGACTATACTACAAAGCTACAACAATCAAGATAGTATGGTACTGGCACAAAAACAGAAATATAGTTCAATGGAATAGGATAGAAAATCCAGAGGTAAAACCATGCTCCTATGGTCACCTAATTTATGACAAAGGAGGCAAGAATATATAATGGAGAAAAGACAGTCTTCAATACATAGTGCTGGGAAAACTAGACAGCTACCTGTAAACAAATGAAATTATATTACTCCCTAACACCATATACATAGTAAACTTGAAATGGATTGAAGACCTAATTGTAAGACTGGATACTATAAAACTCTTAGGGGAAAACATAGGCAGAATACTCTTTGCGATAAATCACAGCAAGGTCTTTTTTGATCCACGTCCTAGAGTACTGAAAATAAAAACAAATATAAACAAATGGGACCTAATTAAACTTAAAACCTTTTGCAGAGCAAAAGAAACCATAAACAAAATGAAAAGACACCCCTCAGGATGGGAGAAAATATTTGTAAATAAAGCAACTGACAAGGGATTAATCTCCAAAATATACAAACAGTTCATGCCACTCAGTATCTAAAAAAACAAACAACCCAATCAAAAAATGGGCAGAAGACCTAAATAGACATTTCTCCAAAGAAGACATACAGATGGCCAGAAAGCACATTAAAAGTTGCTCAACATCACTAATTATTAAAAAAATGCAAATCAAAACTACAATGAAGTATCAACTCACACTGGTCAGAATGGCCATCATCTAACAATCTGCAAACAATAAATGCTGGAGAGGGTGTGGAGAAAAGGGTACCCTCCTAGACTGTTGGTGGGAATGTAAATCGATAAAATCACTATGGAGAACATTATGGATGTTCCTTAAAAAAACCGAAAATAGAGCTAACATGTGATCCAAGAATCCCAATCCTGGGCATGTATCCAGAGAAAACCATAATTTTAAAAGATACATGCACCCCAGTGTTCATTGCAGCACTATTTACAGTATCCAGGACATGGAATCAACCTAAATGTCCATTGACAGAGGAATGGATAAAGAAGATTGGGTAAATATACACAATGGAATATCACTCAGCCATAAAAAAAATGAAATAATGCTACTTGCAGCTACATAGATGGACATAGATGTTGTCATACTGACTGAAGTAAGTCAGACAGAGAAAGACAAATATCACATGATATCGCTTATATTTGGAATCTAAGAAAGGGTCCAATGAACTTATCTACAAAACTGAAATAAGCTTACAGATGTAGAAACCAACCTTATGGTTACCAGAGGGTTGTGGAGAAGGATAAATTGGGAGATTAGGATTGACATAAATACTCCTATACAGAAAATAGATAACTAATAAGCACGTGCTCAATACTCTGTAATGGCCTATATGGGAAAAGAATCTAAAAAAAGAGTTGATATATGTACATGCATAACTGGTTCACTTTGCTGTACACCTGAAACTAACACAACATTGTAAATCAGCTATACTCCAATAAAAATTTTTTTTTAATGATAGGGAGGTTATCATGAATTATTTAGGAGGTTTCAGTATAATCACATGAGCCCTTAAAAACAGAAGAGAAAGGCAGAATAGAAAGTGAGGAAGATGCAACATACGGGGGAGTCACAGAGGTTTAAAGCATGAGAAGGACCTGACTCACCTTTACTGGCTTGAAGATGTAGGGGACCACATGGAAATCATGAATGGAAATGAATTCTGCCAACAACCTGAAGGAGATTGGAAGTTAATTTTCTCCCAGATCCTGTAGAAAGTAGGACCCAGGCTAGTTGACACTTTTATGTCAGCCTTGTGCAACCCTAAGCACAGTAACCAGCTGAGCCTGTTGCGATTTTGACTTATGGAACTGTCAGACAGTGAATGGGTATTGTTTTCAGCCACTGAGTTTATGGTAATTTGCTATGGAAGGAATAGTTAACTAATACAATTGACCCTTAAATAATACAGGTATTAGGGGCACCAACCCTCTGAAGAGTTGAAAATCCACATGTAACTTTGCAGTCACTCCTTCATTTCCAAGTTTCTGCATCCTCGGATTCAACCAACCATGGATCATGTAGTACTGTAGTATGTATTTATTGAAAAAAATATCCTCGTAGACGTGGACCTGCACAGTTCAAATCTGTGTTGTTCAAGGTCATCTGTACTTATTTTGGTAGCTAGAAGTGGGGTGCAGTCATAATAAACTCCTAAAAGTGTAGGGTGGCTTTAAAATCATGGAATGGGTAGAGATGGGAGAATTTTGAAGAACATATAGGAAGAACTTAGATTGCTTTATACAATCTTGATGAGCTGAAAAACCATTCACTTACTCAAATGGCAAAATACTCTCAAATGAAGAAGGTCAGTGTACTCTAGAGAAAAGATTGAGGATGTGACTCTGCAATTTGTGCTAAAGCTTCAGAGTGATGTAAAAATCAAAATATTCAGTTGTAGGAAAGGCTCTTTGAAGATATTAAGTGTGTGGCCCCTAGGTCGCCTCAGTTATCTTAGCAGAAGTCAGAAATAGAGATAGGGTGCTCTAACAATGTTCTGCAGAGGAGCTTCTTGTCTCATGAAGTGAATCCCCATGACATACACAGGAGACCCACAAAGCTCTTGAGCATTTTATGCCAGCAGAAACGCTGCTAACTTAGACTGAAAGAGAGAGTGTGAATGAACTAAAAGAAGGCTGTTGGACCACCTCCTCAATTCTACTGGCAGGAAACAGCCTGATAAAATACCCAGCTACAGTCTCTTGCTACATTTCATAAAAAGAGGGAAATGATCCAGAGGTTAGAGCTGCAAATCATGGAAAACTAATAAAGTTTACACAGATGGACTACAAAATTTCTTTGGACTGGTGACTCCATTTTACCTTACATTTTCCCCCTTTTTGATCCAGAATGTCTATAACTATGTCTGACCCAGTGTTGTATGGCTAGGACAGATAATTTGTTTTTTTTTTACAGACGTCCCTGATAGGAAGAACTGTGATCCATGGTAGATTACATCCTGAGCCTTAACCACACCTGATTTAGGTGATGAGAATTGGAACTTTGGAGTTGATAAGATTTAGATATACTTAAATATAATACATTGGTTAGTAGGCACTGAAGTAGATGCTGAGAGTACTTAGATGAATTTATCATCTTTCTTACCTTCAAGTATGTTATAAAAGCTGAGCTTATAAGTATTCTATATATACCACATCTTCTTTATCCACATGTCTATCTACAGGACAGTTAGGTTGCTTCCATATCTTGGATTTTGTAAATAATTCTACAATTTGTGCATATATCTTTTCAAATTAGTGATTTTGTATTCTTTGGATAAAACCACAAGTGAAATTTCTGGATCATTTGGTAATTCTATTTTTAATTTTTGAGGAACCTCTGCACAGTTTGCATAGTGGCTTCACCAAATTACAATCCCAGCAACAGTGCAGGAGAGTTCCCTTTTCTCACATCCCCATCAACAATTCTTATTTGTTGTCTTTTTAAAGATAGCCATTCTGACAGGTGTGAGGTGGTATCTCATTGAGTTTTAGATTTACATTTCCCTAATGATTAATGATGTTGAGCATGTTTTCATGTGCTTATTGGCCATCTGTATGTCTTCTTTAGAAAAATGTCTGTTCATGTCCTCCACCCATTTTTTGACCAGGCTGTTTGCTTTTATTGATGTTGAGTTGTATGACTTCTTTATATATTTTGTATATTAAGCTCTTATGAGATATATTGTGTGCTAATATTTTCTCCCATTCAGTAGTCTGTCTTTTTATTTGATGACAGTTTATGTTGCTATGCAAAAGCTTTTCAGTTTTATGTAGTCCCACCTGTTTATTTTTGCTTTTGTCTCCCTTGCCTGAGGAGACAGATCCAAAAAAAAAAATATTGTTAAGATGGATGTCAAAGATTGTACTGCCTATGTTTTCTTATAAGGTTTATGGTTTCAGGTTTTAAATTTCAGTCTTTATTCCATTTGAGTGTATTTTTGTTAATGGTGTGACTAAATAGTCCAGATTTATTCTTTTGCTGTCTAGTTTTCTCAACAACTTTATTAAAGAATCTGTATTTTCCCCATTGTGTATTCTTGCCTCCTTTGTCATAGATTAATTGAGCATATAAATATGGGTTTATTTCTGGGCTTGCTATTTAGTTCCATTGATGTATGTTCTGTTCCATTGATCTGTTTTTGTGCCAGCACTACTGTTTTATTTACTGTAGCTTTGTAGTGTATTTGAAATCAGGGAGCATAATACCTCCACTTTGTTCTTACTTCTCAAGGTTGTTTTGGCAATTTGGGATCTTTTGTTTTTCCATATAAATTTTGGCATTATTTATTTTAGTTCTCTGGAAAATGCCATTGGTATTTTGATAGGGATTGCAATGAATCTGTAGATTGCCTTGGGAAGTATGGTCAGTCACTTTAGCAATATAAATTCTTCCAAACCATGAGCACAGTATATCTTTCCATTTGTTTGCATCATCTTTGATTTCTTTCCTCCGTGTCTTATAGTTTTCAGAGTACAAGTCTTTTACCTCCTTGGTTAGTTTCATTCCTAGGTATTTTTGTTTTTGATGCAATTGTCAGTATGATTGTTTTCTTAATTTCCTTTTCTGATAGATTGTTCTGCATATTAATTTTATATCTTGCAGTTTTACTGAATTCATTTATTCATTATTATTTATTCATGAATTATTTATTTATTTATTTATTTATTCTGAATTATTTATTCATTATTATTATTCTAGCAGATTTCTGATGGCATCTTTAGGATTTTCTATATACAGTATCATGTCATCTACAAACAGAGATAGTTTTACTTCTTCCTTTCCAGTTTGGATTACTTTATTTGTTTTCTTGTCTGGTTGCTGTGGCTAAGAACTTCCAATACTGTGTTGAATAAAAGTGGCAAAGTGAGCATCCTCGTCTTGTTCCTAATATTGAAGAAATTGCTTTAGCTCTTACCACTAAGTATTATGTTGGCTGTGTGTTTGTCATATATGGCCTTTATTATTTTGAGTTATATTGCCTCTATACACACTTGTTGAGAGTTTTTATCATAAACGGATGGTTTTCTCTGGTCAGATGCTTTTTCTTTATCTATTGAGATGATCACATGATTTTTATTCTTCAATTTGTTAATGTGGTGTACCACATTGGTTGACTTGCAGATATTGAACCATCCTTGCATCCTTGGGGTAAATCCTGATCAAGGGGTATGATCCTTTTAATGTATTTTCGAATTTGCTTTCCTAATACTTTGTTGAGGATTTTGGTTCATCAGTGATATTGGCATGTGATTTTCTTTTTTTGTAGTGTCTTTGTCTGGCTTTGGAATCAGGGTGATGCCAGCCTCAAAGACGGATTTTGAAGTATGCTTTCCTGTTCAATTTTTGAAGTAGATTGAGAAGGATAGGTGTTAACTTCTCTAAATGTTTGGTAGAATTCACCTGTGAAACCATCTCATCTTAGACATTTGTTTGTTGGGAATTTTTTTGATTACTGATTCAATTTCATTACTGGTAATCAGTCTGTGCATTTTTTCTATTTTTCCTGATTTAGTCTTGGGAGATTTTACATTTCTAGAAATTTATCTATCTCTTCTAGGTTGGCCATGTTATTGGTGTACAAGTTTTTTTGGTAATATTCCCTTATGATCCTTTGTATTTCTGTGCTGTTGGTTGTAACTTGTCTTCTTTCATTTCTCAACTTATGTATTTAAGCTGTCTCTCTGTTTTTCTTGATGAGTGTGGTTAAAAGTTTATCAATTTTATCTTTTCATAGATCCAGCCTTTAGCTTCATTGACCTTTCCATTATTTTTCTTAATCTCTATTTCATGTATTTTTTCTCTGATCTTTATTATTATTTTTTCCTTCTATGAACCTGGGTTTTGTTTGCTCTTTGTTTTATAGTTGCTTACATGTAAAGTTAGATTGTTTATTTGAGATTTTTCTTGTTTTATGAGGTAGGCTTGTATCACTGTAAACTTCCTTCTTACAACTGCTTTTACTGGGTCCCATAGATTTTGGAATGTTGTGTTCCCATTTTTATTTATCTCCAGGTGCTTTTTGATTAACTCTTTTGTGTCTTCAGTGAACCATTGGTTGTTTAGTAGCATGATGTTTAGACTCCACGTTTTTATGTTTTTTCCATTATTTTGTGTTTGTTTTTTTTTTGTAGTTGATTTCTATTTTCATGACCTGGTGGTTGGAGAAGATGCTTGATATAATTTCAGTCTTCTTAAATTTGTGTTCCATCCTGGTTAATGTGCACCTAAAAAGAACATATATTCTGTTACTTTGGATGTAATGATCTATATATATATCTATTTAGTCAATTGGGTTTAGTGTGTCATTTAAGGATAATATTTCCTTTATTTCCTTTTTGATTTTCTATCTGGATTTTCTTTCCATTATTGTAAGTGGGGTGTTAAAGTCCCCTACCATTATTGTGTTACTTGCAGTTTTTCCCTTTATGTCTGTTAATATTTGTTTATTGTATGTAGGTGCTCCTATGTTTGGTGCATATATATTTCCAATTATTATATCTTCTTGATGGATTTATTTCTTTATCATTATGTAATATCTTTCTTTGTCTCTTGTTACTGTTTTGTTTTAAATTCTATTTTATCTGATATAAGTATTTAACTCTAGCCTTTTTTTTCATGTCCATTCACATGGAATACCTATTTCCGTTCCATCACTTTCAGTCTCTATGTGTTTAGATCTGAAGTGAGTCTCTTGTAGGTAGCATATATATATATATAGGGTTTTTTTTTTTTTTTATCCATTCAGCCACTCTGTCTTTTGATGGGAGCATTCAGTCCATTTAATTTAATTATTTGTTTCTTCCAGTTTTATTGAGATATAATTGACATACAGCACTATATAAGTTTAAGGTGTACAGCATAATGATTTGACTTATATACATCATGAAATGATTATCACAATAAGTTTCATGAATATCCAACATCATTATAGATATAAAATTAAAGAAATGGAAAAAATAATGTTTTTATTGTAATAAGAACTCTTAGGAGTTTCTCTCTTAACAAGTTCATATATAACATAGAGCAATGTTAATTATATTCATCACATTGTACATTAAATCGCTAGTAGTTATTTATCCTGTACCTGGAAGTTTTGATTGCTTTCATTCAAGTCCCCATTCCCTCATTCCTCACCTCTGGTAACCACAATTCTGATCTCTTTTTCTATGAGTTTATTTGTTTGTTTTTGAAGTATAACTGACTTACAACATTATGTTGGTTCCTGTTATACAACATAGTTTTTTGGTATTTCTATACATTTCAAAATGATCCCCTTGAAAAGTCTAGTTATATCACTATACAAGGATATTACATAGCTATTTACTATATTCACTACACTGTACACAGTAATTTATATATTTATGTGATAATTTTAAGTTGCTGATCTCTTAAGTTCAAACACATTTTAACAAGGCTGCATTTTTACCCCTGCCAAAAGTTTACTGTTTTGGACATCATAGTTTACATCTTTTTGTTTTATCTCTTAACTACTTACTGCAGTTAAGATGATTTTACTACGTTTGTCTTTAAACCTTCCTACTAGCTTTGTACGTAGCTGATTTACAACCTTTATTATATGTTTCCCTTTGCCAATGAGATTTTTTCCTTTCATAATTTTCATGTTTCCAGTTGTGGCCTTTTCTTTTTTGTTTAGAGAAGTCCCTGAACGTTTCTTCTAAATCTGGTGTGGTGGTGCTGAAATCTTTTAGCTTTTGCTTCTCTGTAAGACTTTTGATCTCTCCATCAAATCTGAATGAAAGCCTTACCAGGTAGAGTATTCTTGGTTGTAGGTTTTCCCCTTTCATCACTTTAAAGGTAGTGTGCCACTCCCTTGTGGCCTGCAGAGTTTCTGCTAAAAAGTTAGCTGATAGCCTTATGGGAGTTCCCTTGTAAGTAACTTGTTGCTTTTCCCTTGCTTCTCCTAAGATTCTCTCTTTATCTTTAATTTTTGCCATTTTATTTACAGTGTGTCTTGGTGTGGTCCTTTTTGTGTTAATCCTGTTTGAGACTCTGTACTTCCTATTCCTGGACACCTGTTTCCTTTTCCAGGTTAGAGAAGTTGTCAGCTAGTATGTCTTCAAATATGTTCTCTGCCCCTTTCTTTCTCTCTTCTCCTTCTGGGACTCCTATAACGTGAATGTTAGTATGCTTAGTGTTGTCTCAGAGGTATCTTAAACTATCCTCATTTTCTCATTTTTAAATTCTTTTTTATTTTAATCTGTTACTCACACTACTCCATCTTCCAGTTTGCTGATCCATTCCTCTGTATCATGTAATCTACTGTTGATTACTTCTAGTGTATTTTTTATTTCAGTTATTGTTTTCTTCATCTCTGTTTGACTCTTCTTTATATTTTCTCTTTGTTTAAAACTTCTAAATTCTCACTCTGTTCATCCAATCATCTCCCTAGTTCTTTGAATATCTTTACAATTATTACCTTGAATACTCTATAAGGTAGATTGCCTATCTCTACTTCACTAAGTTCTTCTTTTGGAGTTTTTATCTTGTTCCTTCATTTGGAAGATATTCCTCTATTCCTCGTTTTGTCTAATTTGGTGGTTTTATTTTTTTGTATCTAGTAAGTTGGTTACCTTTCCCAACCTTGGAGATGTGGCCTTTTATAGAAGTTGTCCTTTGTGTCCCAGCATCACTCTCTCCCCTCTGGTCACCAGAGCTATATGCTTTAGGGATGCCCATTATTTGGTCTGTGTGAGTCCTTCTGGTGTAGAAGGCTGATTACTGTGGGTGGTCTGGTAGGTGTTGGTGGTCCCTGGTCTGGTTGATTGCCAGGCCCTGCCTTGTGTGGAGGCTGCCAGCCACTGGCTGGTATTGCTGGGTCACAAGACTGAAGGTGGCTGGGCCCTGGAGGGTCCCTGGGCTATTGTTGGCCCACTGGTGGGTGTGGCCATTTCCTGATATGGCTGCATGTGGGGCCCGGGGTCCCTCAAGCTGGTGTTGTCCTGCTGGTGAGTGGGGCTTGATCCTGGGACAACTGGCTGAGGGGTCCAAGGTGTCTCAGAGCTGGTTTTGGCCTGCTGGATCTGGTTTTGGGTGGTGCTGGGGCCCAGGGGTTCCCAGGACTAGTTCCAACTCACAGGTGTGTGGGGCCGGGTTCTCTGTTCTCTCACTGCAGGTGTCTGGGGGTCTCAGAGCTGATGTTGTCCTGCTGGTGAACAAGGCTGGAGCCCACAGTGTCCCGGGGCTGGTGCCCACCCATTGGTGTGTAGGCTGTGTCCTGGTACTGGAGGTTACATGGCTCTGGTAGTCCTAGGTCTGGTTTCTTCCTGCTCCTGGTGGGGTCTGAGAGCCAAGAATCCCAGGGCTGGTGCCTGCCCACTGGTGGGTGAGGTGAGGTCCTGCAGCTAGTGCTACTCCACTGGTGGGCAGAACTGAGTCACAGTATCTTTGGCTGCAGGGCCCTGGAGAGATCTAGTATTGTTATTTCAGTACACTGGTTGGTGGGGCTGAGGCACAGGGCATCCTGAGTCTGGTGCCTACTCACTGGTGGGTGAGGCTGGTCCCAGGACTAGTGCTGGCCTACTGGTGGGCAGAGTTGGCTCCCAGTGTCTCTGGCTTACAGGGCCCTAGGGTTCCCAGGGCTAGGGTCAGTGCACTGATGTTTGTGGCTGGGCCTTAGACCCTCTGATGGACAGAGCCATATCCCAAGGTGACTGTGAACTCAGGAGGGTCTTAATGCAGCCTGCCTGCTGCTGGGTGGGGCTGAGTGTCTGCCTGGGCAGTTACTTGCCCCGAGGCATCCCAGTACTGGTGCCTAAAGGCTGGTAGCCCAGCCAGGTGCCAGCACTAAGAAGCTTGAGGGAGGATTCCAAAATGGTCCTTGCCAGCACTAGTGTCTACACGGTAGAAAGAACTCCCCAAAATGGCTGTCACTAGTGTTCATATCCTCAAGTTGATCTCCAACTGCCTCCTGCCTCTCTGGGAGGCTCTCCAACATCAGCAGGTGGGTCTGACCCAGGCTCCTTTGAAATTACTGCTTCTGCCTAGGGTCCCAGAGCATGTGAGATCTTATATGTGTCCCTCAAGAGTGGATTCTCTGTTTCCCCCAGCCCTCCAGCTCTCCTGAAAGCAAGCCCCACTGGCCTTCAAATCAAAGCATTTTGGGGACTCATCTTTCCATGCAGGACCCTGGGCTCTAGAGCCCAACGTGGGCTTCACTAGCTCCTTGGGGAGAAACTCTGTGATTACAGTTATCCTCCCTTTTGTGGTTTGCCAACCTGAGGCTATGGATCCTGACAATACCACATCTTTAACATCCCACCCATTTCTCTGTGGTTCCCTCCCAACATCTCTAGTTTTAGAAGGTCTTCTCTGCCAGTCTTCTGGTCATTCTCATCAATAGCCACTCTGCAAATTGTTGCAACCTTGGTGTACCCGTGGGAAGATTTGAGCTCAGCATCTTTATACTTAGCCATCTTGGCCACTCCCACATTTAAAGTAATTATTTAAATAATTACTTTAAATAATTATTTATTTAAAATAAATAAGTTATTTACTGATAGGTATGAAACTCTTGCCATTTTGTTTATTGCTTTCTGGTTGTTTCTGTACTTTTTTTGTTCCTTCCTTCTTCTTTTGCTCACTTCTCTTCTGATTTGATGACTATGCTTAAGGCTATATTTGGATTCATTTCTGTTTCTTGTGTATGTATTTATCATAAGCTTTCGGTTTTTAGTTACCATGAAGTTCATGTATAACTCTCTCTCTCTCCTTCTCCCTCTCTCTATATGATATTTTAAGTTGATAACCTCTTAAGTTTGAACATGTCCTAATAACCCTGCATATTTACTCCTTCACACACACCCCCATGTTTAATGTTTTTGGAGTCATATTTTACATCACTTTGTTTTGTGTATCCTTTAACTACTTCCTGTGGATATAGATGATTATACTTCTTTTGTTTTTTAACCTTCCTACTAACTTTATAAATGCTTGATCTCCTTACTAGTGTCTGTGTCCCCAGGGTGAGTTGTATTTGCCTGCTGCCTCTCTGGGAAGGTCTCCAAGATCAGCAAATGGATCTGACCTAGGTTCCTTTCAGATTATTGCCTTTGTGCTGGGACTTGGACCTTGTGAGATTTTGCACTTACCCTTTAAGATTCTCTGTTTCTTACAGCCCTCTGACTCTCCCATATTCTAGCCCTGTTGGCCTTCAAAGCCAGACATCCTGGGAGCTTGTCTTCCCAGTTTACGACCCCTGGGTTGGGAGCCTTATATAGGGGTTAGACCACTCACTCCTTGGGAAGAACCTCTGCAATTGTGATTATTTTCCCATTTGTGGGTCACATGCACAGTGGTATGTGTCTTGACTATGCTGTGTCTTTGCCCTTCATATCCATCTTATTGTGGTTCTTTCTTTATATCTTTAGTTGTGGAAAATCATTTTTGCTAGTATCAGGTTATTCTCATAGATAGTTGCTTTGTAAATAGTTGTAATTTTGGTGTGCCCATGGGAGGAGGTGAGCTCAGGGTCTTCCTACTCTGCCATCTTGGCCACACTTCTCCATTTCCCCCCTTTTGAATCAGGGTATGTTAATTTTTTCCATTGGGTTGTAGAATTGTTTATATTAACCTTTATCACATACCCTGGATAGTAATCCTTTATTAGATGTATGATCTGCAAATACATCATTCCATCCCATAGGTTGCCTTTTTCACTCTATTTATTATGTTCTATGAGTTACAAAGCTTCTTAGGTTTGATGTAACCCCATTTGTCTATTTTTGGTGTACTTTTGTGTCATGTCCAAGAAATCAATCAAGACCAATGTCATGAAGTTTTTCCCCTATGTTTTTCTATATGTTTTATAATTTTAGGCCTTTTGTTTAAATCTTTAATCTATTTTGAGTTGACTTTTATGCATGGTGTAAAATAAAGGTCCAACTTCATTCTTTTCTATGAGGATATACAGTTTTCCCCACACTATTTGTTGTAGAAAGTGTACTTCCCTCATTGAATGTCGTTGGTTGGGATACTTGTTAAAGATCACTTGACCATATATGTTAGGGTTTATTTCTCAGATTTCTGTTGTATTTTATATGCTTATTTGTCTGTTGTTATACCAGTACCATATTGTTTTGATTACTATAGTTTTGTAATATGTTTTGGAATCAGGAAATGTGAGTCCTCTAACTTTGTTCTTTTTCAAAATTGTTTTGGCTATTTGAGGTCCCTTGAGATTTCATGAATTTTTGGATGCATTTTACAGTTTATTACTTTAAAAAATTTCCAGTGAGATTTTGATAGAGATTATGTTGAATCTGTAGATTGCTTTGGTTGTATGAAAATCTTAACAATATGTCTCTTGCAAGCCATGAACACAGAATATATTTCTACTTATGTATGTCTTCCTTAATTTCTTCCAGCAATGTTTTATAGTTTTCAGTGTAAAAGTCTTTCACCTCCTTGGTAACTTTTATTCTTAATTTTTAAATTATTTTAATGCTATTGTAAATTGAATTTTTCTTAATTTGTTTTTTGGTTTGTTCATTATTAGTATATAGAAACACAACTTATTTTTTCTTTTGTTTTTTTAAACACAACATATTTTTATGTTGATTTTTTATCCTGCAACTTTGCTGTAGTTGTTTATTAGTTCTAACAGATTTTTTTTAATGTGTACTCTTTAGGGCTTTGTGCATATAAGCTTATGTCATTTGCAAACAGAAGTAGTTTTACTTCTTCCTTTTCAATTTGGATACCTTTTACTTCTTTTTTTTTTTTCCCTAATTGCTCTGGCTAGAACTTCCATTATGGTGTTGAATAGAGGTAGCCAGGGTGGGTATCTTTCCTTTTCATGATCTTAGAGGAAAAACCTTCAATCTTTTATCATTGAGTATGGAGATACTTGTGTGCTTTTCATAAATGGTTATTATTATGTTGATGTAATTACCTTTTATTCCTAGTTTGCTGAGTGTTATCTTGAAACGGTGTTGAATCTTGTCAAATGCTTTTTCCACATCAATTGAGATAATCACACGATTTTGTTTTTATTCTGTTACTGTGGTATATTAAATTTATTTTAATGCCTGAGCCATCCTGGCATTCCAGGAATAAATCGCACTTGGTCATGGTGTATAATCCTATTGATGTGCTGTTGAATTCAGTTTGCTTGTGTTTTGCTTAGGATTTTTGCATTAATATTCATCAGGGATATTGGTCTGTAGTTTTCTTGTGTTGTTTTCGTCTGATTTTGGTATCAGGATAATGCTGGCTTTATAGAATAAACTTTGAAATGTCCTCCCCCACCCTTTTCAATTTATTGGAAGAGTTTTAGGAAAATTAATGTTAATTCATCTTTAAATGTTTGAGAGAATTCTTCAGTGAAGCCATTTGGTCCTAGACCTTTTTTTGCTGACAGGTGTTTGGTTACTGATTTAGTCTCCTTACTAGTTATTGGTCTATTCAGATTTTACATTTCTTCATGATTCAGTCTTGGCAAATCATGTGTTTCTAGGAATTTATACATTTATTCTAGGCTATCCAGTTTGTTGGCCTAAAATTATTCATAGTATTCTATTAAAATCTTTTTTTTTATATCTGTGGCATTCATTATAATGGCCCTTCTTTTGTTTCTGATTTTATTTATTTGAGTTTTCTCGTTTTTTCTTAGTCTCACGAAGGGTTTTTCAATTTTGTTGATCTTTTTAAAAAGTCAACTCTTTTATTGAATTTTTGGTATTTTTATATTCTCTGTTTCCTTTATTTCTGCTTCAATCTTTATTATTTATTTCCTTCTGCTAGCTTTGAGTTTACATTGTTCTTGTGCTTTTTTGGGTGTTTTGTTTTTGTTTTTTTAGTTCTTTGAGGTATAAAGTTAGATTGTTGATTTATAGTCTTTTTTTCTTTTTTTTATACATGCATTTGCAACTATAAACTTCCCTCTTAGCACTGCTTTCACTGCATCCCATATGTTTTGGTATGTTGTGTTTTCATTTTCATTTGTTTCAAGGTATTTTCTAATTTCCCTTGTGACTTTTTCTTTGACCCATTGGTTGTTTAAGAGTGTGCTGTTTAATTTCTACATATTTGTGTATTTTCTAATTTTCTTTCCACTAGTTATTTCTAAGTTTTTCCAGTGTTATTGGAAAATATACTTTATAGAATTTCAAGCTTCTTAAATTTGCTAAGATTTGTTTTGTGGTTTAACATGTGGCCTCTCCTGGAGAATGTTCTGTGTACACTTGAGAAGAATGTATGTTCTGTGGTTGTTGGGTGGAGTGTGCTGTATATGTCTGTTAGGTGCAGTTGGTCTGTAGTATTGTTCAAGTCCTCTATTTCTTTATTGATCTTCTGTTCAGTTCTATATTGTGAAAGTAGAGTATTGACGTTTCCTACCATTATTGTATTGATATATTATCTTTTTTAATACACTGCTGGATTTTTGTTTAATACCATTTTGTTCATATTTTTTGCATACAAAATACTAAACTAATAGAATCCAAATAGTAAAGGTGTTGTCTTTATTATTGTGCAATTCTAAATATCCTCTTTTTCCTATTTTTCCTTTTTTTTTTTTGATAATTGAGGTTTCAGAAATGTTGTAAGAATTGCCTTTTGTCATTAATCTCAGACTCAAATATTTTTGTTGATAAATGTGATGTATTTTACTAAATGTTCTATGACATAGTATGTGGTCAATGTTAGTAAATGTTCCATAAGTTAAAACAAATTTTGAGGAAATTCCATGGTGGTCTAGTGGTTAAGACTATACTCTTTCACTGCTGAGGGTGTGGGTTTAATCCATGGTGAGGGAAGTAAGATCCCACAAGCTGTGTGGCACTCCCCCTGCCCCCGCAAATAATATAATAAGTAGAAATCACTGAGACGAAAGATGGTCCTTGACTTGTTGGTAGAGTGAGTTTTACAGGTGAAGTCTGAGTGAAATAAAACATCTGTTATGGATTCAGGATCTAAAAGGGTGGCTCTATTGAAAAGTGGCAGGAATGATGAAATTAGAGACTTCACAGTGGCTGCATTTTATGACGATTATTGTGTCATAATTAATGTTTGAAATTATTGTAGGACCTATATAGAACCACTAGAAAATGGAAGGCTTCATGATTGGAATTCATAATCAGATCAATTTCTATTAATGGAGAGGATAAATTAAGGGCATAGCAGCCTGAGATCAGTTAGGAACAAGAAAACTGCAGTAAGCCAAGCAACAGTGTAAAAATATGAAGTTACTAAAGGCAGTGGAGAAGTGGTAATGGAGAAGTAGTAAGAGATATGTAAAAATATTACAGTTAGGAAAAAAACTCAACTGTAACAATCAAAAAAAGACAAAACAAACCAGATCAAACCAAAACAAACCACTAAGTCTCTCAGAGGCCATTTATTCTTCATGTGCTCAGTTCTGGAAAGGATTACTCATTTCTAATAATACTCAAATAATATCTTTGTTTGGGGGATGAGTTCTATTATTCTTTCTCTGTGCCACAAAAATAGGAGAATACAAGTATAGGAAACTATTTTCAAAATTGGTTTGGGGGGTAAATTTCTATTTTGATATAATTTCAACTGTACAGAAAATTTACTAGATTATTACCAGAAACTCTTGTATGCCCTTTACCCAGAATGTTTACTTTTGACAGACGTTAACTTTGTCATATTGCTTTATCATTTTCTTTCCCACTTCCCTCTCTCTCATCCACCACTCTCATATTCCAATTTTATATATTTTTTCAGAACCATCTGAGAGTAATTTGGAAACGTTGTCAGAGACATTGTGCTCCATTTCCTCTAAATACTTGAGTGTGTATTTCTTTTTTTAACATTAATTTTTATTGGAGTATAGTTGATTTACAATGTTGTGTTAGTTTCTGCTGTACAGCAAAGTGAATCAGTTATATATGTGTATATATATATATATATATATCTCCACTCTTTTTTAGATTCTTTTCCCATATACATTTCCATTACAGAGTATTGAGTAGAGTTCCCTGTGCTATACAGTAGGTTCTTAATTGTTGTGTTATATATACAGTAGTGTGTATATGTCAATCCCAATCTACCAATTTATCCCTCCCTCTTTTTTCCCCCTTGTTAACCATATGCTTTTTTCTACATCTGTGACTCTATTTCTGTTTTATAAATAAGTCCATTTGTACCATTTTTTTATATTCCACATATAAGTGATATTATGATATTTGTCTTTGTCTGACCTACTTCACTCAGTATGACAACCTCTAGGTCCATCCATGGTGCTGCAAATGGCATTATTTCATTCTTTTTTATGGCTAATATTCCACTGTATATATGTACCACATCTTCTTTATCCACTCATCCATTGATGGACATTTAGGTTGCTTCCATGTCTTGGCTATTGTAAATAGTGCTGCAATGAACATTGGGGTGCATGTATCTTTTCAAATTATGGTCTTATCCAGATATATGCCCAAGGACTGGGATTGTTGGATCATATGGTAGCTCTATTTTTACTTTTTTAAGGAACCTCCATACTGTTCTCCATAGTGACTCTACCAATTTGCATCCCTACCAACAGTGTAAGAGGGTTCCCTTTTCTCCACACCCTCTCTAGCATTTATTGTTTATAGATTTTTTGGTGGTGGCCATTCTAACTGGTGTGAGGTGATACCTCACTGTAATTTTGATTTGCATTTCTCTAATAATTAGTGATGTAAAACATCTTTTCATGTGCTTTTTGGCCATCTGTATGTCTTCTTTGGAGAAATGTCTAGATCTTCCACCCAATTTTGATTGGGCTGTTTGTTTATTTGATATTGAGCTGCATGAGCTGTTTGTGTATTTGGAGATTAATCTCTTGTCAGTCACTTCGTTTTCTTTCTTTGATCCACCTCTTAGAGCAGCTGTCCCCAACCTTTTTGGCACCAGGTGCTGGTTTCCTGGAAGACAGTTTTTCCATGGACGGTGGGGGGGATGGTTCAGGTTCTAATTCAAGCAATGGGGAGCGATGGGTAGGGCAGATGAAGCTTCACTCTCTCGCCCACTGCTCACCCCTTGCTGTGGAGCCTGGTTCCTAACAGGCCATGGACCTGTACCAGCCCGCAGCCTGGGGGTTAGAGACCCCTGTCCTAGAGTAATGAAAATAAAAGTAAACAAATGGGACCTAATTAAACTTTAAAGCTTTTGAACAGCAACGGAAACCATAAACAAAATGAGTGTGTATTTCTTAATAAGGATGTTCTCTTTCACAATATGATAATCAAAATCAGGAAACTTTACAATGAAACAATGAATTTATCTAATCCACACTCCATATTCAAATTTCAACAGTTGTCCCAATTTTTGTAGCTCTATATGCCCAGTCTAAAACTTAATCAAAAATTGTACATTGAATTTAGTTGTCCTAATTTTTAGTCTCTTTTAACCTAGAATAGTTACTCAGCTTGTCTTTGTCTTTTTTTGCCTTGCCTTGTTTTTAATAAGAACTTTAGATTTACAGAAAAATTGTGAAAATACTACAGAGAATTTTGTATATCCCTCACCCAGTTTCCTCTAACAGTAATATATTACGTTAACATGGTATATTTGAAACAACTACTATAACAATGTTAATACAACTACTAAACTACAGACTTTACTTGAATTTCACTTGTTTTTCCACTAATGTCATTTTTCTATATCAGAATTCACTTCAGGATACCTCTTTGCATTCAGTCATCCTGTCTCCTAGTACTCTCTGTTATGTGACAATTTTTAAGTCCTTCCATGATTTGGATGACTTTGGCAGTTTTGAGAAGTACTAGTCAGATATTTTGTAGAATGTTCTCCAAATTGGGGTTGTTTGATATTTTTCTCATGCTTAGATTGGTGTTACAGGTTTGGAGGGGTGGGTTACAGTGGTGAAATGCCCTTCTTATTACATCATATCAGTGGTACATGATATCAACCTGACTTATCACTGGTGATTGTTAACATTGATCACTGACCAATGTGGTACTTACCAGGTTAAAATTGCTCAACATAATGATGTATCTGTCCTTTTCTTGTATGGTCAGTTCTTTATATATTTTGGAACTATAATGTTAGATGCATACAGTATTGAGATTATTGTATCTTCCTAATTAATTGAACCTTTTATTATTACACAGTAACAATTTCCAGCAATCTTTTTTAAATTTAAAATTTACATATTTGCTATTAATGTAGGTACACTGATTTTCATTAGGGTTAGTTTTTTTTTTTTTTTCCTTTAGTGTATCTTTCCATTCTTTTCTTTTGAATTTTCTAAATTCTTAAATTCTAATGTCTGTTATAAATAGCTATGTATGGATTTTATTTTTTATACAGAATGTCAGTCTTGGTTTCTAATCTGTAGCATTCAGTTCATTAACATGTACTTTTGTAACTGTTGCTCTGGATTTATTTCGATCACTTATTTAGTGTTTCTCATGTGCTTCACACTTTTTTTTCTTTAGTTTCTTTTGAATTGGTTATATTTTTAAAACACCATTTCACAATCTTTCTTTTCTAACCTTTAGATTACAAAGTCCTTAAAAATTGTAGTTTCCTAGGAATTTCCAATATATTTACTTAATTTATCAAATTCTATTTACTTTAAAGAATTTTTTACTTTCTCCCTGAATAATACAAGAACATCAGAAGATTTTAACTTAAATTCTCACCCTCCTGATCAATGCTATCATTATCATTTGTATTTGTTATTTTAGTTTTTAACATTACTATTATTGATTTTCTTATCAATAATATTCATTAAGATTTTAAGTCAATATTTATTAAGGTTTTTCATATTTACCACTTCCCTTATTGTTTCTTCATTCATCTCATGTTTGATCATTCTCCTTCAGCTTGAAGTCCATCCTTTAGAAATTCCTCAAGACAATGTGCTTGGCTGTAAATTCACTCAATTCTATTTTGTTTAAAAATACCTGTAGTTCATACTTGTTCTTAAAAGAGATATACTGTATAAAATCCTAGAGTGATAGCTATTTTCTTTCAAAACCATTCAAGATATTTTTTCAATTGTATTGTAGCTTCCAATGTTTCTTCTGAGTAGCCAGCTCTTAATTTAACATTCTTATCTTTGTAGGTCATCTGTCTTTTCTCTTTGGCTCGTTTGAAGATATGCCATTTTAGCTCTGGTGTTTTGACATGTCCTTAATATGTATATAGGTATAAATGTACTTTTATTTATGTTGCTTGAAATTCATTGGACTTTTTGAATCTGGAAATTGATGTTTCTCAACAGTTCTAGCAGTTTCCTGGCCATTCTCTCTTCAAATATTGCATCTCCTCTATTCATTTTTTCTTCTCCTTCTGGACCTCTGCTTAGATGTACATTAAAACTTTTACCTTTTCCCTCCATGTCACTAAACCTCTTTGCAATTTTTCCCATATCAGCCCCTCCATGCTTCATTAGTGATAAATTCTTTATATCCATCTTTCAGTTCACTAATTCTTCTGCTGTGTATAATCTGCTGTTAAATCCATCTACAGTCTCTATATTATTTCTAGAAGTCCTATTTTTTCTCCATATATTCTTGATTATTTTATAGTTCTTTGCTAGTTCCTCATATTTCCATTCTTCTCTATATATTATGTATATTATACATACTTACATTGTGTATATTATACATAATATTTTTAGGGTTCTAAGTCTGTGTTAGATTCTGCAGCCTGCTTTTCCTGGAGAGTTTAAAACATGGTACATTTTTTCTTTAGGGTTTTGAGATATTTTAGAATGAGCTCATACATATTTTAAAACTTTTAATGTGATAGTATTTTGAGATGTAGTTTGAAGGCAAATTCTTCCAGACAGATTTTATACTTACCAACTAACTGTGATCACTTGAATTAAGCTGAATTCTTGGTTTGAAGTTTGTAATTACCCAGGTAGTTAAAATTAAGGCAGCAAGCCTGGTTAAGGTCTGAAATATTAGGAGACATTTTTTCTCTTTCATTAACCACCACATTTTAAGGCATGGATTTATTTTTTAGGTCCCTCCAAAGTAAATGTTTTTATCTAATTTATGCTACATTCAGGCAATATAGTCATTGTGATCTAAGCTTTATGCTATGAGTTGTTTATTTATTGAATTCTCCACCTTGTGAGTACTCCCTCACCTTTCTTTTTGGTCTCTCATCTTTATGCCCTAAGGATCCATAAATTAATGCAACCATTATGGAGAACAGTATGGAAGTTCCTTAAAAAACTAAAAATAGAACTACCATATGATCCAGCAATCCCACTACTGGGCCTATACCATGAGAAAACCATAATTCAAAGAGGGACATGTACCACAATGTTCACTGCAGCTCTATTTACAATAGCCAGGACATGGAACCAACCTAAATGTCCATTGACAGATGAATGGATAAGGAAGATGTGGCACATATATACAATGGAATATTACTCAGCCATAAAAAGAAATGAAATTGAGTTATTTGTAGTGAGGTGGATGGACCTAGAGTCTGTCATACAGAGTGAAGTCAGAAAGAGAAAAACAAGTACCGTATGCTAACACATATATATATAGATTCTAAAACAAAAACAAAAACAAAAACAAAAACATGGTACTGATGAACCTAGTGGCATGACAGGAATAAAGACGTAGACATAGAGAAAGAACTTGGGAACATGGTAGGTGGAGGGGGAAGCTGCAGTGAAGTGAGTGTAGCATCGACATATATACACTACCGAGAGTAGCATCGACATATATACACTACTGAATGTAAAATGGTTAGCTAGTGGGAAGCAGCAGCATAGCACAGGGAGATCAGCTTGGTGCTTTGCAATGACCTAGAGATGTGGGATAAGGATGGTGGGAGGGAGAGGCTCAAGAGGAAGGGGTTATGAGGATATATGTATCCATATGGCTGATTCACTTTGTTGTACAACAGAAACTAACACAGTATTGTGAAGCAATTATACTCCAATAAAGACCTATTTAAAAAAAAAAAAAGCCCAAGATTAAACTTTCCAGGGTTTACCTCTGTCTTTCTTGCTTTCCATCTTCAGTTTCTAATTGGTCCTTACTTTTCTTTCCAGGTTATCAGAGCATTTATAAATACTTTTTGCAAATTTTCAGCATTTTAAATTATTTTCAGGTAGATGCTCAGTCAGGGTGTTTTAGATTGCCGTAATGCTGAGAGTGGAAATCTTGTGATTCACAAATAGGAAAAAAGAAGAAAAAAGTACAGCTGGATTAGAAAAATTAACTGATTACTGACAATGGAGGGATGCTAAAAATGATGTGTGTATTTTCTTCAAATGACAGTTATTATCTGCATTGCCACCTGCAGTTGATGCATGTGCAAGTTCTCCCAACACAACCAGTACTGGAGAGCATCATCTCTTTCAATGACTGATAACTTAATACATGTAAAATTGCACCCCATTGTTATTTCAGTAAGAATCTTCATTTTTATTGTGACCAGTCTACTAAATGCTTATCCACTTATTAAATTTTGTCTTGCATAAAAAAAAAAAGATGTTTAATATTCTATGAAAAGACATGCAAAGATAAATTAATTGATCTCTTAGTCATAAAGACCTGGAGAAAATGTCACATACAAACTGGCATAGATTATTGGAGTTGAATCATATTCTTGAGGACCAAAACACTTGTTTGGCTCTAATTCCACAATTTGTAGTTCCTAGGAAAAACAGAAGAGTCTGAGCTATGATTAGTGATAGGACAAAAGAAGCATGAAGTATACCTTTAGAGCATTAAGATTACTCTTTGGAAGATTCTCCTGGACTTGTCTCTGTATTCCCTCAGGTAAAGCAGGAAACCATGCACATACCTTGCATTATCCTAGTGCACTTTGCTCTTGGTATCAGCTGGGAGCTATATGAGCATAAATATTCCATAGACATTTAGAAAGAAAATTGGGTGGAAGTTTTGCTTTGCTTAATTTTGCTTATGTATTATATGTTTTCCTGATATATTGAGTGCCTGTTATGTGTAGATATTTAAATCTGTCGGTTTACAAGAGGTTTATAATATGAATTTTTCTCTTATAGAGTTTATAATCGACTTGGGGAAAGAAGGGTAAAAAATATGTGCTTGTAACAATTTAGCAATAATTAAATGCTAAACCTGTGGTACTGACTTTAAGTGCAATAGGAGCACAGAGAAGGCCAAGTTTTGTGTGAGGTTGACTGGGATAAGGTTTCCTAGAACAAGTATAACTTCCTCTGGGGATGTAGAAATTTTGGGGCAGAATAGGGAAAAGTTTAACACACTATGGTATGCCAGGGTGTGGGAATTGGCACAGAGCAAAAATAAGAGCAAATAAATAACCAGGTTGATGAAAGAAGAAAGAAATATTGAAAACCAAGATTAGGAATACGTTTTAATCACATAATAGAAATCTTAGAAGTCATGGGAGACTATTTCATATTATAGATACTACATTATATTATATTAATTATATATGATAGTGTGAAGCTATTGAATATTCTTGGGCAAAGGACTGACATGTTGAAAGTGCTCAAAGTTTAGCTTTATCAATAAATGTGGATCTATAGGATAAACTCAAATTTGAAACTAGGAATATATTTTGTTAGAGCCCACCTATTAGTAGTATGCTTTTTGTTTGGTTATATAAAAATAAAATGTATATTTAATATTCATTTATATTATATACTATTAATATAAAATATCATTGTATTTAAGTATGCTTTTTGTTGTTTTAGAGGAATTCCAGGGAAGAAATGTGGTACAATCATCCTTACAGCAGAGGAATTAAACTGTTGCAGAGTAAGTAAATATTTCTTTGGATGAAAAAGTATTTCCAATACTCCTTTGAAATGATATTTTTCAAACTATACTTAAATGATTTTTCTTGAGAAGTTTTAGCAAAAAATAATTAAAACTGTATTATATAATTCTAAATTCATAAAATATCATTTTAGATACTTAGTACTTTAACCAGAGAGACTACATTCTATAGTCCAAATAGGATAATCAGTTATTTTAACAGTCTTTTTAATGAATAGAAATTATTAAAATAAAACCTAATGGTAATATCATTTGGGGGGGCATTAATAATATAAGGAATTGTCAATTGTATCAACCGATTCAGTTCTTGCAAAAATTTGAAGATTTTATGTGTGATACTGAAGGAATATGTCTAGTCACTTGACTGTAACCATTTTGCATAACATACTTGTTTTTCTGTATTTCTAATTGAATTAATTCAATATTCATATATGGTCTCATGTTTTCTTAGCTTGGGAAGCCCACATTTGTAGAAATAACCAGCTACCACTCCAACTAAGAGTATAATGACATAGAGTGCATATTCATTAATCTTAGAAAACTGCTATTTTTAGTTGTGATTTGCTGATCTAGTCTTCTTTCATACTTCTCGTCTCTGAATTTGTATATGTATATGGTAATCTGTGTTTGTATAATGAGGGAGGAAAGAGAAAAAGAAATTCAACGTCAATAAGATGCATGTTCTTTATTGTGACATTAACATGCTATTTTGTCAAAGTCTTGATATTAAGAATATTTTGTATGAATATGCTAATGAAGAAATTATTATGAGTTCTAATTCAAAATAGAACCAAGATATCAAGGTCATAGATTGAGTGTTGCCAGGCTGCATCTTAAACATCTTCTGCTTTCAATTCTGTTGTTTTGCCTGGAGGAACAAGAAAATTATAAAGCCTCCATGCAAATGAAGTCGAATATGTTACTTAGTGATCCAGAGGCATTTTCACCATTCTTTATACTAATAAAGCTTTAAAAACATCTGGAATTATCTTTTAATATTACTTATTAATAATATTAATATTATTTACATATTTGCCACACTTAGAAATTATAGATCTAATATTTTTAAATTGTTTAGAATCTTGATCTAACTTCACTTATGTATCCTACGTTCTGATTCTTAGCTACGGACACTGATAATCAGCATCATTAAAATAATCATTGAAATAATATTATTATGCTAGTATAGTAGAAGAAACAAGTGTGTTCAAAGCAATGACCATAGTTAACTTCACACAATGCCTTTTAAATGTGCATTTTATGGTACTTTAAAAATATCAGGCATTATCACTTAGAATTTGGAATGAAGTAATTTTATTTCAATTTGACATTATACAAATTGACACTTATTTTCTTGAAAACACATTACCATTTGTTAGCTTGAGCATAAACTTTGGAATCAGGACGCCTAAATTTCAGTATTATCTCTTCCACTATTCAGCTGAGTGAAATTTTTTGGAGCTTTAATTTCTACATTTGTCAACAGCTAAAAGTCTTTATACAGACATACCTCATTTTATTGTGCTTCACATATATTGCATTTTTTACAAATTGAAGGCCTGTGGCAGCCCTCTGGTGAACAAGCCTATCAGCACCATTTTTCCAACAGCATTGCTCACTTCTAGTCTCTGTGTCACATTTTGCTAATTTTTGTACACTATCAAATTTTTTCATTATTATTACATTTGTTATGGTGATCTGTGATCAGTCATCTTTGATGTTACTATTGCAGTTGTTTTTGGGCACCACAAAATTAATAAATATGTGTGTGCTGACTGTTCCACCAACTGGCCATTCCCCTGTCTCTTTCCCTCTGCTCAGGCATCCTTATTCTCTGAAACGCAACAATATAGAAATTAGGCCAATTAATATCTCTATAATGCCCGCTAAGCATTTAAGTGAAAGGAAGATTCACACATCTCTCACTTTAAATCAAAAGCTAGAAACGATTAAACTTACTGAGAAAGGCATGTTGAAAGCCAAGCTGAGATAGGCTGAAACCTAGGCCTCTTGGGCCAAGCAGTTAGTCAAGGTTGTGAAGGCAAAAGAAAAGTTCTTGAAGAAAATTTCACATTCTACTCCAGTGGGCACACATATGATAAGAAAGCAAAACATCCTTATTGCTGATATGAAGAAAGATGTAGTGGTCTGGATAGAAGAACAAACCAGCCACAACATTCCCTTAAGCCAAAGCCTAATCCAGAGGAGGGCCCTAGCTCTCTTAAATCCTATGAAGGCTAAGAGAGGTGAGGAAGCTGCAGAAGAAAAGTTCAAAGCTAGCAGAGGTTGGTTCATGAGGTTTAAGGAAAGAAACTCTGTCCATAACATAAAAGTAGTACAAGTGAATCAGCACGTGCTTATATATAGAGAAGTTGCAGCAAGTTATACAGATGTGCTAACTAAGATAATTAGTGAAGGTCACTGCACTAAATAACAGGTTTTCAATGTAGATGAAATAGCCTTATATTGGAAGGAGATGCAATCTAGGACTTTCATAGCTAGAGAGGAGAAATCAGAGCCTTGCTTCAAAGTTTCAAAGGGCAGGCAGACTCTCTTGTCTTGCAGCTAGTGACTTTAAGGTGAAGCCAATGTTGATTTACCATTTAGAAGATCCTTGGGCCGCTAAGAATTATGCTAAATTTGCTCTGCCTGTGCTGTATAAATGGAACGACAAAGCCTGGATGACATCACATGTTTACAGCATGGTTTGCTGAATATTTTAAGACCACTGGTGAGACCTACTGCTCAGAAAAAAATGATTCCTTTCAAAATATTACTACAAATCTACAGTAATCAAGACTGTATGGTACTGGCACAATAACAGAAATATAGATCAATGGTACAGGATAGAAAACCCAGAGATAAACCCACGCACATATGGTCACCTAATTTATGACAAAGGAGGCAAGAACATACAAAGACAGCCTCTTTAATAAGCAGTGCTGGGAAAAGTGGACAGCTACATGTAAAAGAATGAAATTAGAACACTACCTAACAGTATACACAAAAATAAACTCGAAATGGATTAAAGACCTAAATGTAGGACCGGACACTATAAAACACTTAGAGGAAAATCACTCTTTGACATAAACCACAGCGAGATCTTTTTTGACCCACCTCCTAGAGTAATGAAAATAAAAAACAAAGGGGACCTAATTAAACTTAAAAGCTTTTGCACAGAAAAGTAAACCATAAACAAGACGAAAAGGCAACCCTCAGAGTGGGAGAAAATATTTGCAAACAAAACAACAGAGAAAGGATTAATCTCCAAAATATACAAACAGATTGTGGAGCTCAATATCAAAAAAAAAAAACAACCCAATTAAAAATTAGGTGGAAGACCTAAATAGACATTTCACCAAAGAAGACATACAGATGGCCAAGAGGAACATGAAAAGATGCTCATCACTAATTATTAGAGAAATGCAAATCAAAACTACAATGAGGTATTACCTCACACCGGTCAGAATGGCCATCATCAAAAAATCTAGAAGCAATAAATGCTGGAGAGGGTGTGGAGAAAAGGGATCCCTCTTACACTGTTGGTGAGAATGTAAATTGATACAGCCACTATGGAGAACAGTATGGAGGTTCCTTATAAAACTAAAAATAGAACTACCATATGACCCAGCAATCCCACTACTGGGCATATACTCTGAGAAAATCATAATTCAAATAGAGACATCTACCCCAGTGTTCACTGCAGCACTATTTACAATAGCCAGGTCATGGAAACAACCTAAATGTCCAACAACAGATGAATGGGTAAAGAAGATGTGGCACATATATACAATGGAATATTACTCAGCCATAAAAAGGAACGAAATCAGGTCATTTGTAGAGACATAGATGGACCTAGAGTCTGTCATACAGAGTGAAGTAAGCCAGAAAAAAACCCAAATATCGTATATTAATACATATATGTGGAATCTAGAAAAATGGTACAGATGAACCTATTTGCAGGGCAGGAACAGAGACATAGATGTAGAAAACAGACATGTGGACATGGGGGGAAGGGGAGGATGGGACGAATTGGGAGACTAGGATTGACATACATGGACTACCATGTGTAAAATAGATAGCTAGTGAGAACATGCTGTAAAGCACAGGAAGCTCAGCTCGGTGTTCTGTGACGACCTAGATGGGTGGGATGGGGGTGGGGGGTGGGAGGGAGGTCCAAGAGGGACGGGATATAGGTATACATATAGTTGATTCACTTTATTGTACAGCAGAAACTAACACAACATTGCAAAGCAATTATACTCCAATACAAAAATAAGTTAAAAAAACAAAACAAAACAAAAACCAAAATATTATTGCTCATTGACAATGCACCTGGTCACACAAGAGCTCTGATGGAGATGTACGAGATTGATGTTGCTTTCATGCTTGCTAACACAACACTCATTCTGCAACCCGAGGCTCAAGGAGTAAGTTCGACTTTCAAGTCTTGTTACTTAAGAAATAATACATTTCCTAAAGCCACAGCTGCCACAGATAGTGATTCCTCTGATGGATCTGGGCAATGAATTGAAAACCTTCTGGAAAGGATTCATCATTCTAGATGACATTAAAAACATTCGTGGGGAGAAGCCCAAATATCGACATTAACAGGAGTTTGGAAGAAGTTGATTCCAACCCTCACAGATGAATGACTTTGAGGGGT
Organism: Balaenoptera physalus; assembly: GCF_965194825.1. Lineage (NCBI taxonomy): Eukaryota > Metazoa > Chordata > Mammalia > Artiodactyla > Balaenopteridae > Balaenoptera > Balaenoptera physalus. Next base: position 75,501,558 of record NC_138892.1, read on the forward strand.
TTAAGACTCCAGTGGAGGAAGTAACTGCTGATGTTGTGGAAATGGCAAGAGAATTAGAATAGGAAGTGGAGCCTGAAGATTTGACTGAATTGCTGCAATCTCATGATAAGACTTAAACAGATGACAGGTTGCATCTTATGGATGAGCAATGAAAGTGGTTTCTTGAGATGGAATCTACTGGTGAAGATGTTGTGAAGATTGTTGAAAGGACAACAAAGGATTTAGAGTATTACATAAGCTTAGTTGACAAAGCCACAACAGGGTTTGAGTGGGTCGACTCTGATTTTGAAAGAAGTTCTAACTACGGGTAAAATGCTATCAAACAGCATTGCATGCTACAGAGAAATCAATCCTGAAAGGACAAGTCAATTGATGGGACAAGTTTCATTGTTGTCTTATTTTAAGAAATCGCTACAGCCACCCCAAACTTCAACAACCACCACCCTGATCAGTCAGCAGTCATCAACATCGAGGCAAGACTCTCCACCAAAAAAAAATTGTGACTCACTGAAGGCTCAAATAATAGCATTTTTAGCAATTGAGTATTTTTAAATTAAGGTATGTACATTGCTTTCTTAGACATAATGCTATTGCACACTTCATAGACAACAGTATTACCTCCTCCAGATGGTTACTTTGCAGAATTAAAAATGGGCCATATTTGAGAAATGGGTAAATTATAAATTTACACAAATGTTTATTTTCAGTGTGGTAATCCTAATTATCTCAACCATAGTTTATTTCAAATGCAACTTTTGTGATATATCTTGTCAAATTCTAGAGTAAGAATTAAAGTAATTTTGAAGTCATATTGGAAATGTTTCTTCACTCAGTATTTTTAAGGTAGCTTGAAATTGTCCACAAATAATATTTTTCATTCTGATTGATTGATTCAAAAATATTCACAAAATGTATAACGTGCTAGTCCCTGGAAAGGAAGCTTGGAATACAATGGCAAGAAAATACAACAACAAGCAACCCTTGTCCTTTTCCCTAATAAACATGTAGTTTGTGGAAAAGACGGACATTAATCAGATGACTGTATAGGTAAATATTTCATGATGTGTTCTAAGTGATAAATATAAGAGTACCATGGAGAATCATAATTTATATTGGGTGGAGGTAACTTCGGGACTCTTTGAGAAAATTCCATTTTAGCTTAGACCCAAGTAATGGTTTGTCAGCCAAAGGGTAAGATTTGGAGTACACAGCTTGTATAGGGCCCAAAGAGGGAAAGAGTGTGTCTGGTGTGTGTTAGTTAGCAAGGGGATGGGAGTTGGGGAATGATTGAGATAAAACACTGCCAGATAAAGGTGGAAAAGGCTGCTCAGAGTTTGTTTGCTGTTGGGCTTTTGTAGACAATGTTAAAGATTCTGTGTTTATCCTAAATGCAAGGGAAAGCCTTGAATAATTTTAAGTTATGAACAAAATTAATTTCTTTGATGTTTTAAGTCCATTACTCTCTCTGCTGAATGGGGAATCGATTGGATAGGTCCATGAAGGTGGATCTATGGATTGGATAAGTGGAAGAGGAAGAAAGGAATAAATGCCAATGTGCATGTCCAGGTGAGAGAAGAGGTTGGCTTGGACTAAGGTGGTGCCTGTGTAGCTGGATTGAAGATTTGAAAATTTTTTTAGAGATAGAATTATGCAACTTGATGATGGATTGGATAAAAGGTCAGGAAAGGGAAGAGTCAAGGACAACTTCCTTGAGCACTTTGGGTGGATGATGAGTCACTCATGAGTTGGGAAAAATTACTGGAGAAGCAAGTTTGATTTGAACTTGTTAGAAATGCCTTTGAACATTTAAGTGGATTTCTTCAATAGGAAGTTTGTTACTCTGGTGTGGAGTATTAAAGAAAGGTCTTAAAATTCTCTCAGGGTGGCATTAAGCATAAGAGTTAAAAAAAAAGACTGTAATGATGCTTGTATATTTCTAGAAGTAGTAAATGCTTGTTTTTTCGCCAGAAATTAGACTTGTTTTGTGCTTGATATGGGTGGAATCTCTCCTAAGTTATTAACTTGAGTAATTACAAAAAATATTTTCCCCAAGTTTATATCATTTGGTGCATTGAAAGAAATTTTTTTCTGTTGAGTCAGTTATTCATTTTGCAAGCCTTATGAAATATAATTTGAAAAACTACAATTTGGTATTACATTTACCAGTGATCATATGAAAAATCATGTTTTAATAATATTTAGTCTCTTTGAAGTTTTAGTCAGCATTTATTTGAAATATTCACATTTCAGGATTCTACTAAGTATTTTAAGTACATCAGAATGTTTTTTGGTAATTTGTGTTTTGTTTTAGGCGCTTTGGAAAAATGTCTTAAAGGAGTGATTTATTTCTGTGGCAAGAACAATAAAAAAAATTTGTACTTAAAAAAAAAAAAGAACAATGTCTTTGTCCCATGTTCTTGGAAAACCACTTTCTCCTAAGGGTATTTTAATATATGTGAAGATACTTAATAAGTATTTCTGAACTCTGCAAAATGAAGTGGTGAATTAACGTTTTCACCAAGTAATATTTAAAACTGTGACTTCTTGATTTAATGTGAATTACTTTGACCCTCCACCCGCTTCAAAAATTGTTAGCATCTCCTTTCAGTTAAAAAACCAAACAAATCTAAAATACTGATTTTAATTTTTAAATTACTATATAATTTATACCCTTTAAATATTGCTTATCATCATTGAATAATGTTTAACTTCCTTGATTTATGATACCTCATCTTGTTTACCTTTAAGCTAAATCATGTAAGTTATGAGTGCTTGAGTCTATAAATTGATAAAAATGATTGGTTTGACAAAATAATTAATATACAAATAAGTGATTTAAATTACAGGTGAAAATGAAAGTGCTTTACTTTACTTCAAGCCCTATATAATATGTTATTTTGAAATGTAGCTATTTAGAAATTGTGGTACACTTTTTTTTTTTAATGTTTTGTTTGTTTGTTTTCAATTTATTTATTTATTTATTTATTTTTGGCTGTGTTGGGTCTCCGTTTCCGCGCGAGGGTTTTCTCTAGTTGCGGCAAGCGGGGGCCACTCTTCATCGCGGTGCGCGGGCCTCTCACTATTGCGGCCTCTCTTTGCGGAGCACAGGCTCCAGACGCGCAGGCTCAGTAATTGTGGCTCACAGGCCTCGTTGCTCCGCGGCATGTGGGATCCTCCCAGACCAGGGCTCGAACCCATGTCCCCTGCATTGGCAGGCAGATTCTCAACCACTGCGCCACCAGGGAAGCCCAATACACTTTTATATAATTAAGAAGGAACCTTTTTTCCCCTTTAGATAGCAAACTGTGTTGTCAGTCTGGATCTGTCTTTTGCTTCATCTAATCATCTAATGAATCTCAACATCTAATACATTGTAGATACGTAGTAGATGCTTAGTAAATATTTCCTTAGGAAATTAAAAAAAAAATTTCTAAAAGTGTACACCTGAATAACTGAAGATACAAATAGAGATCTTGTATTATAATATTGGGTACATAGAATTATCCAGTTTAATATCACTTTTCTGGGGCAGGAAATGTTGAAGGGTTTTAATAAGTAATAGTTCTGTGACTAGAACAAAAACTTCCAGGAGTCAGTTTTTTAGTCTTATAGTCCTTTAAAAACAATTTTATGTTGTTTGGAATTCTCCCACATTTGGCCATTTGTATTAAAATGGAAAAATTTGTTTTCTTGTCAAGTCTTGCTTGTGATCTGCAGTTTCTAGTTATTTTTAACCCAGGTTTTGAGCTGTTTTATTAATTTTGTTTGTAGGATGCTGTTCTGATGCAATTTTGTGCGAACAAACTGGACAAGAAGGACTTATTTGGAAAATCAGATCCTTTTCTTGTATTTTATCGAAGTAATGAAGATGGCAGGTAGATTTATCTTTTATGAATTTTAAGGCTATTATAAGTATGACTTCAAATTATCACTTTTTCTCAGATATTCATATTAAATAAACAGTAAAATATTTTGGTATTCAAAAAATTGATTTGATTTTTTATTCTCAATAATAATGTGTAACTTTATAGGCATTTTATATGTTTTGTTTGATATTTATAATGAATGATTTTCAGCTTCATAGAAACATTTTCTCTTTACTTTTCCTAAAATTATATTATTGCCTTAATAGAATAGAAGATTTATATGTTTGTGGAAATCTAAAATTATGAAACTAAAGTATTTTGTTATAGAATTGAACCCTTAAGCCAATTTCTTGGAGAAGGATATGGAGTTTAGGGGCTGCTTTTTATACTACAGGGTTTTTTCAATGATATCTAACATTCAGGAAAATTTTTCATTACCCTCTAGTAATTTGAATATTTTACTAGTTACGATTAGACTGGTTTCTATGTGATTTGAAAATGTATTATAGAGTTATAATTTATTTTAATTTTTTATTGAAGTATAGTTGATATACAATATTATATGAGTTACAGGTGTACAATATAGTGATTCACAATTTTTAAAGATCGCATTTCATTTATAATTATTTTACAATATTGGCTATATTCCCTGCATTGTACTATATCCTTGTAGCTTATTTTATACAAAATAGTTTGTACCTCTTATTCCCCTACCCCAACATTGCTCCTCCTCTCTCCTCTTTCATCACTGGTAACCACTAGTTTGTTCTCTATATCCATGAGTCTGCTTCTTTTTTGTTATATTCACTAGCTTGTTGTATTTTTTAGATTCCACATATAAGTAATATCATACAGTATATGTCTTTCTCTGTCTGACTTATTTCACTTAACATAGTATCCTCTAAGTCCATCCATGTTACTGCAAATGACAAAGTTTTCATTCTTTTTTATGGCTGAGTAGTATTCCATTGTACAGAGTATAATTTAATACATATGACTCTACCATGAAATACATTTTATTGTTATCTCCTATGATTCTTATTGTATTGTCAGTAGTAATGAAAAAGTTTAGTGGTTAAATTTATGAGCTAAATAAGGTCCTGCTGCTTAGGTGTAAACCGTGACCCCACTACTTAATAGCTATGGGACCATAGGCAAGTTTTTAAACTCATATGACACTCAGTTTCCTCATCTGTAAAATGGGCTATGATCATAGTTATCTCCCAGGGCTGTTTAGAGTATTAAATGAGTTACTACGCAAAAATCATTTAGAAGCTTCCCTAACATAAGAATTATGTTAGCTGTTATTATTATTATTATTATCTTATGGTATAATGTTTCCTCCTCTGTTTTCCTCAACTGTGCATAATAAAATATTAGCTAAAGAGAAAATGTCATTTGGAGATTAAAATGAGGGGAATAGAATGTAAAAAAAAAATGTAACCTGCTACACTTATAAATGAAATTATACAACATGTTAATGTTATGTAATAAGTATAAAATGGTACATAAAAATAGAAAGTTTGCTATTTAAACTGATTATACTGAGCAATATAAAATGAAGCTTTACATAGTGTACGATTTTTGCTGATGCAGCTACTGGGCAACTGTTGGTTATTTTTGTTATGGTATCATATCGTTGGATTTTGCATGCTTCTTTTCTATTTTGGTGGTAAAAATGTTAGAGTAGCATTTGTATCTGAACACTAATTTACCCATGTGAAAAATATTGGACAGTGGAGAAAATAAGCATATTTTCCAGTCATTTCACAGTTAGGAAAAAAAACTAAAGAATTGTTCAAATTTTCTTGAATTAAAAAGTTCTTATGTTTCCTCCTGTTTGAATGACTTATTTCCTGAATTTTCTATTTTATTCTTATTAGTTTTCTTAGAAATATTTGTTGTACAATTATAGAATTTCAGTCTATCATACATTTAATGCTACTGGTAAGAGATATATTACAAAATTTATTATGCTTATAAAAATGGTATTAACTTGATTAAATAAAATATAAATATTGAGTGCAACTAATCCAAAAATCTCAAATCATTTAAAAATAACTATTGCTAAAATTTTGTGAATCTCAATTCAGAAAACTTTCCACTTGCATTTACACACAGAAAATAGTTCGCCAGCTAGATCCAAATATATATATTAGGGCATATGTATTAATGTATTAATATACATATGTTTTGTTCTGATGAGTTTTGAATGAATAAAAATGCTTTTACTCCTCACTTTTTATGTGTGTCTTTGTAACTGCAAAGACTTTATCTTCATTTTTAACATGTATTTGAACATGGAGCTACTTCACAAATTGCTTGTTGACTAGTGTTTGAGGCTCATATTATAAGAAAGAGTAAAACTTAATTTCAACTGTAAGCATTAATGAAAATCCATAATAATATATGATTATAAATTCTTATTTTCTTGCTTTCACATTATTTAGTAATTTGACCTGTATTCATAATTAGGTAATAATTTTCCTTTGGAATAACTGTTTTTTGGTAATTGGCTTCATTTAAAGTATTTTAACACAGGTTATTTAATAAAAATATTTTTCTTAATAATGCTATGGGTAATACATATATACATACACATTTATATTTATATAGCAATACTCCTGAATAGTAGAAAGAGCTACCTCAGACTCCTGTTAGAATTTTCACTAATTACACTAGTGCTGGAATTACTGGAGAGATTTTGCTGTCTATATAACATCTAATGCTTAACAAATGAGAATGATTAATAGAAGACAGATGACTACCTCCCTTAAAGTAGCTCACTAAGAAAGTGAGTCACTTTATTAAGAGAAGAAGTTTCAAAGTATTTAATTACTATGGCTGATAATACTAGGAATATGACAGAAATTTTGATTTAACTGTAAGCAAAAAGGCCTAGAAGTCAGTAGATTGTTGAGCATATTCGTTTGAAGATGGTTCATTGGTTGCTTTATCTCTATCTAGCTCTCTATCTATCCATTTAATCTATTATCTATCTTTCATCCATCTTTCATCTATCTATCTTCTACCTACCTATCTAGATACCTATATAGCTAGGTATCTGTATCTATCACCATACCAAAGATTGGTATATATTAGAATATGATATAAGAGAAAAAGAGAAAGTCCCTTTGTAAATCTTTAAGAATATATAGTGTTATGAAGATAGGCAGATGCCTGTTTATGAAAACAATATACATACTTTTGTCCCTATGAATTTTTCTTAACTATTTTTGTGTACTTTTGCTTTTTCTCATTTGATTCCCTCTGTTTTTCTCCTGCCTACTTCTCCCTTATCTCCTTTAATTTTCTTACCTCTGCTTTAGATATTTTGATTAACCTTTTATTTATCTATTTTCTTAACATCTTTATTGGAGTATAATTGCTTTACAATAGTGTGTTAGTTTCTGCTTTATAACAAAGTGAATCAGTTATACATATACATATGTTCCCATATCTCTTCCCTCTTGCGTCTCCCTCCCTCCCACCCTCCCTATCCCACCCCTCTAGGTGGTCACAAACCACTGAGCTGATCTCCCTGTGCTATGCGGCTGCTTCCCACTAGCTATCTATTTTACATTTGGTCGTGTATATATGTCCATGCCACTCTCTCACTTTTTCACAGCTTACCCTTCCCCCTGCCCATATCCTCAAGTCCATTCTCTAGTAGGTCTGTGTCTTTATTCCCGTCTTGCCACTAGGTTTTTCATGACCTGTTTTTTTTTTTTTTTCTTAGATTCCATATATATGTGTTAGCATACAGTATTTGTTTTTCTCTTTCTGACTTACTTCACTCTGTATGACAGACTCTAGGTCCATCCAACTCACTACAAATAACTCAATTTCGTTTCTTTTTATGGCTGAGTAATATTCCATTGTATATATGTGCCAGATCTTCTTTATCCATTCATCTGTTGATGGACACTTAGGTTGCTTCCATGTCCTGGCTATTGTAAATAGAACTGCAATGAACATTTTGGTACATGACTCTGTTTGAATTATGGTTTTCTCAGGGCATATACCCAGTAGTGGGATTGCTGGGTCGTATGGTAGTTCTATTTTTAGTTTTTTAAGGAACCTCCATACTCTTCTCCACAGTGGCTATATCAATTTACATTCCCACCAACAGTGCAAGAGGGTTCCCTTTTCTCCACACCCTCTCCAGCATTTATTGTTTCTAGATTTTTTGATGATGGCCATTCTGACCAGTGTGAGATGATATCACATTGTAGTTTTGATTTGAATTTCTCTAATGATTAATGATGTTGAGCAATCATGTGTTTGTTGGCAATCTGTATATCTTCTTTGGAGAAATGTCTATTTAGGTCTTCTGCCCATTTTGGATTGGGTTGTTTGTTTTTCTGATATTGAGCTGCATGAGCTGCTTGTAAATTTTGGAGATTAATCCTTTGTCAGTTGCTTCATTTGCAAATATTTTCTCCCATTCTAGGGTTGTCTTTTTGTCTTGTTTATGGTTTCCTTTGCTGTGCAAAAGACTTTAAGTTTCGTTAGGTCCCATTTGTTTATTTTTGTTTGTATTTCTATTTCTCTAGGAGGTGGGTCAAAAAGGATCTTGCTGTGATTTATGTCATAGAGTGCTCTGCCTATGTTTTCCTCTAAGAGTTTGATAGTGTCTGGCCTTACATTTAGATCTTTAATCCATTTTGAGTTTATTTTTGTGTATTGTGTTAGGGAGTCTTCTAATTTCATACTTTTACATGTATCGGTCCAGTTTTCCCAGCACCACTTATTGAAGAGGCTGTCTTTTCTCCACTGTATATTCTTGCCTCCTTTATCAAAGATAAGCTGACCATATGTGCGTGGGTTTATCTCTGAGCTTTCTATCCTGTTCCATTAATCTATATTTCTGTTTCTGTGCCAGTACCATACTGTCTTGATTACTGTAGGTTTGTAGTATAATCTGAAGTCAGGGAGCCTTATTCCTCCAGCTCCATTTTTTGTTCTCAAGATTGCTTTGGCTATTCGGGGTCTTTTGTGTTTCCATACAAATTGTGAAATTTTTTGTTCTAGTTCTGTGAAAAATGCCAGTGGTAGTTTGATAGGGATTGCATTGAATCTGTAGATTGCTTTGGGTAGTAGAGTCATTTTCACAATGTTGATTCTTCCAATCCAAGAACATGGCATATGTCTCCATCTATTTGTATCATCTTCAATTTCTTTCATCAGTGTCTTATAATTTTCTGTGTACAGGTCTTTTGTCTCCTTAGGTAGGTTTATTCCTAGATATTTTATTCTTTTTGTTGCAGTGGTAAATGGGAGTGTTTTCTTAATTTCACTTTCAGATTTTTCAGAATTAATTTATAGGAATGCCAGAGTATTCTGTGCATTAATTTTGTATCCTGCTACTTTACCAAATTCATTGATTAGCTCTTGTAGTTTTCTGGTAGCATCTTTAGGATTCTCTATGTATAGTATCATGTCATCTGCAGACAGTGACAGCTTTACTTCTTCTTTTCTGATTTGGATTCCTTTTATTTCTTTTTCTTCTCTGACTGCTGTGGCTAAAACTTCCAAAACTATGTTGAATAATAGTGGTGAGAGTGGGCAACCTTGTCTTGTTCCTGATCTTAGTGGAAATGGTTTCGGTTTTTCACCATTGAGGACGATGTTGGCTGTTGATTAACCTTTTAGAGTCTTCTCTATCCTCTCTCTTTCTTTAATGTCTTTTGCCCCCAGTGACTCCTACATTGCTTTGGGTGATTCAACTTAGAGAGCCTTTGGCCACATTATATACACTTATTCTCTTGAGCTCTGTCAATTTAGTAACATGATTTTCTTTAGATAGGTGAGGATACTATCAGGAAGAGTATGGCACTAATGCCATAAATATTAAATTGAATACATGATCCATTTATATTATGTTTCTATTTGATCTCTTAATGCAGAGAGACCCTTTCTTGCCTGAGAAGAGGAAAATGGACTCAAGGCCCTTTCGAAATGAGATTATTTCCTTGTGGGGCTTAGTTACAGTATGTTCACTATGGTAGTTATGTAATATTCTCATGTTCATGCCTATTAGAGGGATCCCTTGAATTTAGAACACTTCATGACTAAGGTTTTAGTGAAGGTTGAGTTTAGGTATTGTTCTAACCAAGCTTATTTAAAACATTTTATAGCTCAGTAACTGCTGCATAAATTTGCATTTAGGCAAGAACTTTTCCAGGACCTGATTGATGTCTGGAGATTGAATGATTCGGTGGAAACAATACTGGAATTTGGATCAGAAAACCTAGTTTAAGGCTCCATGGATTCTACCCCTTATTATATATTCTTGAATTGCTATCTTTCTTCCCTTTAGGGATTCTTTAGGTACATAGAGTCAACAGTTTAAATAAAGAAAGAACCACATACTGAGTGGTCTGAATATAAACTTATTACGTTAATCTTAAATAGGCCCTTAGCCCTCCCCAGGAATCTTACTCCCTTTCCTTAATCCATCAGTGTTCCCTCCCTCCCAGACAGTTTAACACTTTTGCCTTCTTCCTTCTCTGCTGGTTATCTTGCTTTCTATTTAATAAGAAAACGGAAGCAAGAGGAGAACTTCTGCAAGATCCCATCACAGCATCTACCCCTGTGCTCGACCTTCCTGAATGCTCTGCAAAATGACTATCTGTGCTCCCAAGGCCAATCCCTCCATTGATTCCCTCTATCCCATCCATTTCCATCTACTTCAGGACATTGCTCTATCTTTTATCCCCTTTCTTTCATGAATCACAAATTGTTTTCTCTCTAATGTACTTTTTCCTTAAGCATGCAACCTTGCTGTTATTTCTTTCATCTTGAAAAAAATTAAAAAGTAACAAAAAACAAACCTTTCTCTTGACTAATCTTTCCCCTTTAAGCTATCCCCAATTTCTCTTTTTCTCTTTACAGCTAAACTGCTCAGAAGTGTTGTTTATACACTCTGCCTCAGATTCTCTTCTCTTTCTTAAACCCATTCCAACCAGATTTTTGTCTCCAGCACTCCAACAAAACTGCCCTTCTCAGGGTTACTGATGACCTTCATATTCTTAGTGACCCATGGATACTTTTCACTGTATCAATATGTCACCACAATTTTTATAGAGAGTATTTACAAAGCAGCTTTAGGATTTATTGAATTTGCAGATCATTTTTAGTAAACTCATTGCAAAATCTATTGCTTTATGTTATGTTGAGCTAATCTTTAAAGTTTTAAAACTGCAAATCTCTTTTTATTGACTGATATAGCAGCAATAGAGGGACTGGTAACATGTATTCTGCACAAAAAGAAACAGAAGAATGACTACTAAAACAATATATTATAACTGAATCATGAAAATAACTGAAAACTTTTTTTTACAGTTTTACAATTTGTCATAAAACAGAAGTTGTCAAAAACACTCTAAATCCTATATGGCAAGCATTCAAGATCTCAGTCAGAGCTTTATGTAATGGCGATTATGACAGGTAAAATAAATGACAACTTTTCTGAGAGTTTTGAATATTCACTATAGATTTTGTATCCAATAATCTAAGTTGAATTTTAAAAATTAAGTTGGCTTCTTTACCAATGTAAGTGTGTATTTACAAAAGCATAGTTGATTTATTCAGAATTTTTTAAATAACTTTTTTTTTAATCCACAATGATTTGGGGAGGAGGGATAGTATGAGAAATTAAAATTTGGTTTAACTAATTTTTCAAGAAAAAAATGTGCAAAGTGCTAAAAATATATTGAATATTTGTTTAACATATTCAAAAGTCATCCCAGAATTTTCATTGCCTCAAGATTTTCATTTGGTATTTATTATCTTTCTAGAGAGGAATAAGTAAATATACAAGATACATAAGATTATGACTACATATGTTATAAACCCTGATTTCCTCCTGAGAATCCCATTTGACATCATTGCTCCCATGGTTGCTGAATTATAAAAGTTCTAGAGATGTAGAACAGGGAGATTCTGGTGTTTTACAAATAGGTGGGTGAAGTGGCCCTGAAGATCTTCCCACAATATACCTGAAGATTTCTTAGTATCAAAGAACTTTTCTTTTTCTTATGAAAGTTGATTGTAAGACTATAATACAAAAACTCCTATTCACCCCAAAAGATATTTTGTTTATCTTATTACTCGTATATTAGAAAAATGAAGATTTATTATATTAACAAATATCATAGAAAGAACTATTGATTGGTATATTGGTATATGTCATTAAATTTACTTTAAAATTTATTATGCTGCTTGACTGTCACTTTATTCATTTAGTAGTATCATAACTTTATTTAATTGGACTCATTCTAAGAAAGTGATTCTTATAATATGGTTCCTAGTTAGAGCATCAGCAGCACCTGATGAAACTTGTATAAATTAAATTCTTGGGCCGAACCCAAGGCTACTGAACTGGGAACACTGGGCATGAGGTCCAACAATTCACGTTTTGACAAGCCCTCCATGTGATTCTGATCCATGCTGAGTTTGAGAAATACTTCTCTAAGATAATGGTTTTGAAGAGTGGAGGAGTAGCTCTATACCTCTCCATCGAGAAGCTATGTCAAACTATAAATGCTTTTCCCATATACTTTCCTACTCTGTTTAAAGAATTAAAAATCTGTATGATTTTAGAAACCTATTTTAAGATATAAATTGAAGAATAGTATTAAAATTAGCAAAATCAACTTTAAACTATTTTGTAAAACTTGAAAGCATACACTATTTTATCTAAGAAAATCTATAACTTATTTTTTAACATTCAATCATATGTTAATTTGATCTTACTAAGTAACTTCACTCTGTGTGTATGTTTTCCCCATGGACAGAACAGTCAAAGTAGAGGTGTATGACTGGGATCGAGATGGAAGGTAAGGCATTGTCTTTTCTTTTGTTTTTGCTCTTAAAACTTATAATGCTTTAAGAAGCAAATATACTGAAATGACCACATTTTCAAATTTTAATTTTAGATTGAATATTTTTTGTCTTGTTTTTCTAAGCATTACTGAGGTGTTCACATGAGATTTTAAGAATGATTGTATTAAACTTGTGAAATAAAATAGAGGTCGTCCTTCTTTCTATTAATATAGTAAAGATTTTCGACTTGGACTTGATGAGTTCTCATTATGCACATTTACAGATTTCTAGTTTTATATCTAGAGTAGTGATTCTCAAATTTCTGTATCTCATAATCTCTCTGAAGATTCCTATAACCTTTCTACACCTATCATCCATGGGAACACACCTGAGCTCCCCCTCCAAAAGAAAAAAAAAGATACACACCTCACAAACAAACAGCAAAACAAAACTCTGAAATTATGTCTGGTGATTGCCAATAAAAATAGTTAAGCAGAACTCCAAAATCATGGTCTCCCTCTGCATACCACAGCATGTTAATGAGTAAAAGAATGGAACACACTACTTTTTCTCTTCTTTTATAAGTATTTTTCCACTGTTTCTACTGTTTTAAGTAGGATTGATATTGAGGTGTTTTTTTTTTTTTTAAAGATTTATTGATTGATTGATTGCTATGTTGGGTCTTCGTTTCTGTGCTAGGGCTTTCTCTAGTTGTGGCAAGCGGGGGCCACTCTTCATCGCGGTGCACGGGCCTCTCACCGTCGCAGCCTCTCCTGTTGCGGAGCACAGGCTCCAGACGCACAGGCTCAGTAGTTGTGGCTCACGGGCCCAGTCGCTCCGCGGCACGTGGGATCCTCCCAGACCAGGGCCCGAACCTGTGTCCCCTGCACTAGCAGGCAGACTCTCAACCACTGCGCCACCAGGGAAGCCCTGAGGTGTTTTTAAATGATGTTAAGCCAAGGGACCCAGACATGCTCAAATCTCACCTTGCTCTAGATAACTGTTTCTTTAGGTGGTTCCTGAAGGGACTGAATATACAGATACCAAAGGAGAATAAGTGGGAAATCAAAGGCACTTAATTTTACTTGGCTAGTGTTCTCCATTCCAGCCTAGAGCTCACTGGTAAACGGAGCTGAAGCATTAGGTTAAAGCTCAAGATCTAAGCAAGGTCATTCTGTGTTTTATATAAGCCAGCAGCCAAGCCCCTAAAGATGAGAATGTCTAGATACCCAAGCACTACTGTTAATACAGGAACAAATTTGATTGAAAAAGTGGCCTGTCCTGAGGAAGCACCTCCCCTTATTTCTTCTGCTTACATGGGTAGAAAAATTCATCAAGGCAAGGCCCTCCACCAGCAGAAAGATTGTGACTCGCCAAAGGCTCAGATGATGATTAGCATTTTTAGTGATTAAGTATTTTCTAATTAAGGTATGCACATTGCTTCTTTTAGACATAATGCTATTGCAAACTTCATAGACAACAGTACAGTGTGAACATAACATTTTAAAATGAAATAGAGTTGGCATACAATATTGTTAGTTTCAGGTTTACTACAAAGTATTTTAACATTTGCATAGATTATGAAATTATCACCAGGATAAGTCTTATAACCATCTATCATCATAGAAAGTTATTACAATGTTATTGAACATATTGCTTATGTTGTGTAGTACGCCATGACTTAGTTATTACATAATTGCAGGTTTGTACCTCTTAACCACCTACACCTATTTCACATACCCACTACCTGCCTACATTCTGGCACCCACCCAATTGTTCTCTGTATCTACGAGTCTGTTTTCATTTTGTTTGTTAGTTTTGTTTGTTTGTTTGTTTGTTTTACATTATGCATATAAGTGACATCATGAGGTATTTGTCTTTTTCTGTCTGACTTACTTCACTTATTATAATACCTTCTAGATTCATCCATGTCGCAAATGGTAAGATTTCAATTTTTTTAAATTTCTAAGTAATATTCCATTGTGTGTGTGTGTGTATCATCTTCCTCATCTATCAAATGAAACTTGGGTTGCTTCCATATATTGGCTATTGTAAATAATGCTGCAATGAACATTGGTGTGCATATATCTTTTCAAATTAGTATTTTTGTTTTCTTTGGGAAAATACCCAGAAGTGAAATTGCTGGATCATGTGGTGGTTCTTTAATTTTCTGAGAATTTGTCTTACTGTGTTCCATAGTAGCTTCACCAATTTACAATCCCACCAACAATACATGAGGATTCCCTTTGCTCCATATTCTCACCAACACTTGTTATTTGTTGTCTTTTTGATGATAGTCATTCTGAACATGTGTAAAGTGATAGCTCATTGAGGTTTTGATTTGAAATTTGCCTGATGATTAGTGATATTGAGCATCTTTTCATGTGCCTGGTGTATGTGCCATCTGTATGTCTTCTTTGGAAAAGTGTCTATTTAGGTCCTCTCCCATTTCTTATTCTGTTTGTTTGTTTTTATTGTTGTTGAGTTGTATGAGTTCCTTCCATATTTTTGATATTAACCCCTTTTCAGATGTATTGTTTGCTAATATCTTCTTTCATTCAGTAAGCTGTGTTTTTATTTCTTGATAGTTTCTTCTGATGTACAAAAGCTTTTTGGTTTGATATAGTCCCGTTTGTTCACTTTTTCTTTTGTTTCCTATGCCTGTGGAGACAGATCCAAAAAATTATTGCTAAGATGAATGTAAGAGAGTATACTGCCTACTTTTTCTTTTAGGCATTTTATAGTTTCAGTTCTTACACTTAAGTCTTAATCCATTTTGAGTTTATTTTTGTATATGGTGTGAATAAGTAGCCCAGGTTGATTCTTGTGAATATAGCTGTCCAGTTTTCCCAACATTATTTATTGAACAATCTCTCTTTTCTCCATTTTATATTCTTCCCTCCTTTGTTGTAGATTAATTGACCGTGTAAATGTGGGTTTATTTCTGGGTTCTCTATTCTGTTCCACTGATACATGGTTCTGTTTTTGTTCTAGTACCATAATATTTTGATTACAGTAGCTTTGTAGTACACTTTGAAATCAGGCAGAGTGATACCTGAAGCTTTCTTCATCTCTCTCAGGATTGCTTTGTCTATCAGAGATTTCCATACAAATTTGGGAGTTATTGATCCTAGTTCTGTGAAAAATGCCATTGGTATTTTGATAGGGATGATTTTGAATCTGTAGATTGCCTTCGGTAGTGTGGTCACTTTAACAATATAAATCCTTCCAATACATGAGCGTAGTATGTCATTCCATTTTTTTTGTTTGTTTCATCTTCAATTTCTTTCAACAATGTATTAGAGTATTCTGAGTATAAATCTTTTACCTCCTTGGTTAAATTTATTCCTAGGCATTTTATTTTTTTGATGCAGTTGTAACTTGGATTGTTTTCTTAATTTCTCCTTCTGATAGTTTGTTGTTAGTGTATAGGAATGCAACAGATTTCTGTATGTTAATTTTGTATCCTGACACTTACTGAATGTATTTGTTAGTTCTAATAGTTTTCTAATAGCATTTTTAGAATTTCATATATATATATATATATATATATATATATATATATATATATATATATATATATATATATATTTATAGTATCATGTCATCTGCAAAGAGTGACACTTTACTTCTTCCTTTCCAGTTTGGATTCCTTTTAATTTTTTTTCTCATCTGATTTCTGTGGTTGGGACCTTTAATACTTTGTTGAATGAAAGTGGCAGGAGTGGGCATCTTCTTATTGTTCCTGATCTTAGAGGAAATGCTTTGAGCCTTTCTGCATTGAGTATGATGTTGGCTGTGGGCTTGTCATGTATAGCCTTTATTATGTTGAGGTATGTTTCCTATATATCCACTTTGTTAAGAGTTTTTATCATAAATGGATATTGAGTTTGTCAATAGATTTTTCTGCATCTATTGAGACGATCACATACTTTTTATCCTTTGGTTTGTTAATGTGGTGTACTACATTTATTGATTTGCAGATATTGAACCATTTTTGCATCCTTGGCATAAATACTACGTGATCATGGTCTATGATCCTTTAAATGTATTTTGAATTCTGTCTGCTAATATTTTGTTGAGGATTTTTGCATGTCTGCTCATCAGTGATATTTGCCTGTAATTTTCTTTTTTGTGGCATCTTGTCTGGTTTTGATATCATAGTGATTCTGACATACCTTCCTCTTCAACTTTTTGGAATAGGTTTGAGAAGGATAGGTGTTAAATGATTGTGTTAAATGTTAAATGATTAAATTATGGTTAAATGCTTAAGTGATTTAAATGATGGTAGAATTGACCTGTGAATCCATCTGATCCTGAACTTTTGTTTGTTGGGAGTTTTTTGATTACCAATTCAATGTCATTACTGGAATTGGTCTTTATTTAAAATGTCCTCTTGATTTAGTCTTGGGAGAGTGTACATTTCTAGGAATTTATCTATTTCTTCTTAGTTGTCTATTTTATGTTAGGTTGTTCATTGTATTGGTGTGTAATTGTTTTAGTATTCTCTTATGATCTTTTGTATTTCTGTGGTATCAGTTGTAACTTGTCCCTTTCATTTCTGATTTTATTTATTTGGGCCCTCTTTTTTTATTGATGAGCATGGCTAAATGTTTATCAATATGTTTATTATTTCAGAGAACTAGCTTCTGATTCATTAGTCTTTTCTGTTTTTACTCTCTTTCATATATTTCTGCTCTGATACTTATTATTTTTCTCCTTCTACTATCTTTGGGTTTTATTTATTCTTCTTTTTTTAGTTCCTTTATGTGTAAGGTTTGATTCTTTATTTGAAAGTTTCTTGTTTCCTGAGGTAGGCTTGTATCACTATAAACTTCCCTCTTAGAACTGCTTTTGCTGCATCCCATAACTTTTGGATCACTGTGTTTCCATTTTTATTTGTCTTCAGGTCTTTTCTAATGTCCTCTTTGGTTTTCTCAGTGACCCATTGATTGTTTTTTAGCATATTGTTTAGCCTTAACATTTTGTGATTTTGCAGTGTTTTCCGTGTTTATTTCTAGTTTCATACTGTTGTGGTCATAGAAGATGCTTGATATGATTGCAATCTTCTTAAATTTATAGATACTTGTTTTGTGGCCAGCATGTGATCTATTTGGAGAATGAACATAACTTTTATATGCACTGCAAACCCCCAAAATTCATGTGACTCACTTTATTGTGATATTTACTTTCCTGTGGTGGTCTGGCACCAAACTAACAATACCTCCAAGGTATTCCTGTACCTTGCTTTCAATATGATGTAAAAAATGGATGAATCATTCTTAGGTAAAAGTCTTATGTAACAACAATTTTGGTAATTTGGTAGAGATGAATGAGTGTATATTTTGAAAGAATCCTAAGAGACATCAAACAGGCTAGTGAAATGTATAAAAGAGCTGTCTCATATTATGTGAATTAGAGTGAGAGGAAAGGCAAGTGAAAGACAGTAGGGATAGATTGAAAAGTAGAGTTAGAGAAAGACATCATTTATGAAATGTAGTCCAAAGAAGTGAAGCATTTGATTCATTAGCTTTAGGAACCTTTTTCAATGAAAAATGATTCTTGGAGACATGAATTTAGCAGCAAAGAAAATATTTGGATACATGATTTTATAAGTTTGTGTTGTCATTGGATCATCAATTATTTGGGAGAAAGATTGGCAGGTGGTAGATATGCCATCATGAACAGCACAATCAAAGGAAGCCTGAGGAGTTCAAGACTCTCTGACAATAAAAGGGTGAAGTTGGGAGGGAAAAGATTGTTAGGGAAACTTTAAATATTTCTTCAAAATGAATTTTACAATTAGAATAATGAGAGGAAGGCATTTTAATTATATAAGTGGCCTAATAACTTTTTAATGTTGGGATAAAAATGCTTTCTTTAATGTGAAATATATCTCTATATTTGAATATAAAATATTTTAATGTGGAATTCTGTATAATCCGTGTACACTAAAGCAGGTTTTTTTTTTTTAATGTAAGCAAAATTATCATTTTGTGAATGACTTATAAAAAGCAAAATTAAAATCATCATTAAATGAATTTGATAATCCTTTCAACTAAATACTATATGAAATTTGAAAGGCAATTTAGTCTCCGATAAAAATGATGCAGATATAAGTTTTATAATACAATAAAATAGTCACTGTGTAGACTTTGATACAAGTTGATATTCCACCTTATGGTTACATGTGGCATATTAACATATTACTATTACATTTTTGCATTCATTTTTATATATTTGGCATAATTTTTCAATGTAGATGTTCTTTTCTTAAATCAGAGTGAACATGACATGATACTCGTGTTTTATGATACAATGTAATTATCAACAGAGACTGTTTTCTGTTCTTTGTCTTCCTGCCATCTTTAATATTTGTCATAAATTCTATATGTGTATCATTATTTAAATTGTATATCTAAGTGTATATCTTAATGCTTTTGATTCTTCTTTTTAGAAAAGAGTATCTGCTTGGTGGCTTCCATCCTTTTTTTTTCTTTTTGACAGCTAGACTAGCTTTGTTCAGTAGAAATATAATGTGAGTCATATGTGTATTTCAAATATTCTAGTGGCAACATTAACAAGTAAAACTATGCCAGTGAAATTGATGTAATAATATTTTTTTAAATTTAATCTTATGCATGCAAAATGTTATTTTATTATGGAATCAATATAAAATTATTAGGGAGAAAATTTTAAATTTTTTATACTATGTCTTTGAAGTCTGGTATGTATTTCATGCTTACGGCACATCTCAATTGAGACTGGCTACAATTCAAGTACCCTGTAGCAACATCTGGTTGGCAGTTATCACATTGGACAGCACTGTGTAAAGTTTAATGAAATTGTTGACCTGAAACAAATAAACTGCCAGATATTTCTCGAGCAAAGATGGCTTTATTTGGGAACAGTGGAGAATCTCAGTTCAGAGTCTGTAACCAGGGGAAGACACATGCAAGTCCCTGCAGGGCAAGGGAAGGGGCTGCTTTTATAAAGAAGAAAAAGAAGTTGGGAGAGCTACAGTAAAGAAAGAATCTGTATTTGTTTTTCTCTTTCTGATTTACTTCACTCTGTATGACAGACTCTAGGTCCATCCACTTCACTACAAATAACTCAATTTCACTTCTTTTTTATGGCTGAGTAATATTCCACTGTATATATGTGCCACATCTTCTTTATACATTCATCTGTTGGTGGACACTTAGGTTGCTTCCATGTCCTGGCTATTGTAAATAGAGCTGCAATGAACATCGTGGTACATGATTCTTTTTGAATTATGGTTTCCTCAGGGTATATGCCCAGTAGTGGGATTGCTGGGTCATATGGTAGTTCTATTTTTAGTTTTTTAAGGAACCTCCATACTGTTCTCCATAGTGGCTGTATCAATTTACAGAACCTAGGGGCAGGATGGGAATAAAGATGCAGACTTACTAGAGAATGGACTTGAGGACACAGGGAGGGGGAAAGGTAAGCTGGGACAAAGTAAGAGACTGGCATGGACATATATACACTACCAAATGTAAAACCGATAGCTAGTGGGAAGCAGCCACATAGCACAGGGAGGTCAGCTTGGTGCTTTGTGACCACCTAGAGGGGTGGTATAGGGAGGGTGGGAGGGAGATGCAAGAGGGAGGAGAAATGGGGTTATATGTATATGTATAGCTGATTCACTTTGTTATAAAGCAGAAACTAACACACCATTGCAAAGCAATTATACTGCAGTAAAGATGGAAAGAAAGAAAGAAAGAAAGAAAGAAAGAAAGAAAGAAAGAAAGAAAGAAAGGAAGGAAGGAAGGAAGGAAGGAAGGAAGGAAGGAAGGAAGGAAGGAAGGAAGGAAGGGAAGGAAGGAAAGAAAGAAGGAAAGAAAGGAAAGAAAGAAAGAGAAAAAGAAAGAAAGAAAGGAAGAAAGGAAGGAAGGAAGAAAGGAAGGAAGAAAGGAAGAAAGCAAGAAAGAAAAGGAAGGAAGGAAGGAAGAAAGAAAGAAGAAAGAAAGAAAGGAAAAAGAAGAAAGAAAGAAAAGAAAGAAAGAAAAAGAAAGAAAGAAAGAAAGAGAGAGAGAGAAAGAGAGAAAGAAAGAGAGAGAGAAAGAAAGACTCTGTGGCTTTTCATTGTCTGAGTCCTTGCCAGGAAGGAAGATGAGTCTTTCTTCTCCTTTGGACTCTGCTATTGTTGCAGGGTGAGAGAGCTTCCTCTGATGATCTCCTGGCTGTATTTAATTGAGGTTTCTGTTTGTTATGTTTTTAACAAAGACCATATAATATGCATATAAGTAACTTTATATCAATTGCTTTATTTTTAGATCAGTTTTATTTGTCTGCATTCAATACAAGTTTAGAGTTGTCCCCTTATAAAGTGGAGAAAAACTGGTCAGTCATCTATATTATTTAGTCTATAAATTTAACCATAGGAAACCAATAGAGTAATCTGATGTTTCAATCTAGAGAGTATTTCAGTCAAAAATTCAAGTGAAAAATGGTTGACAGTGTTACATGCTTATATTGTGTTTTACTTGCTAGGGTACATCAGATAATTGAGCTGATAATGGTATTTACAGATTAGGAACTTCAGGAATTGGTGTGATCTTAGGTTAGAAATCTGATGGTATGTCTGACTCAATTCATCAACTTGAAATTAATTCTGTAGCAAACATCTTGTGCATCAGTGAGGTATACAAAAATGTGGTAATGTTGTTGAGCAAGCAACCAGCTGACATTAAAATGGGTATCCTGAGCTACTTTAAAATAAAAGAAATATAGTCATATGTACTTTTTAAAAATTTTAACACATTAAGAGTGATTTGAGAGTGCAGAGACATCACTTCACCTTGGTATGAATAATTGGTTTAAATGTACTTATGTACTTAATTTCAACAAGTTACACCACTTTTCTAAAATCATTCCCATAATTCCTACCATTTCATCAAGTGATGTGAAGGAAGAATATTTAAACCTCATTTTAACAATTGAAAAGCTGAAGTGCTAAGAAACTGACTTGTCTGGGTTACAAAACAATCAGTGGTAGTAACCTTGAAAAGCTTCAAATTCTTCAGGTTGCTTCAGCTGACTTAGTAGCTTAATTTAAAATTAAAGGAGCATTAATGGAACAGCTCTGCATTAAAACCAAGTGGTTCTAATGTGGGACTGATTGTAAAAGGGCCACTGAGTAAATTTGTGCCTCCCAGAAAATGATGATTTGATGAAATGGCTGAGCTAGTGAACTGCCAGTCATAAAATTCTGGCTTGTGGTGTCCTCTGAACATAGAGTAAAAATTTCATTTTGAAATTTTGATGAAATTTCATTTCATCACTCTGAATTTTTCAAATGTAGTCATTTAAAATAGTGATACTCATTATAAGTAAATAAATGTATCTGTGAAATGCTGTACAAATGCTATCATTTTCTAGTATGTCACCTTTGAAAATAATATTTGATAAATGCATTTGATGTTTTATTTACATGATTATGTGTCATCATGGTATGAAATAACTGATTCCTGGTTCAGTGCTTCGCTCAAGAACTTAACATTGTCTGAGACATTATAACTTATTTACAAGGAGGCTTTTATATAAACCTTTATATTTTTCTGATTATTTTTATTTCCTCACTTATTCTAATTAATCTTTCTCTAACAATAGCCCTCTGTTTACTTGCAATTAACCTTCAATGTCCTAAACACGCATTCAATAGATGCGTCAGCATCTTTCCTTATTCCATTACCTATTACTTCTTTGAAACTTAAAAAAAAATGTTAATAAACAGAATTTCATAATCTACATTTTACTTACATACTATTTTTTCTTCCACCTACTAAAAGTTTAAGTAATGATTTTTTTCTCACATTTAGCTTGTGTTGTCCTCTTTTCCCCTTCAATCTATTACTCTTGCTCTCATGAAAGAATGATTTAATTAGTATATATTTGAAAATTGAAGTGGCAATCAATTTTTTACTTCTGTATGTTTTTATTTATTTATCATCCAATAGAAATTCTGTTAATTAATTTTGGAAGAAATTGTTATTGAACATGTACTATGTGCCAGACAGCTTGCCAGGTGATATGACTTAACGAAAAACTCCAATCTTTATACAACAATATTTTAATTTTTCTTAATATTTTTATATTCTTTTACTCACTTTGAATGATTTTGGATTCTCTCAGATCTGTATTTCAAGGAAAAAAGATTTTTCTTATTTTCAATAAGATTTTGACGAAAATTATATAAACATTTCAAACTGGTGCGTAACTAGAAGATATATGCAGGATAGATTTTGGGAAGTGCTATTCTAAGCCACTATCAACTATGCAGTTTCAGAGTTTGCCCTGCTCTCTTCTATCACCATATATTTGCTTAGATAGCCTCAACACATGGAAAACTTCTTCTGTGTTTATTTTTGCCTGTTGGTTTTCTATTCCAGCTCAATTTAAGTGCTGTGATTGTCTGAAAGATTTCTTTATATGTCTAAATTCATTTAATCCTTCTCTCTTGTGTGTTGCACTTGCCATTTAGGAATATTTATTAGCATATCTAACATAGTATGTCTTATATTGAAATTATTTCTTTCTGCTTTATCTCTCATATTAAATTGTAAACTTCTTGAGGTTAAGTACTGTGTTTTGTCTTATTATTCCTCACACTACAGATTATAATGCCTTTAATGTATTGGGTTGGCCAAAAAGTTCATTTGATGTTATGGAAAAAACCCGAACTAACTTTTTGGCCAACCCAATAGTAGATTCTTGCTGTGTTATTTCATTGTTATAGAAGATAGTATTTAAAATAACCATGTTGTCTATGTAATGGACTCTCAGTTCTCCATCAGTGTTTGTTATTTATCTCCTCATTTCCACCCTTTACTTGAAATTGTTAAATTATCTTGAATACTATTAGAGCTTTTATTTCTCTAGTGAAACTTCGGGCATTTAGTAATTAATTCAGCTGTCATTTGCTTACTCTTTTTTTTTTTTTTAATTTTATTTATTTATTTATTTACTTATGGCTGTGTTGGGCCTTCGTTTCTGTGCGAGGGCTTTCTCCAGTTGCGGCAAGCGGGGGCCACTGTTCATCACGGTGCGTGGGCCTCTCACCGTCGCGGCCTCTCTTGTTGCAGAGCACAGGCTCCAGACGCCCAGGCTCAGTAATTGTGGCTCACGGGCCTAGTTGCTCCGTGGCATGTGGGATCTTCCCGGACCAGGGCTCGAACCCGTATTCCCTGCATTGGCAGGCAGATTCTCAACCGCTGCACCACCAGGGAAGCCCCTTACTCTTTTTTTTTAATTTATAGACATCTTAGATTTTATATTAACATATCTATGATCTTCTTGTCATACAGCTTAATTAACTTTATGCTTTATTCCATGTTCAAATTCTGATGAGTTTTACCAACTTAATGTAGAATTATCAAATTCAAATTAAAAAATACATTTATAGTGTAAATTTTTATTTTTGATCACCTTACTATTCATTTGCTTACATTACAGTGTCATCAATCAAGTTTGGAAAATAAGTTAATTTCTAATTTTTGTAATAAAGTAATATTAGAGTCCTTAGAGCTGAAGGGACCTTTAGAGTTAACTCTATTTTACAAATAGGAGACTGAGCCCTAATATTTGCTTATGTTCAAGTTTGAATTAATCATCAATTTTACCCTTAAATCTGCCATTCCTCTCATGAGTTTTATTCCATTGTAAGATTACCAGGGGTAAGATTCCAAAGGTTTGTCACCTGTCAAAATAGATGAGAGCAATGGGAGTAGGGTCCTGGAAGTTCTTTTCTTTTCCAAGGTCAATCTTTTAATTGCTGGATTGTGAGGTGGCCTTGAGAGCCTAGAGGAAGTTTCCCAGAAGCTGGGGTTATTAGGAAGGGACACAAGAGACTCTGAACAATGGCTAATTATGAATAGGTGAGTAGACAAATGTTTTTGTATTCTTATATTTACTTTGACTCTATTGATTTACACCCCTTGAATATCATCTCTAGGCATTATAATAATCCCAGGCTTGCACACTTGAAAGAACATAATCATATTGATGCCTCCCTTGCTCTCATCCACCACTTTAATTGCCAACTCCTGCATCTGTAAGCAATAAACAATGAATGGTTGCCATTATTGTCATTAGAATGAATTTTCTAAAGTTAATTCTGTAATTATTTGCAGTTTTCACTAGGTTAAAAGATGGAACAAATATGGGTATTTATGTAAAAAATTATAAATATTTGTCACTAGGCTGAAATTGGTGTTTTTTTACAACAGTATCATAATTTGTACAATAATGTAGTGGGAATATGTTTTTTAAAAGTAAGCTGATACTGAAAGAATAGTAAAGAGAGCAACAGAGCAGTAGAAAATATTTTATACAATGTGGCTTAGGAAAAGAGAAAAGAAATCAGAACTAAAGAAAGCCTGAATCATAGAAATGGAAGAAAGAGAATTTATAGAGTCATAGAATTTATATATTTATAGAAACAGAAGAAAGGGAATTTACGGGGAAGAACTGTTGAGAATAGGACAAAACATTCTAGTAAGCTCAGGAATGAGGGCAAAGGAATGGAGCTGAGGTTTTATAAATGTGTGTTAGAAAAGATGTGGGTTATAAGTCCACCTTTCCAAAATTTTATATCTCTAGTGTCACCATTGCTGAATTAGGATTAACTTCTTGTCATAGGAAAAAACTCAAGTTATCTGCAAATGTTACTTTTTAATTTGGTCTGTAGACAATATTTAATATTAAAATCTATCTCCCAAACCCAACATTATACATTAACTCAGGTTGGCACCCACTAAAGTGGTAGCTGTTTATTCAAGAACAGCCAAGTTTCTACTTTTGAATGAGAATAAGAAGAATGATAAATTGAAATATAACAGATACTTTCATATGACTTGAAATAATTTATATATGAGATTCAAACTAACTTAAAATTCATACCATTGACCAAAATAATTTCCACATAAGTAGAAAGAAAAAAACATAAAGAAAAGAAAATAGATGACTATGAAATAATCTCTCAGTTTGGAAGGGCTTTCTAAACGTAAGAGATGGAACTAAAGAGTCCATTTTAAAAATAAACTTTGTAAGTCAAAGTGTACAGATCTTATATATACAGTGCAATTGATTTTCACAAATTGAATATACTCTATAACAAGCTCCTGCATCAAGAAACAGGTTTACCAGCACTGCAGAAGCCATTCTCTTCCCTTTCCCATTCACTATTCACCCTCCTGCAAAGTAATCACTTTTCTGACATCTATTACCATAGTTTAGTGTTGCCTAGTTTTGAATTTTATATAAACAAAATCACATAGTGGTTTTGTGTCTGGCCTTCTTCAGCATTATTTGTGAGATTTGTACACACATGCCTCCAGTTGAGACCACTGCTGTAATGGTCCACAGTGTTTCTAGCACGTTTTTTAGATGCCAGGTGTTTGCATTTTTTCCATCTGCCTCCCTCCCTCCCTCCCTCCCTTCCTTCCCCCCTCCATCCTTCCCTCCCCCTCTCCTTCCCTCCCTCCCTCTGTCCCTCCTTCTTTCTTTCTTTCTTTCTTTCTTTCTCTCTTTCACAGTTGATTTCTAATCTCAGTTTTGTGGCTGGAAAAGATGCTTGATATGATTACTATTGTCTTCAATTTTTTGAGACTTGTTTTATGGTGTACCATGTGATCTATCCTAAAGAATGTTCCACAAACACTTGAAAAGAGTATGCATTCTACTGCTTTTTGATGGAACGTTCTATATGTATCTATTAATCCATCTGCTCTAATGTGTCCTATGGCCGGTGTTTTCTCATTGATTTTCTCCCTGGATAATCTGTCCATTGATGTAAATGGAGTATAAAGTCTCCTACTATTATTGTGTTACTGTCAATTTCTCCCATTATTTTTGTTAATATGTGCTTTATCTATTATGTGCTCCTAGATTGGGTGCATATGTATTTACAATTGTTATATCTTCTTGTTGGATCAATCCCTATAATTATGTAGTGTTCTTCTTTGTCTCTTGTTATAAGTTTGTTTTAAAGTCTCTTTTGTCTGATTGACACCCTAGCTATTTTTTTGTTTCCATTCACATGGAGTACCATTTTCTGTCCCATCAACTTTCAGTCTATGTGTGTCTTTAGATCTGAAGTGAGTCTCTTGCAGGCAGCATATGTATAGGTCTTGTTATTTAATCTCTTAATCTACTCTATATCTTTTTATTGGGGAGTGGTATCAGCTTACATCTTTTTTTTGAGATATAGTTGATGTACAATATAAGTTACAGTTGTACAACATAGTGATTCACAAGTTTTAAAGGTTATACTCCATTTATAGTTATTATAAAATATTGGCTATACTACATGTATTGCACAATATATCCTTTTAGCTTATTTATTTTATACATGATTGTTGTACCTCATAATTTCCTACCCCTATACTGCCCCCCCTACTAATTTGTTCTCTATGTCTGTGAGTCTGTTTCCTTTTTGTTGAATTCCCTACTTATTTTGTTTTTTAGGATTCCTTATGTATGTGATATCATACAGTATTTGTCTTTCTCCATCTGACTTATTTCACTTAGCATAATATACTCCAACTCCATCCATGTTGTTGCAAATGGCAAATTTTCACTGCTTTTTATGGCTGGGTAGTATTCCATTATAGACAGAACCACATTTTCTTTATCCATTCATCTGTTGATGAACACTTATGTTGCTTCTATATCTTCCCAATTGTAAATAATGCTGCTGTGAACATTGGGGCACATGTATCTTTTCAAATTAGTGATTTTGTTTTTCCTTAGGGTATATACCCAGGAGTGGAATTGCTGGAACATATAGTAGTTCTATTTTTAGTTTTTTGAGAAAACTCCATACTGTTTTCCACCATGGCTACACCAATTTACATTCTCACCAACAGTATACAAGGGTTCTTTTTTCTCCA
The DNA here is from genome assembly GCF_965194825.1 of Balaenoptera physalus. Classification (NCBI taxonomy): domain Eukaryota; kingdom Metazoa; phylum Chordata; class Mammalia; order Artiodactyla; family Balaenopteridae; genus Balaenoptera; species Balaenoptera physalus. Next base: position 75,529,168 of record NC_138892.1, read on the forward strand.
CATCCTTGCCAACATTTGTTATTTGTGTTCTTTTTTGATGATACCCAATTCTGACAGGTGTGAGGTGGTATCTCACTGTGGTTTTAATTTGTATTTCTCTGAAGAATAGCAATGTTGAGCATTTTTCATGTGCCTGTTGGCCATCTGTCTGTCTTCTTTGGAAAAGAGGTCTATTCAGTTCTTCTGTCCATTTTTTAATTGGATTGTTTGGGGTGTTTTTGATATTGAGTTGTATGAGCTGTTTATATATTTTGGATATTAAGCCCTAATCAGTCATACTATTAACAAATATTTTCTCCCATTTGGTAGGTTGTCTTTTCATTTTGTCAATGATTTTCTTTGCTGTGAAGAAGTTTTTTAAGTCTAACTAGGTCTTATTTGTTTATTTTTGCTTTTATTTCCTTTGCTTTAGGAGACAAATCCAAAAAAAAAATTGCTATGATTTTTGTCAAAGAGTATTATGCCCATGTTTTCTTCTAGAATATTTATGGTTTCTGGTCTTACATTTAGGTCTTTATTTCATTTGGGGTTTATTTTGTATATGGAGTGAGGAAATGTTCTAGTCTCATTGTTTTACATGTAACTTTCCAGTTTTACCAGCATCACTTATTGAAGATACTGTCTTTTCTCCATTGTATATTCTTGCATCATTTGTTGTAGATTAATTGATCATAAGTGTGTGGGTTTACTTCTGGGCTGTCTATTCTGTTCTATTGATCTGTGTCTGTTTTTGTGACAATACCATACTACTTTGATTACTGTAGCTTCGTAGTATAGTCTGAAGTCAGGGAGTGTGATTCCTCCAGCTCTCTTCTTCTTTCACAATATTGTTTTTGTTATTCAGGGTCTTTTGTGCCTCCACACAAATTTTAAAATTATTTGTTCTCGTTCTGTAAAAGTACCACTGGTATTTTGATAGGGGTTGCATTGAATCTGTAGATTGCCATGGGCAGTATTGTCATTTAAACAATATTAAATTCTTCCAATTCATGAATGTGATAAAACTTTCCACCTGTTGGTGTCATCTTCAGTTACTTTCATCAGTGCCTGATAGTTTTCCAAGTACAGGTCTCTTGCCTCCTTAGGTAAATCTATTCCTAGGTATTTTATTCTTTTTTGATGCCATGGGAAATGAGATGGTTCCTTAATTTCTCTTTCTGATAGTTCATTGTTAGTGTATAGAAATGCAACAAATTTCTGTATATTAATTTTGTATCCTTCAACTTTACCAGATTCATTGCTGAGCTCTTAACAGTTTTCTGGTGGTGTATTTAGTATTTTCTATGTATTATATTATCTATGTGTATTTCTATGTATTTATATTATCTGCAAACAGTGTCACATTTACTTTTTACTTTGCAATTTGGATTCCTTTTTTTACCTTTTCTTATCTGATTGCTGTGGCCAGGACTTCCAAAACTATATTGAATAAAAGTGGTGAGAGTGGGCATCCTGCTCTTCTGATCTTAGAGAAAATGCTTTCAGCTTTTCACTGTTGAGTATGATGTTAGCTGTGGGTTTGCCATATATGGCATTTACTGCGAACAACTGTATGCCAATAAAATGGACAACCTAGAAGAAATTGAAAACTTCTTAGAAATTACTTTCTCCCATCATTAAACCAGGAAGAAGTAAAAAATATGAACAGACCACTGATCAGTATGAAATTGGATCAGTAATCAAAAAAATCCCAACAAACAAAAGTCCAGGACCAGAAGGCTTTACAGCTGAAGTCTACAAAACATTTAGAGAAAAGTTAACACCTATCCTTCTCAAACTATTTCAAAATACTTCAGAGGAAGGAATGCTTCCAAACTCATCTATGAGACCAATTTCACCCTGATACCAAAACTAGACAAAGAAAGATATCACAATAAAAGAAAGCTATACACCAATATCAGGGATGAACATAGATGCACAAATCCTCAACAAAATATTAGCAAACAAAATCCAACAGTACATAAAAAGGATCATACACCATGATCAATGGAATTTATCCCAGGGATGCAAGGATTTTTCAATATCAGCAAAGCAATCAATGTGATACACCACATTAACAAATTGAAGAATAAAAGCCATATGCTCATCTCAATAGATGCAGTAAAAAGCTTTTGATTACTTCAACCTCCATTTATGATACAAGCTCTCCACAAAGTAGGCATAGAGGCAACATACTCTATATCTTTTGATGGGAGCATTTAGTTCATTTACATTTAAAGTAATTATTTGTAGGTATGTACTTATTGCCGTTTTGTTAATTGTTTTCTGGTTGTTTTTGTTTTTCTTTTTTGCTCCTTTTTCTTTAACTCTCTTTTCTTGTGATTTCATGACTGTCTTTAGCATTGTATTTGGATTCCTTTCTCTTTTTTGTGTGCATATTTATTATGTTTTTTGTTCGTGATTTTATATATATATGTGTGTCTGTGTGTGTGTATATATATATATGATTATTTTAAATTGATAGTCTCAAGTTCAAATGCTTTCTAACAACCACATTCATTTTACTCCTCCCCCTGCCACGTTTAATATTTTTGACATCATACTTTACATCTTTTTGTTTTGTGTGTCTCTTAAGTGCTTGTTGTGGGTATAGTAGATTTCACTACTTTTGTCCTTTAAACTTCCTACTAATTTTATAAGTGCTTTATCTAACTACCTTTACCATATGTATGCCTTTACCAATGAGAATTTTCCTTTCATAATTTTCATATTTCTAGTTGTGGTCTTTTCTTTTCCACTTAGCAAGTTTCCTTTAACATTTTTTGTAAAAACGTTTTAGTTGTGCTGAACTCTTTTTTATCTTTGCTTGCCTGTAAAGCTCTTTATCTCTCCTTGAAATCTGAATGATAACCTTGCCAGGTAGAGTATACTTGGTTATAATTTTCTTCCTTTCATCACTTTATAAACATCATTCAACTCCCTCCTGGTCTGCCAAGTTTCTGCTGAAAAGTCAGTTGATGGTCTTCTGGAGTTCCCTGGTATGCAACTAGTTGCTTTCCTCTTGCTGCTTTTAAGATTCTCTCCTTATCTTTAATTTTTGCCATTTTTGCCATTTTTATTTTATATTGGAGTAGCATAGATTAACAATGTTGTGTTAGTTTCAGATGTACAGCAAAGTGATTTATATACACTGCATGTATCTATTATTATACATATACATGTATGTATTCTTTTTCAAACTCGTTTCCCTTTTAGGTTATTACAGAATATCCCACAGATTTCCCTGTGCTATACAGTAGGTCCCTGTTGGTTAACTATTTTATATATAGCACTGTATACATGTCAATTCCAAACTCCCAATCTATTTCTCCCTTATACCCTTCCCCCCAGGAACCATACCTTCTTTCTCTAAGTCTGTATTTCTGTTTTGTAAATAAGTTCAATTTTATCATTTTTTTAGATCCCACATATAAGTGATATCATATAATATTTGTCTTTCTCAATTGGACTTACTTCACTTAGTATGATAATCTCAAGGTCCATTTATGTTGTTGCAAATGGCATTATTTCATTCTTTTGAATGGCTGAGTAATATTTCATTGTATATATGTACCACATCTTCTTTATTCATTCTTCTGTCGATGGACATTTGGGTTGCTTCCATGTCGTGGCTATCGTAAACGGTGCTGCGATGAACATTGGGGTGCATGTACCTTTCAAACCATGTTTTTCTCCAGATATATGCCCAGGAGTGGGATTGCTGAAGCATATGGTAGGTCTGTTGTTATTTTTTTGAGGAACCTCCATACTGTTCTCCATAGTGGCTGTACCAATTTACATTCCCACCAGGGAACCCAGAGGGTTCCCTTTTCTCCATACCCTCTCCAGCATTTATTGTTTGTAGAATTTTTTGATGATGGCCATTCTGACTCATGTGAGGTGATATCTTATTGTAGGTTTGATTTGCATTTCTCTAATAATTACTGATTTTGAGCATTCTTTCATGTGCCTCTTGGACATCTGTATGTCGTTTTTGGAAAAATGTCTATTTAGGTCTTCTACTCATTTTTTATTGCCTTGTTTGTTTTTTTGATATTGAGCTGCATGAACTGTTTGTAAACTTTGGAGACTAATCCCTTGTCGGTCACTTTGTTTGCAAATATTTTTTCCCATTCTGTGGTTGTCTTTTCATTTTGTTTATGGTTTCCTTTGCTGTGCAAAAGGTTTTGAGTTTAATTAGGTCCCATTTGTTTATTTTTGTTTTTATTTTCATTACTCTAGGAGATGGATCAAAAAAGATATTGCTGTGATTTATGTCAAAGAGTGTTCTACCTATGTTTTCCTCTAAGAGTTTTATAGTGTCCAGTCTTACATTTAGGTCTTTAACCCATTTTGGGTTATTTTTGAGTATGGTGTTAAAAGAGTTCTATTTTCATTTTTTTACATGTAGCTGTCCAGTTTTCCCAGCACCACTTATTGAAGAGACAGTCTTTCCTCTGTTGTATAGTCTTACCTACTTTGTTGTAGATTAATAGACCATAGATGCGTGAGTGTATTTCTGGGCTTTCTATTCTATTCCATTGATCTATATTTCTGTTTTTGTGCCATTACCATAGTGTTTTGATGAACATAGCTTTATAGTATAGACTGAAGTCAGGGAGCTTGATTCCTTCAGTTCTGTTTTTCTTTCTCAAGATTGCTTTGGCTATTCAGTGTCTTTTGTGTCTCCATAAAAATTTTAAGATTTTTTTCTCTAGTTCTGTGAAAAATGCCATTGGTAATTTGATAGGGATTGCATTGAATCTGTAGATTGACTTGGGTAATATAGTCCTTTTAACAATGTTGTTTCTTCCAATACAAGAACATAGTATGTATTGTATTTCCATCTGTTTGTGTCATCTTTGATTTCTTTTATCAGCATCTTATAGTTTTTGGTGTACAGGTCTTTTGTCTCCTTAGGTAGGTTTATGCCTAGGTATTTTATTCTTTTTGATGTGATGGTAAATGGTACTGTTTCTCTAATTCCTCTTTCTGTTGGTTCACTGTTACTGTATAGAAAGGCAAGAGATTTCTTTTTTTTTTTTTTATGGCCTTTACTATGTAGAGGTAGGTTCCCTCTATGCCCACTTTCTGGAGAGTTTTTTTTTTTCCCACGTTCTTTTATTTATTTATTTATTTATTTATGACTGTGTTGAGTCTTCGTTTCTGTGCGAGGGCTTTCTCTAGTTGCGGCAAGTGGGGACCACTCTTCATCGCGGTGCGTGGGCCTCTCACCATCGCGGCCTCTCTTGTTGCGGAGCACAGGCTCCAGACGCGCAGGCTCAGTAATTGTGGCTCATGGGCCCAGTTGCTCCGTGGCATGTGGGATCTTCCCAGACCAGGGCTCGAACCCGTGTCCCCTGCATTGGCAGGCAGATTCTCAACCACTGCACCACCAGGGAGGCCCTGGAGAGTTTTTATCATAAGTGGATGTTGAATTTTTTTGAAAGATTTTTCTGCATCTATTGAGATGATCATATGGTTTTATTCTTCAATTTGTTAATATGGTGTATCACATTTATTGATTTGAGTATTCTGAAGAATCCTTGCATCCCTGGGATAAATCCCACTTGATCATGGTGTATGATCCTTTTAAAGTGTTGTTGAATTCTGTTTGCTAGTATTTTGTTGAGGATTTTTGCATCTATATTTATCAGTGATATTGGTGTGTAATTTTCTTTTTTTGTAGTATCTTTGTCTGGTTTTGGTATCAGGTTGATGGTGGCCTCATAGAATGAGTTTGAGAGTGTTCCTTCCCCTGCAATTTTTTGGAAGAGTTTGAGAAGGATGGGTGTTAGCTCTTCTCTAAATGTTTGATAGAATTCACCTGTGAAGCCATCCGACCCTGGACTTTTGTTTGTTGGAAGATTTTTAATCACAGTTTCAATTTCAGTGCTTGTGATTTGTCTGTTCATATTTTCTATTTCTTCCTGGTTCAGTCTTGGAAGATTATACCTTTCTAAGAATCTGTCCATTTCTTCCAGGTTGTCCATTTTATTGGCATAGAGTTGCTTGTTGTAGTCTCTTAGGATACTTTGTATTTCTGTGGTGTCTGTTGTAACTTCTCCTTTTTCATTTCTAATTTTATTGATTTGAGTCCTCTCCCTCTTTTTCTTGATGAGTCTGGCTAATGGTTTATCAATTTTGTTTATCTTCTCAAAGAACCAGCTTTTAGTTTTATTGATCTTTGCTATTGTTTTCTGTGTTTCTGTTTCATTTATTTCTGCTCTGATCTTTATGATTTCTTTCCTTCTGCTAACTTTGGGTTTTGTTTGTTCTTCTTTTTCTAATTCCTTTAGGTGAAAGGTTAGATTGTTTATTTCAGATTTTTTTTGTTTCTTTAGGTAGGCTTGTATTGCTATAAACTTCCCTCTTAGAACTGCTTTTACTGCATCCCACAGGTTTTCAATTGTCATGTTATTGTTGTAATTTGTCCCTAGGTATTTTCTGATTTCCTCTTTGATTTCTTCAGGGATCTCTTGGATATTTAGTAATGTATTGTTTACCCTCCATGTTTTTGTGTTTTTTACGGTTTTTTCCCTGTAATTGATTTCTAATCTCATAGTGTTGTGATCAGAAAAGATGCTTGATATGATTTCAATTTTCTTAAATTTACTGAAGCTTTATTTGTGACCCAAGTTGTGATCTATCCTGTAGAATGTTCCGTACGCACTTGAGAAGTGTAATCTGCTGTTTTTGGATGGAATGCCCTATAAATGTCAATTAAATCTATGTGGTCTATTGTGTCATTTAAAGCTTGTGTTTCCTTATTAATTTTCATTTTGTATGATCTGTCCATTGGTGTAAGTGAGGTGTTAAAGTCTGCCACTATTATTGTGTTACTGTCAATTTCCTCTTTTATAGCTGTTAGCAGTTGCCTTATGTATTGAGGTCCTCCTATATTGGGTGCATATATAATTATAATTGTTATATCTTATTCTTGGATTCATCCCTTGATCATTATTTAGTGTCCTTCCTTGTCTCTTGTAACATGGTTTATTTTAAAGTCTATTTTATCTGATATGAGTATTGCTACTCTGGCTTTCTTTTGATTTCCATTTGCATGGAATATCTTTTTCCATCCCTCACTTTCAGTCTGTATGTGTCCCTAGGTCTAAAGTGGGTCTCTTGTAGACAGCATATATATGGGTCTTGTTTTTGTATCCATTCAACGAACCTATGTCTTTTGGTTGGAGCATTTAATCCATTCACGTTTAAGGTAATTATCGATATGTATGTTCCTATGACCATTTCTCAATTGTTTTGGGTTTGTTTTTGTAGGTCCTTTTCTTCTCTTGTGTTTCCGACTTAGAGAAGTTCCTTTAGCATTTGTTCTACAGCTGGTTTGGTGGTGCTGAATTGTCTTAGCTTTTGCTTGTCTGTAAAGCTTTTGATTTCTCCATAGAATCTGAATAAGATCCTTGCCAGGTAGTGTAATCTTGGTTGTAGGTTCTTCCCTTTCATCACTTTAAATATGTCATGCCACTCCTTTCTGGCTTGTAGAATTTCTGCTGAGAGATCAGCTGTTAACCTCATGGGAGTTCCCTTGTATGTATTTGTTGTTTTTCCCTTGTTGCTTTTAATAATTTTTCTTTTCTTTAATTTTTGTCAATTTGATGACTATGTGTTTTGGCATGTTTCTCCTTGGGTTTCTCCTGCCTGGGATTCTTTGCACTTCCTGGACTTAGATGGCTATTTCCTTTCCCATGTTAGGGGAGTTTTCGACTATAATCTCTTCAAATATTTTCTCGGGTCGTTTCTCTCTCTTTTCTCCTTCTTGTACCCCTATAATGCGAATGTTGTTGCATTTAATGTTGTCCCAGAGGCCTCTTAGGCTGTCTTCATTTCTTTGCATTCTTTTTCCTTTATTCTGTTCCACTGCAGTGAATTCTACCATCCTGTCTTTCAGGTCACTTATCTGTTCTTCTGCCTCAGTTATTCTGCTATTGATTCCTTCTAGTGTATTTTTCATTTCAGTTATTGTATTGTTCATCTCTGTTTGTTTGTTCTTTAATTCTTCTAGGTCTTTGTTAAACATTCCTTACATCTTCTCGATCTTTGGCTCCATTCTTTTTCCGAGGTCCTGGATCATCTACACTATCATTATTCTGAATTCTTTTTCTGGAAGGTTGCCTATCTCCACTTCATTTAGTTGTTTTTCTGGGGTTTTATCTTGTTCCTTCATCTGGTACATAGCCCTCTGCCTTTTCATCTTGCCTATCTTTCTGTGAATGTGGTTTTTGTTCCACAGGCTGCAGGATTGTAGTTGTTTTTGCTTCTGCTGTCTGCCCTCTAAGACAAGATATTTCTGTATATTAATTTTGTATCCTGCATCTTTACCAAATTCATTTATGAGCTCTAGTATATTTCTGGAAGAATCTTTATGGTTTTCTATGTATAGTATCATGTCATCTGTAAACAATTACAGTTTTACATCTTCCTTTCCAATTTGGATCCATTTTATTTGTTTTTCTTGTCTGAATGCCATGGCTAGCACTTCCAAAACTATGTTGAATAAAAGTGGCGAAACTGGACATCCTGTCTGGTTCTTGATCTTAGAGGAAATGCCTTCAGCCTTTCACCATTGAGTGTGATGTTAGTTGTAGGCTTGTCATGTATGGCCTTTATTATGTTGAGGTCTGTTCCCTCTCTGCACACTTTCTGGAGATTTTTTATCATAATTGGGTGTTGAATTTTGTCAGAAGGTTTTTCTGCATTTATTTAGATGATTATTTGGTTTTTATTCTTTAATTTATTAATGTGGTGTATCACACTGATAGATTTGTGGAAAATGAAAAGTCCTTGCATTCCTGGGATCAATCCAAAGAAATCATGGTGAATGATCCTTTTAATTGTATTGTTAGATTCAGATTGCTAGTATTTTGTTGAGGATTTTTGCACCTATGTTCATCAGTGATATTGGCCTGTATTTTTTTTTGTGTGTGGTATCTGTCTGGTTTTTGTATCAGGGTGATGGTGGTCTCATAGAATGAGTATGGGACTGTTTCTTCCTCTGCATTTTTTTTGGAGTAGTTTCAGAAGGATAGGTGTTAACTCTTCTCTAAATGTTTGATAGAATTCACCTGTGAAGCCATCCGGTCCTGGATTTTTTTCTTTGTTGGGTGTTTTTTAATCACAGTTTCAACAGCAATACTTGTTCTTGGCCTGTTCGTATTTTCTATTTCTTCATGGTTCAGTCTTGGGAGATTGTACAATACCTTTCTAAGAATTTGTACATTTCTTCCATGTTGTCCATTTTATTGGCATATAGTTGTCTGTAGTAGTCTCTTTGACCTTTGCATTTCTGTGGTGCTTGTTGTAACTTCTCCTTATTCATTTGTAATTTTATTGATTTGAGCTCCTTCCCTTTTTTACTTGACGAATCTGGCTAAAGGTTTATCAATTTTGTTTATCTTTTTCAAAGAACCAGCTTTTAGTTTCATTGTTCTCTGCTATTGTTGTCTTCATGTCTATTTCACTTATTTCTGCTCTGATCTTTATGATTTCTTTCCATCTACTAACTTTGGGTTTTGTTTGTTTTTCTTTCTCTAGTTGCTTTAGGTGTAAGGTTAAGTAATTTGTGATTTTTCTTGTTTCCTGATGTAAGATTGTACTGATATTAACTTCCGTCTTAGAACTGCTTTTGGTCTGTCCCATAGGTTTTGGATTGTAATGCTTTTATTTTCATTTCTCTATAGGTATTGTTAGATTTCCTCTTTGATTTCTTCAGCAATACATTGTATCTTTAGCATAATATTTAGCTTCCATGTGTTTGTGTTTCTTACAGTTTCTTTCTTGTAGTTGATTTCTAATCTCATACCGTTGTGGTGGGAAAAAAATGCTTGATGTGTTTTCAATTTTCTTAAATTTACTGAGGCTCAGTTTGTGGCCCAGCATGTGATCAATCCTGGAGAATGTTCCATATCCACTTGAGAAGAATGTGTATGCTGCTGCTTTTGGATGGAATGCTCTATAAATATCAATCAAGGCCATCTGGTCTAATGTGTCATTTAAAGCTTGTGTTTCCTTATCGATTTTCTGTCTGGATGATCTATCCATTGATGAAAGTGGCATGTTAATGTCCCACACTATTGTGTTACTGTCAATTTCTCCTTTTTTGGCTGTTAGTATTTGCCTTTATATTGAGGTGCTCCTGTGTTGGATGCATATATATTTATAATTGTTATATCTTTTTGGATTGATTCCTTGATCATTATGTAGTGTCCTTTCTTGTCTCTTCTAAGAGTCTTTATTTTAAAGTCTATTTTCTCTGATATGTGTATTGCTAATCCAGCTTTCTTTTGATTTCCATTTGCATGAAAATCTTTTTCCATCCCCTCACTTTCAGTCTGTATGTGTCCCTATATCTAAAGTGGATCTCTTGTGGACAATATATATGCAGGTTTTGTTTTTTTTATCCATTCAGCCAGTTTGTATCTTTTGGTTGGAGCATTTAATCAGTTTATGTTTAAGGTAATTATTGTATGTGTGTTCTTATTGCCATTTTAATTGTTTCAGGTTTGTTTTTATAGGTCTTTTTTTCTTACCTTCCTCTTTTGTTCTGTTCTCTTGTGATTTGTTGACTAACTTCAGTGTTGTGTTTGGATTCCTTCTTCTTCTTTGTGTGTGTTTCTATTGCTGATTTTCAGTTTGTGCTTACCATAAGGTTTTGATGTAGCAGTCTATATACAAACAAGATTGTTTTATGTTGCTGCTTTTAATTTCAAATGCATTCCCAAGATTGTCCATTTGTGCTCTCCCCCAGTTGCTGCTTTTGGTATCATATTTGTGTGTAGATGATTTCCTACCTTTACCGTATATTTGCCTTTACCAGTGAGCTTTTCCGTTTGTAATTTACTTTTTTGTATTAGTGGACTTTTCTTTTCCACTTAGAGAAGTTCCTTTAGCATTTATTGCAAAGCTGGTCTCTTGGTGTTGAATTCTATTAGCTTTTGCTTGTCTGTAAAGCTTTTCATTTCTCTGTTGAATCTGAATGAGAGCCTGGCTGGGTAGAGTATTTTTGGTTGTAGGTTCTTCCCTTTCATCACTTTAAATATATCATGCCACTCTTTTCTGGTCTGCAGAGTATCTGCTGAGAAATCAGCTGATAACCTTATTGGAGTTCCCTTGTACGTTATTTGTTGCTTTTTCCTTGTTGCTTTTAATATTTTTTCTTTCCTTTAATTTTTGTCAACTTGATTACTCCATGTCTCAGCACGTTATTCCTTGGGTTTATCCTGCCTGAGACTCTCTGCACTTCCTGGACTTGGGTGACTGTTTCCTTTCCCTTGTTAGGGACGTTTTCAGCTATTATGTCTTCAAATTATTTTCTCAAGTCCTTTCTCTGTCTCTTCTCATTCTGGGACCCATATAATGTGAATGTTGGTGCATTTAATGTTGTTTCAGGGGAGTCATATACTGTCTTCATTCCTTTTCATTCTTTTTTCTTTATTATGTTCCACAACCATGTTTTCCACTATTCTGTCATCCAGCTCACTTATCCATTCCTCTGCCTCAGTCATTCTCCTATTGATTCCTTCTAGTGTATTTTTCATTTCAGTTATTGTATTGTTCATCTCTGTTTGTTTTTTACTTCTTCTGGGTATTTGTTAAACATTTCTTCTGTCTTCTCAATTTTGTGTCTCCATTCCTTTTCTGAGATCTTGGATTATCTTCACTATCATTACTTATGTTGTTCCTTCATCTGAGACATATTCCTCTGCTATCTCACTTCCACAGTCTGCAGGATTGTAGTTCTTCTTGCTTCTGCTGTCTGCCTCCTGGTGGATGAGGCTTTCCAAGAGGCTTGTGCAGGCTTCCTGGTGGGAGGGACTGGTTCCTGCCCACTGATGTATGGAGCTGAGTCTTGTCCCTCTGATGGTCATGGCTGAGCTCAGGAAAAATTTAAGAAGCCTGTCTGCTGATGGGTGCGGCTGTGCTCCCTCCCTGTTTGTTGTTTGGCCTGAGGTATCCCAGCACTGGATCCTACAGATTGTTGGGTGTGACTAGGTATTGGGGAAGAAATGGCAGCCTCCAGGAGGGCTCATGCCAATGAGTACTCCCCAGAAGTACCCCTGTTAGTGGCCCTGGAGTGAGCTGCAGCCACCCCCCACCTCTGCAGGAGACCCTCCCATCCTAGAAGGTTAGTTTGGCCTAATCTCTTATGAGGTCACTGCTTTTTTTCTGGACCCTGTTGTGCACAAGACCTTGTGTGTGTCCTCCAAGAGTGGAGTTTCTGTTTCCCCCAGTCCTGTGGAATTCCTGCAATTAAACCCTTCTGTTCTTCAAAGCCAGATTCTCTGGGGGTTCCTCCTCCCATTGCCAGACCCCCAGGCTGGGAAGCCTGATGTGGGGCTCAGGACGTTCACTGCTGTGGGAGAACTTCTGTGGTATAATTATTTTCCAGTTTGTGGGTCGCCCACCCGGCGGGTGTGGGATTTGATTTTATCGCAATTGTGCCCCTCCTACTGTCTCATTGTGGCTTCTTCTTTTTCTTTAGATGTAATGTATCCTGTTTGGTAGGTTCCAGCATTTTTTGTCAGTGATTGTTCAGCAATTAGTTTTGATTTTGGTGTTTTTGTAAGAAGAGGTGAGCTCACGTCCTTCTACACTGCCATCTTGAGCTATTTTTTGCCATTTTAATTACAGTGTGTCTTGTTGTGGACCCTTTTGGGTTCATCTTGTTTCAGACTCTCTGTGCTTTTAGGTCCTGGATGTCTGTTTCCTTTCCACGTTAGGGAAGTTTGAGGCTATTATTTCTTCAATGAATTTATCTGCCTGTTTATCTCTCTCCTTTTCTTCTACAACCCCTCTAGTGTAAATGTTAGTACACTTGGTGCTGTCCCAGAAATCTCTTAAATTGTCCTTATTTTTTTTAAATCTTTTTTTTTTCTTTTTTTCTTTTCAGCTTGGATGATTTTCACGATTTCTTCTAGTTTCCTGATTTTTTCCTCTTTACCATCTAATCTACCATTGAATCCTTCTAGTGATTTTTTAATTTCAGTTATATTCTTCAGCTTTGTTTGGTTCTTTATATTTTCCAATTCTTTATAACCTTCTCACTGTGTTCATACATTCTTCTCCCAAATTTGTTGAGCATCTTTACAATCATTACCTTGAACTCTCCTTGGTAATATTCCTTATTTCCAGTTCATTTATTTCTTTTTCTGAGGTTTTATTTTATTCCTTCATTTGGAATATATTCTTCTATCTCTTCATTTTGTCTAATTCTCTATGTGAATTTCTATGTTTAGGTAGGTTGCTTATGTTTCTCAGTCTTGGAGAAGTGGCTTTATGTTGGAGACATCCTATTGAGCCCAGCAGCATACTTCCCTCTGGTCACCAGACATATCACTCTAATGGAGCCCCCTATATGGGCAGTGTAGGCCCTCCTCTTGTGTCAGTGTCAGCTACTGTGGGATGCTGGTAAACGTGGCTGACTCTTGCCATGGTTGGCTGCCAGATCCTGCCTTATGTCATGACTGGTGGCCTGCTGGTGGGTGCAGTTGGGTTCCAATTCTGGTGACTGTGTGGCCTGGGAGTTCTCAGGGTTGGTGCTAGCTGCTGGTGGTGGGTGGATGTCCTGGTCCACTGGCTGATGGACCTGGGAAGGCTCAGTTCAAATCCAGGCAGGTTTGGGCCCACTTATTGGAGAGGCAAGTCCCAGAGTGTCTAATTGCAGGACACTGGCAGGGGGAGGGGTCGTTGCAGTGGAGGGCTCCTGTCTGCCCACTAGGGGGCAGGGCTGAATTTGAGGCAGCTGCCTGCAAGGCCCAGGGAGCCCAAAGCTGGTGCCAGTCTACTAGTAGGCTACTCCAGCATATTGGTAGCCACGTTTTCAAGTAATCAATGGCTACATTTCACTAATGTCTCCCTTATTGGACAGTGCAGCTTTATACACTGTATCTGGAATATATTCTTAAAATATGTAAATAGAAAACATATACTAACCATTAGCAAGGTTATCTATGGGTAGTGTGATTAAATACCCTTTTATTTACTTTTTTATGCGTTACCTTATCCTCAAGAATTTTACCATGAGCTCTTAAGAAAAGATGTCAACCAAACGTATAGAAATACCAACATTATAAATAAATCAATTTGACATACCAACTTGCCACTTCTACAGTGTGACTAGATATTCCTAATCCAATTCATACCTTTTTATCTCTGGGGTTGAGAGATAGATGATTAAGTCAACAAGCAGAGATTTTACCTCTGGGACAGATACGCAATGGAGGATACGTAACAAAGGATTCTATCTAGAAAATCTTTGGCAATAAATACAAATATTGGTAATAATAGTTTGATTAGCTGTTAATAGAAAATGTGGTGTCTTTTTATTGAGTTAGTATCTATTATTTTCTTTCAATTAAATCCAGAAAAATCTGGTTGCTTCAGATGAGCTTGGGAAGAGCGGATGAGTGGAATTCTATATTCCAATTATAGATGCTTAATTAAGTGTGAGTGAGCTGGCAGAAGTTAAACTGGCTCCTAGATCACTCATTTGTTCCAAATTCCAAATTCATCTTTATAGAAAATATATATTAAGTTTTTTTCTTACTCGTTTAATTAATATATATTGTACGCTCATTTTACTAGTTCTAGTGACAAAAACATCAAAAGCATATTTAAAGTCAATCTGTATTTTCCCTACATAGGATTCTAGATCTTATTTTAAAGTTGAGCAATAACAAAGAGGAAACTTTTAATAGCACTTTATTCCCCATAAAACATAAGGTAACAGCTGTTTTACTGCTGATCATTTTAAGTTCCTCTGAATCTTAGGATCTCTGTGGATCCTCAGTGTTTGTCCTTAAAATGAAAAATTTTATGTTTCTGTTATATTCAAAACATTGAAGAATAATTTCTTTAATGAGGCTTTTGGCCAAGGAACAGTCTCCTGATGAAAGAAAGCAGAGTTTTCAAAAGCATTTTGAGAGACTGACATTTGTGTACATAAGATATTCAATCATTCAACTCTGAAGCAGCTCAGCATTGTTTTCATCATTTTTGTTATTTCATAGTATACTTTGACCTATCTTCCAGTTTGCAATTTTGTAAAAAATTAATGTGAAAAAATACAGCTTATTTATATTATAGTATGCATGAGAAATGTGTTGAGGTTTCCAAGGAAGAAAAGGCAAAAAAAGCATTACCTCTTTTCCTAAGTCATGGCAATCATTTTTGACCTCCAATTTACTGGATAAAATATTGCATTGATTTATATATTCGTGGCTTCAGGTAACTTTACCATCTACATCCACAAAGATTTTTGATCCATATTCAAAAGGTTTTACCTTTGCTTACACTGAAGAATATTTTCCACATCTCTGTGATGACCTTAAGTGACATCACCATTCTCTAGAAAACCTTGATCTTTTTCTGTAATCAGGATCAAAATATATTGAAATTTTCTTATTGCCAGAAACCTTGTGGACCATTTACAGCAGTGGTCTCAACTGAAGGCTTGCATGAGAATCCCCTGGAGAGCTTTTCTCAAAATAGGATCTTTGCAGATTCTACTTCAGAAGGCTTGGGGTGCAGTCTAAAGGTTTGTTTTTTGAAAAAACTCCCCAGGTCATGCTGATGCACATTTGGGTTGAGAACCATTTTAGAAAATCATTCTGGAATAGGATAATAAAAAACCTCAGATGGTGAAACTGTTATTTTTTTCTGAGATTTGGAACAGAAGATCAATACAATTAAACCATGTTTATGGATATAATGGACTTGGTTTTGGACTTGGTGAATTTAAAATTCTAATATTAGCTTTTGCTTAGTCTTGATGATACTCCAAATGTAAACCTATTTTATAGTTTCAATCAGATAATACTAAAACTCTCCTGATGATCTCATGCCAGAGGAATGAAAACATTTCAGATGACATCAACCTATTTCTGTTGTGCTTTCTTACACATGGCTCAGCTCTCTCTTCCTAACAGATTCAGATATTTCCAAGTCCTGACTAGGTTTTATCCAGTTTCTCTTTATCGCTCCCAAGAATGTGCTGATAAAGATTTTGCCATTTACAGTATTTCCTTTTCTCTTTCCCACCCTCAGGAAACAGGAAAAATTCCTGTTTTCAAAATTATATATCACAGTGGAGATGTGTATCAGGCCATTAGAACTATGAGACTAGGGAATTGGAGAGATGTTTGAATATAAATTAAAGGTATAAATTGGAGAACCCTCTACTTTAAAAATTTATTTGGAACAATTTAAGTATATGTGATTGCTTCATGAGAGTTTTGGGAGAAAATTCTGCAGAGCTGGCCATAAAGGTCTTACAGTTAAACGAAACTTCTGGTTGTGAGTATGAAGACTTTTTGTTAGTAATGATGCTTGTCCTTTATACAATAGAATGATTATTGGTATGTAATGTTCACCCACTGTTTTCTCTGATTCTAAGCACGAAGACAATTTGAGATTTTGTGTTAACATGTGTTGTGTAGCTCTATGTTTCTCAATCACCTATTAGTGTTCCAAATACACATGAAACTAAATTTAGCAATAAGTAAATCCTGTAAAAAACAGTTTATTAAAATTTGACAACTGAGAAGTTCACTACAGACATGAACTTGCCAAATACATTTATTTTGTAATAATTTTAATATTCCATTGAAATTGGCTAGTCAGAAAGAGAGAGATAAAAGAGATAGACAAGAGAGAATATGAATGGGAAAGAAAGAGTATTGTGGTGTGGTCTTTTTGTTGTATAAATTTCTCTTATAGAATACTTTGATAATTCAATTTCATGATGATTATTTATAAGAGTTTTAATTTTAATTTAATAGTCTAAGCAATTGTACATATTCCCTCTCAATTATAAAAAGAAATCCCCAAAAGGAACATTATTATTGTTCTTTTTCTTTTTTAGATATGAAAATTAAGGCTCAGAATGTGGAAATGACTTGTCTATTTTATATGACTATTAGGTAGTCATAGCTTTCAAAGCAAACTACTGTTTATTCCTCTGACATAACTGCCTTTCTAAGTGCTGCTTTTATCTCCCATCATCTTAGTGTAGGAAAAATGGAACATGATATTCAGAAGTCCAGAATCTTTCCCTTGAAGCACAGGTTCTTCCTTTTAGCATTTGATGGTAACTATAACAGGCATAACCTGAAAGAATTAAAACAAGACAAAAATAATATTTTAGCCATTTATTCATGTTATAGTCAAATCACACTTAAAAGGCAAATTGTATTGACCTGGAGGAAAACTAAGACACAGAATATTGTCACTACCAGTGAAAACTTAGCTTTGGTAAATGTTCAGATATATTTGAGAACTTGGTGTTATTTATTTATTTTTAAAATTTTTTAACCAAATCACTGGGCTGAGCTTCCTAAAAGATACTTAATGTCCTGAAGTTTGATTCACTGCTCTCCTACATCAAGCATTTCTACTCTGTTTTTGATATTTAAACTCTGATGTTCAGTTATGATATTCTTAGTTCCAACCTGCTTGGGTGCATAGTTTTGGTACTCATAATTTCTAATTTGTGCCTATACATGCAAGTTGAAGATGGGAAAACAAAAACTGCAAAATAGGTTTTATTTAAAGTATACAGATAATTGTGTATTTATATTATCTAAGTAATTGCTTCAATTATCCACTTCATTAGAAAAGGAAGACACAACTTTCTTTTGTATGCACATTTGATAATGTTTTGAATCATTTCTACGTTATAGTTTAAGCCATGTATTATAGTCCACATTAAGATTTATGTTACTAAAAATTAGCGACATTTTAATATTATGCTAGCACCACATAAAATTTCCATCTTTGGCATTGCACTCAATTTGACACGATCAAAGAATACCTGAAAATAAGCCATTCTCTTGCATTTTTCTTATTTATTCCGTGTGTATATTTAAACAGATTAAATGTAATTGTTTGGCATTAAGATTCAGTTAGAGGGAGTACTCAGTAACTATATTGTGAGTAGCAAATAAGGTCCTTAAAAAGAACTAAATTTGGTATCACAATTTCTCCTATATATAATATGTATTATGTAATGTTTCTAAGGAAGTGAAAATAATCTGGATTATTAACTTTCGAATTTCAGGTTAATTATATATATGGCATGTATTAATTACAATCATATATGCAACACTAAGGGGTGTTGCAGAATTATTTGCGAACTTTTTCAGAAGCAAGTCTTCTAAATCTTGAGATTGATACATACTTGAAATAAAATTTTATAAACATATGAAAATATATGTATATTTAATGATCATGCTACTTAAGTTGCTTGATTTACTAGAATCATTCTATGATTATGACTCTGGAATAGAGATACAATACTTGTTAACTCATATTTTTTGGCCTTAATTTGTGGTTTTATCTGTAGAACAGAATAAACATACAAACTAGAGAAGAATTTTTTGATGTGCAGTTTTCCCTATGGTTTATATTTAAAGTGAATTCAAAATTGGAATATTTATTTAGATCTATATAAAAATATTCTTATATTTAAATCTTCACACATTCACAATGCCCATTTGAAGCCATTGCTCTCTAAATAGTTCTTGATTGTTATTTTACTAACTGTATAGAATAAGATATTTAATATGTAAAAAGAGTGGAGCATATATGCACTTTATATTACATGCTAATATATTTGTATATATAGAGCATAGTTTAAACAAGCAAGCCAATGGAATGTATGTATTGTAAATTTATACTTTAACCTCTCAAATTAATTTTAACATATATTGAGATTATGCATTTATGGCCATTTTCTAATATAGTACCTTTCTTCCAAGAACCCAAAACGTTTTTCTGGTATTCTGTTCAGAACAACTCAAGTTAATCAATTAAACTTTTTTTCTGAAGTGTATGAGAAAGTATATTTTATGATTTTGAGGGGTGAAAAATTTTACTAAGAAGCCTAATGACTTAACCAGAGTCAGTAGAACCCAAAGGTAGAACCAATAGGAAAACATTATTTTTATTGAGTTGCATGGATAGTTCTTTGATTTCCACTAGAAAATTCACAGGTTTTTAGGTTGGGTTTTAAGCACAAGGTTCCTACTATGCTTAGTATTAAAGAAGAAGAGCTTCTACAAATACGGATTATCCATCTAAAAGTACTCACTCAGTACTTTTAATGTTGATTAATGTCTTAGATCTGTATCTCTCGGAAACTCAAGTATTCTGAAATTTTGCTTCATAGTCTTCTGGAGCCTCATATAGTTTAAAATATATTAATTTATTCAAGCTTCTAACCAAAAAAAAAACTTTTATGAGGTATATTATCTTATTTCCATATTCTAATACTTTGAAGATATTTACACTGTTAAAACCATTATCATAAAAATTACACTGCTCAAAAACATATAAAGAATTATTAGAGCCACCCAAAATACCTAAAAAGTTTGTTTGTCCATAACTAGTATAAGAAAATAATATTCATTTAGAGAAGTGGAAAGAATAGTTATATAGGTACTCAAAAAGACCTTATAAATCTTGAATGGTGATAAGTAGTTATTATTTTTGTATTAATGTGAAGTATATTAATATAAAAATAAGCACACAACTTCCTGTAGCTGAAACTCTTTCAAATCTGCAAGTTCTGAGCTGCCACATGAGATCTATGCCAAGGATTACAGTAAACTCTGTCAGCTTTAAATGTGAAATTTCACCAAAGTGAGATAATCATTTTTTAAATTTATAACATGTACATTTTTTACTACCAATGCCTGATCTACACAGCACAAAATAAAAGTAAATTTTGTTAATTACTTGGTTTTATTTGAGATAAATATTTTATTTATTTGAGATAAATATTTGAGAATTACTTGGTTTTATTTGAGATAAATATTCTAGGCAATTTGGATGACTGCTTTCAGGCTTGAATTATCTGAATTATCTATACATGTTAATTAGAAACTACAACAGCAATAATTCATACTTTTCTACTGCATAAACACACTTTTTTTTAGTTTGTAAGCCTGTTAAATCTAAAACCTTGACACTGATCAAAGAAAGCTCTCCAAAATGCATTTTCCCCATAGGTTTGTAAGAACTTCAATAGCAAATTTACTTTAATTTCCTCATCTTTGTGACTTACCATTTGCAGTTGATCCCTCTTGTCTCTTTTGGAGTACCTCAGCCTGTCAGGAAGGTAATGGACAGTATGGAGACTGGTGGCCAGAGAGAGCATCCTTCCACAAGTAAGGATGGCAAGGGAGCTAGAACACTTATGATGTTTGTTGGCAACTCTTGCACCACTGTAGGAAAAAGTGTCCCTACACATAGAATAGAGAAGATATGCCAGAGGCGAAGAAGGGATAGTTCGCCACTGAAAAGACCTTAACCATAGGTAGCAGTGGATTGTAGTGTGCAACTTGCCAGCTTTTGCTACTTCAGGCTGGGATTTGTGTGTTGTGTGTGTGTGTGTGTTTATTACTCCTGTCAGGTTTTTTCGCTTGCACTTTCCTATCAGTACGAACCTTGGTTAGAGAAATGATAGAATCCCTGTGTTCCAGTCTTAAACATTGTGGGAAAGCAAGACAAGTTAAGATGATATAATTATCTCTTAAAGACATTACAGTAGTAGTCAATGCTTACAGAGAATAAACAAAGCTAGCAATATTATAGCAAATCTAGATAGATGAGCAAATAGATTTATCTATGAACTCAGGCAAGTTTGAGTGAAAAAAGTAATACATAAATTAAGTACTAATCTATGAGCACTAACCCAGAAATATACCAGTGTGTTAGCAAACAATTTATAAAAGCATATGCTACATAGCTAAAATAACATTTTTTAAACTATGAATTGAGCCTATCTTCTTATGACTGGTGTTTGTATGCTTTTTTTTTTTAGTCTTGAATAAAGGTTACAGTAAGTTTCCTAAGTACAAATGAATTCCATTCCAAGACCACGTTCGTAAGTCCAATTTGTTAATAAGTCCAACAAATTTAGCCTAGGTACCCAACTAACACAATCGGCTATATAGTACTGTATTGTAATAGGTTTATAATACTTTTCACACAAATAATACATAAAGAACAAACAAACACAAAGAAATAAAGAAAACATTTTTAATCTTACAGTACAGTAACTTGAAAAATACAGTAATACAGTACAACAGCTGGCATACAGGGGCTGGCATCAAGTGAACAGGCAAGAAGAGTTACTGAGGGGAGGAGGGAGAAGAGTTGGGAGATGATAGAGCTGAGGGATCTTCAGCAATAGGAGATGGAGGGCAAGCTTCAATTTCATTCACGTTTGCATCTTTGAAAGTTTGCAACTTGAAGGTTCATATGTAGGGGACTAACTGTATTAATATGCTGGAGAGGAAGTGATTACTTTGAATTGCATTTATTTGGGCATAAACCAATGACAAAGAAAGACTAAGAAGCTACAAAAGCATGGAATCTCATTTTTTTTAAAACTTTGATCCTTTGGCCAACATCAAATTTATTATTATTTTATGTTAATACTGCTTCTGTTCCACTTGTTTTGTTTGGTTTTGCTTTGCTTATTATAGTAATACTGATTATCTTTATTAATTCTCATTAGTCTGAAAAAAATAACATTCACTGACTGATAGTGAATATTTTAGAAACGGGATACTGAATCACACAGACATTTCTTTCCAGAGATTAACGCTCAAGCTAAAGATTAGAATTCAATCACTTTGAAATTACAGAGAAAAGTATGTGACATATAAAACATAAGTATTTAAAAATCCACAAAATTGGGGACTTCCCTGGTGGCACAGTGGTAAAGAATCCACCTGCAAGGGACAAGGGTTCGAGCCCTGGTCTGGGAAGATCTCACATGCTGCGGAGCAACTAAGCCTGTGCACCACAACTACTGAGCCTGAGTGGTGCAACTACTGAAGCCCACGTGCCTAGAGCCCGTGCTCCGCAAAAAGAGAAGCCACCGCAATGAGAAGCCCAAGCACTGCAACAAAGAGTAACCTCCATTCGCTGCAACTAGAGAAAGCCTGCACGCAGCAACAGACCCAACCCAACCAAAAGTAAATAAATAAAAAATATATTTTTAAAATAAATTAATTAATTAAATTAAAAATAAAAATCCATAAAATTGGAGAAGATTTTTACTTCAGATGTTATCTCAGTTAACTTCCTAATTCATATAATTGTAGAAAAATATCCAAAGGTGCTGTAGAGCTAAAGAAACTCCATCCTGCCTTATAATGAATTAAATTGCATTTGTGAAACTGTTGCTAGGTAAAAGTTATTTTACATTAAGGATTTTTGGCTTTAGATATGACACACATTTATTTGATTAGGCACATTTGAATTTGAATGAGGAGTTTCTGCTTGACAATATTTTGGTGCATTAAACTTATTAGAGGCAATAGAAAAAAATTGAAGGTAATTATCTTTCAGAAGTTAGACTTTATGTGTAGTTAAAATTTACAGATACACATGCAGTTTAAATAATCTAACATTGTAAATAATGTATATAATATAAAATACACTTTAAAAATACGTATATAGCATATATTTTTTTAAAAATTGGAGTACTTAAGCATACAATTTTGGTTTCAATCTGATAAATCATCATAAAGAACAGTTCCTTTATTATGGCATATATCATTTGCTATATCTAAACCACATTAAAAATATTGTCTTTATCTTAGAAAATGTGGTTTGTCTAATTCTTTGTGTAGATAAAAAATAAGTGAAAATAAATTTAATAAGCAAAATATTAAGTAATAATAAGTGAAATATAAACTTACTAAAATGTATGATTATGTAGATGTAACATTATATATGATTATATAAAATTTTATATATATTTACACCCAAAAGGAAATGAAGACTTATTTTATATATATATGGTATTTATATCTTTTAAAATTTCTGCCTGTATTAGAAATGGATCAAGGAGCAGGTGTTAATAAGACTGATAAAATTAGCCTATTCCTCCTGGGAATTGTTAATATTTGAGGGTGATATCTGTTTCCTTCTTGGAGGCTCAGAAGTGTTGTTGTAATCTACAGAAGGAGCAAAGAAAATGTAAACCTTTTGAAATTACTTAAAATTTCAACAAAACTGGAGATAAATGAAAACTTCTACATTGAATACATTCATATATATCTTATATATAATAATTTCTACCAGTAAAAATAAACCAGGACATTACAAAGAAAAAAATTACTTTTGTCAGAATGTGCTGATAATCTGTGTTTACTGTGGCAATTAATTAAGAATCATGATAGTTCTGTAGATTTAAATACAGACCAACTCATAACTGAGGAATAGTTAAAGAAATATTTCTGACTTTTTAAAGTAAACTAAATTCTCTGTCAGGATTTGAGGAAGTTACAAGAAAAAAAAGACTTGATTTTGTTGAAATTTTAAGAATCAGTGAGGGCCAGTGTCATCTCATTAATAAAAACATTCCTAAATGCTGAAAAGTTGGGTCAAAGTCAAAAGCTTTGACTAGAAGGAAAGCAAAAAAAAAAAAAGCAAAATCAGGGACAGCTGATATGCTATTGTTATCTGGACTTATAAAGACTTTTTGTGGTGATCATGGGAAATCACAAATCCCATGGTACATTTTACTTGTAATTATGGAATTAATAACTTGGTTTCAAATAGGAAAGATCCTGCCAATTTTTGTGCTGAAATCTTTTCAGTATCCCAATTAGAGAAATTATCTTTAATATACAGTTTGTTTACAAATCCTCATTTGAGACATTCTTTAATGCACACCTGAAACATGTCACACACCAAAAAAGAGGTATGCTTAATGAATTAAGCATTCTTACATCAGACCAGTACAAGCCACAGGTATATGTGTAACTCCCAAATGTCAATTCATAAGCCTGTTACATCTTCAAAGGGTTATTTTGATTAAAGCTTCTTTAAAACTATACATATAAGTGTCTAGAGTCATATTACTTACTAATCAGAAAAATGTATTTTAGTAATGTCTTTTATAAGGAATTAAACACCTTTCACAGAAAGAATTCAAATGAATTATCTAGGATTATTTTCAAAACAGTAAATAGACATTGCCTCCAATTTTTAGGTGAAGATGTAAAGACCTCAAAGTGACTGATTTACTCAAGACAACATGATGATAGAGAGAGGGATGAGATGGATTCAGTATGTATTTGTCATTTGTACCTACGTGCAAAAATTAGTTTAATGACTGAGAGGAAAATAAGCATCATCTATTCTGCCCAAAGCAGGTTGATCTTTAGGAAGATCATTGGAAATGCCAAGCAAAGGCAATATTCTCGTCTCTTTTTTCTATGTCTTTGGTGTGATTATGTGAGTGCATTTCTATGAGAAAATAACAGTTATCAGCATTACCCTCAGAGTTGTTTCAAAGAAATAGAGTACCAATGGCTAATATGTTTTGCACTTGTGCCATTCTTTTGGGCTAAATAAAATTCATGAGAGGCAAAATTGTTAATATTACTGGCAAGGTAAGATTACAGCATGACTATGATATTAACTTGAGTATATTTGCAACATTCAAAAATTCCCATTGGTTACCAGGCACTGAAGTAGATGCTGAGAATACTGAGATGAAATTATCATCTTTCTTACCTTCAAGTATGTTATAAAAACTAAGAGGGGAGATATATAAACAGCTGTTATACAATATAGGAAATATGATGATAGAGAGAATTGGGTTTTTTTTAAACAAAGAGGAAGAGCATAAAGCAGGAAAGATTTCTTAGAGGAGATAATAGCTAAGCAGTAGAGTAAAAGATAAGTGAAACAAGATGCCAAAAGTAGGGGAAGATGGACACTTTGTTAAGTAGGGACTGTCCTACATGTTTCAGATATAAATATGAATATACATAATACCCATTTTCCACTATTAATAGAGCATAGAAATGATTATAATATTCAGATTTTATTCAAAAATTTAATCACTTTACTCAAACAAGGCATTTTAGAGCCAAGTTACTACCTATAATATTAATCAATTTGCTCTCAATATTGGTTTATTTCCTCAGATTTTAAATAACATATATCAATTATAAAAAATTTTTGGAAAAAAATTAGAGATGTAAATGGACACAAATCAGATCAACCACCCTGAAGTAAACTTTATTTTGTAAATGCAGTCAGAGAGCTTGAGACTTATAACATAGAATAATTATTTTAGTTACAATTAAATTAACAGGAAATAGCAAAGCAGTATTATTGAATCTCAAGGAAATTGTTGGTTGTAATTTATTATCAAAGTACTATTCATCATATTTCTCTGTATAGTGAGAATTGTTTCAACATTACAGTATTGACAGTTGTGAACAGATAAAAATATTAAATTACTTTTCTTTCTTTTAATCTCAGTAGAATCTACTAATGGTTGATGATAGGGAAAAAAATAATTATAAGAATAAATCAGTGAAAACCACCTTCAATACTTACTTTAAAGTACTTACCTATGATTTAATATATAATATTTGAAGAACGGCAGTTGACAAGGGAAACTAAAAATTCCCATGCATTTCAAGAGATCTATGACAAAATTGACCTGAGAATTATTCACTTATCCACCCAGGTTCTTCAGATGTATTCTTGAGACAAAGCACCTTATGTCTAGGCTTGGCTATTTCATTGCTATTGCCACTTATGTTTATGACCTTATGACAAATCATCACTTCTTGATCATCCATTTATCTGTATCTGAATAAATGCAATGACGTGTTTTCTGTATGTCACAGAAATCTTGGAGCATGAAATGTAATTTGTGACTCAGTACATTTTCTCCTCTACAGCACAAGGATGGCATTGCATTTGTATGACATGCAAATTAAGTGTTTTATGCAAAATAATCATCTTGAACAAGATTCAGAAGGGGGAACAAGTATTTTATTCATTCTTTCATTTATTTATGTTCTGTCTTATTCTGAAAAGATCCAAGGAAGCTTATAATTAGACATAGTGAACTAAACTGTGTGAGGAAATTGAAGCAAAGGGAAAATAAGATATCCGAAAAGGTTGCTGAGGATTCCTAGCACATGATGAAAACATATCCTGCTAGAGATGTGCCACAAATTTGGCTTAAGCTCTTTTTTTTTTTTTTAAAGAAATGAAAGTTATATAACAATTTTTTCACGCCAGTGCTTTTTTTTTTTTTTTTTTTAAGAAATTCACGTTCTTCTATTTATTTATTTATGACTGTGTTGAGTCTTCGTTTCTGTGCGAGGGCTTTCTCTAGTTGCGGCAAGTGGGGACCACTCTTCATCGCGGTGCGCGGGCCTCTCACCATCGCGGCCTCTCTTGCTGCGGAGCACAGGCTCCAGACGCGCAGGCTCAGTAATTGTGGCTCACGGGCCCAGTTGCTCCGTGGCATGTGGGATCTTCCCAGACCAGGGCTCAAACCCGTGTCCCCTGCATTGGCAGGCAGATTCTCAACCACTGCGCCACCAGGGAAGCCCGGCTTAAGCTCTTTTAACAACCAACTTCAGAGACAAAAATATCCGTTTCATGATAAACAAGGTCTTTTCAGAATAGGAAACACGAGCAGCACAGATTCCTAGCACTGAGACCAAAGAGAATTGTACCCCTTTGTTAATCACTCAACTCTGCAGAGTAACAAATTTAACAAGAACAAAACAGAACTAAATGTTCAAAAACTGCTTCTTAGAAAGTTTCACCATGACTTCAGCATGGCATGTCAGTGTGCAGTTGAGGAAACCTGACCATTGCACTTGGGTCCAGATTTGCCACTGTGCTGGACAGACTTTATCCAGATGGATGTATTACATGTTCTTGAGATGTGGTTGAGTAATTGCATAATTAATCTCAATTGAGTAATGGAAACCAGTAACTATTGCTTCTCTCAACCAAGTTCTTGATTAGTATTGAGTGGCAGGAGGCCTAAACATTGAATTTAAACAATGAAACCAAACAGAATTTACACAGTCAGAAAACTACCATGAGGGCGTAAATGATCCAGCCATTTTCTAAGCCTTCAATATTAGGTTCCTACCACAAGTGTGGTGAGCTCTGGTTATACAAGCCTTGTCCACACTTACCAATATCAAAGTGTTGTGTTTGAAGTGCTTTAATAGAACATTTTCTCGGTGACTATTACTTAAGTTATATAAAACACGCATAACAATGGAAGAAGATAGGTTCTAAGCAGAATTTCCATAACTCAGAATTTTTAAGATTTCTGTGAAAGATATCACAGTTATAAGCTTGCACTTCTAAAAGTCAAAGAGAATTATTTTATTTATAAGAAATGTGTAGCACAAAAGTACTGTTTTGTAATTTTCCCTGTGTAAATTGAAAGAGTGAATACTGGGGTTTGGATTCACAAATGCAAAAATGCAAATATATTTGGTTACAGTCTTCAATGCTCTTTCCTTTTATCATTTTCATGTGTGTAGATCTGCTTTTGAAAGTTAAATCTAAAAGAGGTCAAGGTGATACTGGGGTAAAGAGGAATGCCCTGTATAGACTATTGTCATAAATGTACAAGATCTTTAAGATAAGGGAGAACTGGAAGGCTGGATATCTGAGTTTTGTCTTAATTTTAAAAATATATTTTTTTATTGCAAAAACGCTTCTTAAATTAATAGCAGCAAGTTTTTCTTTGAAATCCCAGCTTTAGCAATCAGTATTTATTGGCTAGCCACAATTTGCTTGTAGCTTGTTACTGGTCATCAGGTCTATGGAAGGTTTATGGATTTTAGTGAATCACAGTTAAGCATAAACCTGCCTGGAGTTTGGGGAAAATATCCATTTTTATAGTAATAAACACCTCACATTTGCAAGCAAGTGGGCCAAGCTTAAACTCTTATGATACAAATAGCAGTGACAACACCCCCTATGTTTGTTTTATTACTTCAGCTCCCACAGTCTTTATCTTCTTCCTCTGATGCATTACATTTCACCACTGCACCAAATACCAGCATTTTATGTTTATTTCTCAGCAGTGTGTGTTCAACCTAGTGCTGACCATTAAATTACTGCAGAGTAGTAGAATACAAGTCCCTTCTAAACTGGTGAATGCATAACATCTGTTTTACAGTTGCATAAGCCAGCCTCAGTAATCACATTGGTAAGGATTTTATAGTGAGAATTAACATATGCTTTCTCAATCCTTACCCTTCCCCACCTAAACTAAGAAGGCACCTGTAGAAGTTCTGCTTTCTGAGAAGGCAGTGATGATTGCTTTAATGTAAAGAAGTTTAGAATAACCATGTTTGGTATTAACAATGTACTTTAAAATTATTAGTATAAGGCTTGGTGAATATTCTCTATGTTAATGTTTAAAAATAGTGTCGCTTTTAAAAATAGTGTCCTATTACATCCTGGTCATAAAAAAGTTTGAAGATTTTGTATATTATATTTGTGATTATCGATATGGATGATAATAAATTTTTGAGTGTCTTAAACTTTCATCCTAATTAACAGTTAATCATTTGGATAGCATAGATGATGAAATGCTTTTGAGATATGAGTTATTAAACCTAATATACCTATTTGAAATATTAGCATTGGTGGGATAAATTAAATATTTTTTGAATACTAACAAAATGTAATCTTGGGTATACATAACAATTAAAGAACAATGAAATTATGTATCAGTGTGTTTTAAATTATCATGTTAAATTATGTTCATAATAATATCAAGCATTTTTCATGATTAAACTATATTTTTTAAAGCTTTACAACATATTTAACAGTTATATGAAAACTAATACTATGTATATTTTTCCCCTTAATTTTAGTCATGATTTCATTGGAGAATTTACAACAAGCTATAGGGAACTTTCTAGAGGGCAATCACAGTTCAATATATATGAGGTAAGAGGAGTTTTATTTTATTATTTTCTCTGGAATAAGTATATTTATTCTTTTAAGGAATAGGTTTTTACAAAAGATAATTGCCAAAGGTTACCAATATGTGTAAGAATCTTTAAACTTATTGAGCAGGTTGGTTTTTGAGATTAAATAATAGTATTTCTCTTCAAATCATGTGGTCTTTCGAATCTACTTTGAGTGATTTAAAAATTCTTGCCTATGAAACGTTTTCGTATTTTAAAAACATTCAATATAGATACAAGTTTATTCTTCCTTGAGCTTCAGCCTTTATATTTTGCCTTCCTAAGCTCTTCCTCAATCCTTTTTTAATAAAAATAGAAAAATTTGCTGTGTCGGCATGGTGTTATATAACAAGTCTTTATTTTCCTTAGTATGTTTGAGCATCTTAACTGTTATTTAGATGAAGACTGAAGGAAATGAGAAAGTATGATTCAGTCATTAAAGAAATCCAAGTTATTAAAGCAAACACACTAGTTATTTCTGCCTTAAACCTATCTTGCCAGTTAACTGCCAGATACGTGTTGAGCATAAGGTATGTTCTAGCACTGTTAATCCTTGAGCTTTGTAATCTGTACATTCTCTGTGATTTTTTTTAAAGACTTTTTTGATGTGGACCATTTTAAAAATCTTTACTGAATTTGTTACAATATTGCTTCTGTTTTATGTTTTGGATTTTTGACCCTGAGGCATTTAAGATCTTATCTCCCCAACCAGGGATCAAACCCGCACCCCTTGCATTGGAAGGTGAACTCTTAACCACTGGACCGCCAGGAAGTTCCCTCTGTGATTTTTTAAATTTAATATACATCATTAGCAAAGGAGAATATCTCAGTACTTAGTCAATAATGATAACTGTTTCCTGCCAGACTGACACTATTTGACACTAAAATTGACCTCCTTTAAGTTAAGAGTGGAGGAATCTCCTTCTCCTATCACCTTTTTACTAGGCTAAAGCAGTTGTATTCCATGCATTTATTAGTTTATGAATAAAATATTTATGACATGACTTCTATATTCCACACTCTATATTAGGCCCCAAGGATGCAGCAATGAATGAAAATTTCACTGTCTAATGGGAGAGACAAACACGTAAAATGCATTTAGATTATCTTGATAGGTGCTATATATACCTAGTTGACTACGAGATATCTAGAGAGGGGTGCAGCAAACTTATCCCAAGAAAGCTACCCAGGCAAAGACAAAGTTGGAGTAATGGATCAATTTTCCTGTCTGGGTCTTTCGGGGACAGAATGTTAATGCTCTAAATAGACAGTAGAAGTAATATAAGACAGGTCGACTTATATGGATGCCTGTTTTTTCTCCAAACCCTCAAGGCTGAGGAGAAACAACACATGCATACTAGTCCTCATTGTACTTAGAACTCATTTACTGACAGTCACATAATGCTCCAGAGATCAATTATTTTGAGTTTCCTTAGCTTTAAAATGTCTTCTTCTCTTTGGATCTCTCTTATCTGACAAAGCTTGCTTAACGAGATTGGTGTCGCATCTGATGTTATGACAAAGAAGCTTAGTAACAATTATTCCTTATTAAACACCTGCATGGATATTTCTGCCACAACTTCAAATAAAAATGTGTTCTTATTATTCATATTATCAGTAGAAGAGGTCAGTCTGAAGAAAATCTGGAGGAACATTCTGTGTTATGTCTAAGTAGATTTAGAATTTAGCTCTTGGTCCAATACATTGAAACTTCATTTTCTGCACACATGTAAGGGATTCAGTTTTGTTTAGGCAACCATGGAAATTTTCAACCATTATTCCTTCAAATATTCTTTCTGCCCCTTTCACTCTCCCTTCTCCTTTTGATACTCCCAGTATATATATATATATATATATATATATATATATATATATATATATATATATATATATATATATATATATATATATATATATATATATGTTGTTATGCTTGATCATATCTCACAGATTCATATTTTTTCTTTTTCTTTCTTAAACTAGAAAATCTCAACTGACCCATCTTCAAGATCACTCATTATTTCTTCTGCCAGCTCAAATGTTCTATTTAGCTCCTCTAGCAAATTTTTCATTTGTTACTGTGCTTTTTAAGTTGAGAATTTCTATTTGGTTCTTTTTAATAATTTTGGCCTACTTATTGATTTTTCTATTTGGTGAGACATTGTTTCATACTTTATTTCTTTATATATAGCTTCTTTAGTTTTTTAAACATATTTATAGTAGCTGATTTAAAGAATTTATTAAATAAATCCCATATCTACAAGTTCCCAGGGGCAGTTTCTATTGATTGCTTTTTTCCTATATATGGGTCATACTTTCTTCTTTCTATGCATGTCCTGTATTTTTGGTTGTTGTTGAATGTTGGAAAGTTTTAAAAAATATAATATAGTAACAATGGAGATCAGATCCCCTGCTTTTCCGGGATTTGTTGTTGTTGCTGTTTGTTTGTTTAGTTACTTTCCTGGAGTAATTCTGTAAAGTCTTTCTTCTTTGCTGTGTGGGTCATTTCAGTCTGTGCCTGGTTAGCTAGTGGTCAACACATGATTTGACAGAGATTTGTGTATGTTGGTGCACTTCTTATATGCTCCAAGTATAAAATTCTGCCTTGGCTTTTACTTGCTGTTTAAACAGATACTCAAAGTCAGCCAGAGTTGAAGGATTAGGGCTTCCTCAAGGTCTTCCCTGGCCATGCATACAGTCTGCATAAGCATTTGGTCTTCTAGATCCCCAGCAATATGCCGGAGCTTTAAAAAACTTCCTACTTGAGATCAGATCAAGAAGGTGGAGGAGTAGGACATGGAGCTTACATTCTCTCACAAATTACATCAAAAATACATCTACATGTGGAGCAATTCTCATAGAACATCTACTGAATTCTGGCAGAAGACCTCAGACTTCCAAAAAGGCAAGAAAATCTCTGGATAAGGCAAAAGAAAAAAGAGAAAAAAAAAAAGAGAGAGAAAGGAATCAGGACAGAACCTGTGCTCCTGGGAAGGATCTGTGAAAGGGTAAAGTTTTCCACACACTGGGAAGTCCCCTTACTGGCAAGGAGATCAGCAGGGACAGAGCGAGAGCTTTGGAGCCTCAGAGGAGAGCACAGCAACCGGTTTACAGAGGGCAAAGTGCAAAGAGACCTGCACACATGGTCAGTGCCACCCACCCAGCACTCCCCAGCCTGACACACTCATCGCTGGGGCAGGTGGGGGCTGTGTGCTGAGGCTTGGGCTTTGGTGGTCAGACCTGGGGGAGAAGACTGGGGTTGGCTGCATGGAGACAGCCTGAGGGGAGTAGAGTGTGGTGTGAGAGGAGGCCTGGGCCCACCAGAGAGGGAGGGTGCTATTGTTGGGGGTCATGCAAGGAGAGGGGTGGGCCCGCCATAGGAGCTTCTTTCTCCACACACACTCTCAGGTGGCAGGGCACCACGTACATGAGCTGCAGGGGTAGGTACAAGCCTCCACTGCCATCTCGGACTCCAGAGGCAGGTGCAGACCACTGCCAAGGGTCCTATAACAGGGAGCCAACCACTGCTTCTGCTTTCCTGGGAGCATGCACAGCCCACCACTGCCACAGAGGGTCCTGTGACTGGGCACCAACTGCTGCCCCAGATTCCCTGGGAAGGTGCATGACCCACTATGGCTGCCAAGGGTCCCACAACCCAGAGCCAACCTCTGCCTCCACCTTCCTGGGAGCCTACATGAGCCACGTGCCTGCACACCCCTTATCAAGGGGAAAATGGCCAGCGCACACTGAGGAAAGAGATGGCAAGCATCCAAACCAAAAACAGCCCTCATAACAAAAAAATATTAAACCCATACAAGCTATGCAGGGAGGCTCCTGTATATAAATAGCCCTCCAATACTACAGTAGATAGCTGTTTCCCTTAAACTCACAGAGAAAGAGAAATATAAGCAAAATGAAGAAGCAGAGGAACCACTCCCATTAAAAGCCCAAGAGAATTCCCCTGAAGGAACAAACAATGAAACAGATCTCTTCAGTCTAATAGACACCAAGTTCAAAAAGGAGGTAATGAAAATACTGAAGGAATTAAGAAAGGCTATGGACAAAAATGCAGATTACTGTAAAAAGGACTAGAAACTATAAGGAGGAGCCAAGAAAATTTAGAAAATTAAGTTGCTGCGATGAAAGCTGAGCTAAAGACAGTGAGTAGCAGAATGAATAATGCAGAAGAAAGAATAAGTGATCTGGAAGACAGAATAATGGAAATTAAACAATCAGAACAGCAGATAGAATGTCAAATGCAAAAAAAAAAAAAAAAAATGAAAGCAATATAAGAGACCAATGGGATAATATAAAGTGTGCCAATCTATGCATAATAGGGATTCCAGAAGGAGAAGATAGAGAAAAGGGGATTGAAAATGTATTTGAAGAAATCATGGCTGAAAACTTCCCAAACCTAAAGAAGGAAACAGATATCCAGTTACAGGAAGCACAGAGGGTCCCAAACAAGATGAATCCAAACAGACCTACATCAAGACATATTGTAATAAAAATGACAAAAGTTAAAGATAAAGAGAGGATTCTAAAGGATCAAAAGAAAAACAATGAGTTCTTTACAAGGGAACCACCATACAGCTGTCAGCTGATTTCTCTACAGAAACACTGCAGGCTAGAAGGGAGTGGCAAAATATATTCAAAGTCTTGAAAGGGAAAAATCTGCAACCTAGAATGTTCTACCCAGCAAGATTATCATTTATAATAAGAGGAGAAATAAAGAATTTCTCAGACAAGGAAAAACTAAAAGAATACAACAATACTAAACCTATCCTAAAAGAAATATTGAAATATCTTTTCTGAACAGAAAAAGAGCAAGAAGATATAGGAAGGAGGAAATCATAATTTGAAAGTAAATCACTTAAATTAGCCAGTACGCAGATCAAAAATATAAAAAAAAAAAAAACCTATTTGTGAAAGTGATGATAAACACAAGGAACAGCAAAAGGATAAACATGAAGATGTAAAAAAGGACATCAAAATCATAAAATGTGGGGAAGGAGAGTAAGAAAATGCAGATTCTTTTTTTTTTTTTCTAGAATGTGTTTCCATCGAAATGACTATCAGTCTAAAGCAAGCAGATATAGGAAGAGGTTAACGTACTTGAAAAACAGGTCAACCACAAATCAAAAACATACGAGATTCACAAAAACCAAAAAGATGAGAATGCAAGCATAAAATAAAAGGAAATGATCAAACCACAAAAGAAAAACAAAAAGAAAGGAACAAAGAAGAAACAAAGAATCAACTGGAAAACAACGTCTAATATGGCAATAAATACATATGTATCAATAATTACCTTAAATGTCAAGGGACAGAATGCTCCAATCAAAAAGCATAGGGCTTCCCTGGTGGTGCAGTGGTTGAGAATCTGCCTGCCAACGCAGGGGACACGGGTTTGAGCCCTGGTCTGGGAAGATCCCACATGCCGCGGAGCAACTAGGCCCGTGAGCCACAATTACTGAGCCTGCGCATCTGGAGCCTGTGCTCTGCAACAAGAGAGGCCGCGACAGTGAAAGGCCCGCGCACGGCGATGAAGAGTGGCCCCCGCTCGCCGAAACTGGAGAAAGCCCTCGCACAGAAACGAAGACCCAACACAGCCAAAAATAAATAAATAAATACAAATTTAACAACAACAACAACAAAAAAAAATCACTAAAAAAAAAAAAAAAGAAAAAAAAAAGCATAGAGTGGTAGCCTGGATAAAAAACAAGAGCTTACACTATGCTGCCTACAAGAGAAAGAAACCCCCCCTTAGGGCAAAGGACACACATAGATTGAAAGCAAAGGGATGGAAAAGATATTTCATGCAAAGGGAAATGAAAAGAAAGAGGGTGTTGCAATACTCATATCAGACAAAATAGACTTTAAAGCAAAGGTGATAAAGAAGGACACGATATAATGAAAAAAAGATAAATACAAGAGAGGATTTCACACTCATCAACATATATGCACCTAATATAAAAGCACCCAAATACATAAAATAAATACTAACAGACATAAAGGGAGAAATTGATGGGAATACATTAACAGTAGGAGACTTTAACACCCCACTCACATCAATGGACAGATCTTCTAGACAGAAAATCAATAAGGCAATAGAGATCCTAAATTATACAATAGAACAGTTAGACTTAAATGATATTTTCAGGATATTACATCAAAAAAAAAAAAAAAAACAGAATACACATTATTTTCAAGTGAATATCAAACATTTTCTAGGATTGACCACATACTAGGGCACAAAACTAACCTCAACAAATTTAAGAGTACAGAAATTATTTCAAACATCTTCTCTGACTACAACAGCATGAAACTAGAAATCAACCACAGGAAAAGAATTGAGAAAAAATGATTACATGGAGACTAAACAACATGCTACTAAAAAACCAATGGGTCAAAGAGGAAATCAAAAAGGAAATTAACAAATACCTTGAGACAAATGACAATGAAAACACAACCATACAAAATCTGTGAGATACAGCAAAAGCAGTTCTTAGAGGGAAGTTCATAGCAATACAGGCCTTCCTCAAAAAGCAAGAAAAATCTCAAATAAACAACCTAACCTACCACTTAAAATAATTATAAAGAGAAGAACCAACAAAACCTAAAGTCAGTAGAAGGAAAGAAATAATAAAGATCAGGGAGAAAATAAATAAAATAGAGATTATAAAAAGAGTAAAAAAAAAATTAATAAAACCAAGAGCTGGCTCTTTGAAAGGATAAACAAAGTTGACATACCTCTGGCCAGGCTCACCAAAAAGAAAAGAAAGAGAACCCAAAAAAACAAAATAAGAAATGAAAAAGGAGAAATCTCAACTTATACCACAGAAATACAGAAACAACATGAAAACGTACCATGAACAATTATATACCAACAAATTTGACAACCTAGAAGAAATGGACAACTTTCTAGAAACATACAGCCCACCAAAATTGAATCAAGAAGAAAGATATAATTGAACAGACTGATCACTAGAAGTGAAATAAAATCTGTAGTTAAAAACAAAAAAAAAAATCTCCCTACAAACAAAAGGACCAGATGGCTTCACAGGTGAATTCTACCAAACATACAAAGAAGAACTTATACCTATTTTTCTCAAACTCTTCCAAAAGATTGAAGAGGAGGGAACACTCCCAAAGACATCTATGAAGCCACCATCACCCTGTACCAAAACCAGACAAAGATACCACCAACAAAGAAAATTACAGGCCAATATCTTTGGTGAATATAGATGCAAAAATTCTCAATAAAATATTAGCAAACTGAATCCAACAGCACATAAAAATATCATACACCATGACCAAGTGGTATTCATTCCAAGCTCACAAGGATGGCTCAACATACACAAATCAATCAATGCAATACACCACATTAACAAAGAAAGTCAAAAACTACATGATCATCTCAACAGATGCAGAAAAAGCATTTGACAAAATTCAACATCCATTCATGATAAAAAATACTCTTACCAAAGTGGGAATAGAAGGAATATATCTCAACATAATAAAAGCCATTTATCACGGACCCACAGCCAATATAATACTCAACAGTGAGTACTAAATGGTGAAATACTCAATGGTAAAAGCCTTCCCACTAAAATCTGGAACAAGACAAGGATTCCCACTCTCACCACGTGTATTCAACGTAGAATTGGAAGTCCAGCCACAGGAATCAGACAAGAAAAAGAAACGTATCCAAATTGGAAGGGAAGAGGTAAAATTGTCACTATATGCAGATGGCATGATACTATATATAGAAAACCCTAAGGACTCCACGCAAAAACTACTAGATCTAATAAATGAATATAGCAAAGTAGCAGGATACAAGATTAACAGTCAGAAATTGGTTTCATTTCTTTACACTAACAATTAAATATCAGAAAGGGAATGTAAAACAAAACAATACCTTTCAAAATTGCACCAAAAAAAATAAAATGCCTAGGAATAAACCTGACCAAGGAAGTGAAAGACTTACATGCTGAGAACTATAAAACACTCTAAAACATTAATAAAGGAAATTAAAGAGGATTCAAAGACATGGAAATATATCACATGCTCTTGGATTGGAAGAATTGGTATTGTTAAAATGGCAATACTACCCAAAGCAATCTACAGATTTAATGCAATCCCTATCAAATCGCCCATGACATTTTCACAGAACTAGAACAAATAATCCACAAATTTATATGGAACCATAAAAGACCCAGAATTGCCAACCCTGAGGAAAAAAAACAAAGCAGGAGGTATAACTCTTCCAGACTTCAGACAGTACTACAAAGCTACAATAAATAAAGTGGTGTTGGTACAAAAACAGACATACAGATCAATGGAACAGAATAGAGAGCCCAGAAATAAATCTACACACCTATGATAAATTAATCTTTGACAAAGGAGGCAAGAATATAAAATAGGAAACAGACAGTCTATTCAGCAAGTGGTGCTGTGAAGGTTGGACAGCTGCATGTAAATCAATGAAGTTAGACCACACCCTCACACCATGCACAAAAATAAACTCAAAATGGCTTGGGCTTCCCTGGTGGCGCAGTGGTTGAGAGTCTGCCTGCTAATGCAGGGAACACGGGTTCGAGCCCTGGTCTGGGAGGATCCCACATGCCGCGGAGCGGCTGGGCCCGTGAGCCACAATTGCTGAGCCTGCGTGTCTGGAGCCTGTGCTCCGCAACAAGAGAGGCCGCAATGGTGAGAGGCCCGTGCACAGCGATGAAGAGTGACCCCCACTTGCCACAGCTGGTGGAGGCCCTCGCACAGAAACGAAGACCCAACATAGCCATAAATTAAAAATAAATAAATAAAAAAAAAAAAAAAAAAAAAAAATGGCTTAATTACCTAAACATAAGATATGACACCATAAAACTCCTAGATGAGCGCACAGGCAAAACATTCTCTGACATAAATCATACCAATGTTTTCTTAGGTTGGTCTCCCAAGGCAATAGAAATAAAAACAAAAATAAACAAATGGTACCTAATCAAACTTACAAGCTTTTGCATAGCAAAGGAAGCCATAAAATAAGCAAAAAGACAACCTATGGAAGGGGAGAAAAATATTTGCAAATGATGCAACCAACAAGGGCTTAATCTCCAAAATATACAAACAGCTCACACAACTCAACAACAACAAAAAACAAACAACCAAATCAAAAAATGGGCAGAAGACCTTAATAGACACTTATCCAAAGAAGACATACAGATGGCCAAAAAACACATGAAAAGATGCTCAAAATCACTAATTATTAGAGAAATGCAAATCAAAACTACAATGAGGCATCACCTCACACCAGTCAAAATGGCTATCATTAAAAAAATCTACAAAGAACAAATGTTGGAGAGTGTGTGGAGAAAAGGGAACCCGCCTACACTGTTGGTGGCAATGTAAGTTGGTGCAGCCACTATGGAAAACAGTACGGAGGTTCCTCAGAAAACTAAAAATTGAATTACCATATGATCCAGCAATCCCACTTCTGGGTGTATACCCAGACAAAACTATAATTCAAAAAGATACATGCACCCCTATATTCATAGCAGCACTATTCACAATAGCCAAAACATGGAAACAACCTAAATGTCCATTGACAGATGAATGGATAAAGAAGATGTGGTACATATATACAATGGAATACTACTCAGTCATAAAAAAGAACAAAATAATGCCATTTGCAGCAACATGGATGCAACTTAGAGATTATCATACTAGAAAGAGAAAGACAAATACTATATGATATCACTTATATGTAGAATCTAAAATATGTCACAAATGAACATTTCTACAAAACAGAAACAGACTCACAGACATAGAGATCAGACTTGTGGTTGCCAAGGGTGGGGGGGAGAGGGATGGACTGGGAATTTGGGGTTCATAGATGCAAACTATTACATTTAGAGCACATATAGCACAGGGAACTATATCCAATCTCCTGAGATAAACCATAATGGAGAAGAATATTAAACAAAGAATGTATATATATGTAAAACTGAGTCACTTTGCTGTTCAGCAGAGATCAGCATAACATTGTAAATCGACTATACTTCAATAAAAAATAAATTTAAAAAATAAAAAAGACAAAATTGA
The DNA here is from genome assembly GCF_965194825.1 of Balaenoptera physalus. Taxonomy (NCBI): domain Eukaryota; kingdom Metazoa; phylum Chordata; class Mammalia; order Artiodactyla; family Balaenopteridae; genus Balaenoptera; species Balaenoptera physalus. The sequence continues at coordinate 75,568,050 of NC_138892.1, forward strand.
AAAAAATTATAAAATAAAACAAAATGAAATGTTAAAAACAAAACCAGAAACAACCCAAGCAGCAGGAGCATCTAAGGAACGGAAACAGTTAGCAACTGTGGGAGCTGGGATGTAATCAGGCTTGGGTTCTTGCTGTTTTTGACTCCAATAATGGCTAAAATCTTTTTCTACATTTATTCTTTTAAAGGCTGTGTGCAAAAAAGAAAACACACAAGTTACTTTTATATTCTTCTAAAGAGTCTTTATAACTACCGATAAGAAGATGAGACAAAGAGGAGGTGGTCCCTATGGATGGTTTCTTAGCTTCATTACCTTGTAGGGTATGATTCTCAGCCAGGCAGAATTAAATGGGATGATGAAAAACCCATGGATAATAACATTTAAGACCCAACTTAAAATTAAATAAAATCCTAAAATGAAAACAAATAAGTAAATAAATAAACGCCTCCTACTGCTTTACAGATTCATTTTGGCAGGTAAAGACCTTCTCCTGGTGGTTCCCCAGGCTTATGGGACTACCTTCAGAATTGCAGTTGTGCTGGTTTGGAGCTAGTTTTAAGGCTGTTGCTAGGTCTACAGTGGGATCTGTAGTCAGTGTGCTTGTTGCTAGGGGCTCAGGTGAGTGTGGATTATGTCCAGTGCTGGATGGATGAGACTGGCTCCAGTACTTTTGTTCAGTAGGGTGGTCCTGGGCCATGGTTCCTTTTCAGGGTGTACAGTTGGGTCCTCAGTCAGTCAGCCTATTTCTAGGTTTGTGAACTGGTGTGACTCCCACCAGGACTCCCACAAGGACTACAAACTTTTACACATTATTATGTGTCTGATGGAAATTATTACCATTATAAAGCAATAAGTAGAGCCCATAAATATTCACATATTTGGGTGATTTGTCATGTTACTGCATTTAATCTAATAAAAAGTATTATGTCTCTTGGATATATTTTATTTATTAGAGAAACCCATAGTTTTTCTACAAAGCAATCACTATTATTTGGGACCTTGAATATTAAAAATCTCTCTCACATCAAGAAGATGTAAATGGGTAGGGTAATCAATGCATAAGTTACTGAGAAGGATATTACTGAAAATATATTTTTTAAAGAAGATGATCACTAGTAACTTTTGCAGAGAAGTTTTGGCTGATAGACTATCTAGGAGTCATACTAAAGGCATTTGTAAGTGAATAAATACATAAGAAGTGAAAGGCACCAGGTTGGACTACACATTTTTAAAAATATTTCAGTATAAAACCTGACATTGTAATTGTTTTATCTGCTCTTTAAGGTGATAAATCCCAAAAAGAAAGGAAAAAAGAAGAAATATACTAACTCAGGAACAGTAAGTCAAATTTTATGTTATTCATTAAGGATTCAAATAAATGAATAAAAAATATATATAACATTTTGTATTGAATAAAAGCTACTAAACACTGCACTGTTTCACTTAGGGTTTTAATGTGAAGGTATATAATAAAAAATTAACTTCCTATGGGAATTGTAATGGAGAACACCTTATAGGAGGCAGCGACCCAGCTTCCTGCAAGTTGTCCTAGGGGTTGAATGGCCTCTGAGAGAAGGTGAAATTTTATTATGAATTCTTCATTCAATGAAATCACACTAGAGAAAATCAAGTAGACCTGAAAAAGTGTAAGTTGTAATAAGAAATATTATACTCTTTATAGGCTATACTTAAGACTTGTTTTATAAGATGTGAAAGTATTTGTTTATAGTTCATTAAAATTGACAACTCTGTGGAAATGCTGGACTAAATCAGTACAGGAAGGTGCAAAGATGAAAGTAAGTTAAAATTGTGAAAAATCAAAAGCATCCTATTTTGATAAAAAATATACTGAAAATGTTATCCTATGATTAACTGTCCTCGGGAGAAGCAAATATAAGTTCCCTCCAAGTTTTCTTTTAAAAGATTTTTATAAAGCAAGACATTTAAGATATTAGATGGCCTCATTACAGGTCTCTGACAAAAACACCCCTTTCTTTTTATATGGTTTAGCTCACTGATTTTGATTTTTTAGTTTTAACCATTTTCTATCTTCCTTTCATCTTTCCTTTATATCTAAAATGAGAAGTAACACAGTGTCCTTGTAGATAATTTGCATGTTGTTCTTCAAAGGAAGTAAACTGGTCATAGAAAGGAGTCATTTAATTTTTTGGCCCCTTTTCTTCTGATAATTTTAAATGTAAGAAAAATCAGTCCTAGTAAATTTTAATAAAGAATAATATCTTTATTGATGTTCAAAATGCTAGGAAACATGATTTTCTCTCTAACAGAAAAAAAGTCCATTTGGGGATGCAATTAGTACCAGCAGGTAATTCTGCCTTGTTTTTTTCTTTTTTCAGGTCACGTTACTTTCTTTCTTGGTAAAAACAGAAGTTTCATTCCTTGACTATATTAAGGGAGGGTAAGTCATTCTCTGAAATTGTTTCATTGCTTAGGCAATGGTGAGAGGCAAGTTTGAATGTGTTTAGAAACTTCATGACAACAGCAGTCAGAAACATCACTTATGTAAGCCTCTTCCTAATTATAATTAAGCAGGGTTTTTTTTGGGTTTTTTGTTTTGTTTTGTTTTGTTTTGCCAATACTGATTTATTGCTAGAGTGTTGTCAAGCCAAAGAAGGATTGAGAGGATGAGGGGGGCCAAAGGAACAAAGACAGTTTCCCACAAAACAGAGAGCTTACCCCCTTTTGCTCTTTGTTAAGAAAACAAAACAAACAAAAGCTATACTTGCCCAAATGGGGAATCTCTGCTATATATGGGCATCTTGAAACCTGCCACCTGGATACATAAGACTAAGAAGCTACAGGGTGATTGTTTCAATAAAGTTAAAAGAAAACGTACTAATTAGGAAAAAATGTTTGCCAACTCTCCTTAGTATTCTGATGTTTGTGCATATTTCTGTCTTTAGAAGATGAGAAAATAGAAAGTTGAATTTGTCATAAAAAATAGATTCCTGTAAAAATAAACTCCTTGGTAGCTGTAGATAATAGTTGATTAAAAAGATGGACATCTCTTAGCATGCTCTTTATAAACTTAAAAAAAGTGCTTGATAGATCTGGCTATAATTTGCATGTTGAAATGATGATTTGAAGTTTTAAAATACTAAAAATTCCTTTTAGTTTTTGTTTTGTTTGTCTTTTGGCTTTGCTTTGTGATCATGTGAAGTGGGTAGTGTATGTGTGTGTGAAAGAAATACCCAATAAGTATTGTCAGCAGGACAAATCAAGTAATATTTTGATGTGAATCTATCAGTAAAAGAAATTTTCAGAATCTATTACCAATAAATCACTTTTATTGGTTGTTCACATTCTCCTTTTGAGGATTCTTAGGGCTAATTAGAGCAAATGGGTTTCTACAATACTTAAGCAATAACAGTATTGACAACTGTCATTTTTATGCTTCTTATCACCTCCAAGATTTTTTTGTGTTTGTTTTTGGTTTACACACATCCTATTTATATAGCACTGCCTGTGCTGGAAGAAATGGTAGTGACCTTTTTCTGACAGAAATCAGTGTATAAATGGAGCCCCAACCTATGAAGTACACTTTGTTCCAATCCTGGCTTCCCAAGGGTTTTATAAGAACCCATCTTTTAATTTACAAATGGGATATGGAGAAATAGAGTTTGAAATTTACTACATAGTTAATCTAACTGGACTTATATTAATTTTTATATAATATTATCTAAAAAGGACATGAGGAATATCTGCATATAAATCATTTTTATATGAAGATGTATATAACAAATTTATATATTTTTAAAATATACTACAATTACATGTTTACCTATTATTCATCACTATTTCTAATACTTATTATACAGATATTGTCCCTTTGATAATGGAATACGAATTGAGAAGCAATATAATTATTGTATTCTGTGTCTTTATGTGTCTTTGCTCTTAAGGACTTGTTATAAGCAATTGGGCACAAAATTTAAATTCTGACTTTTATTAATAATATGGTGAGGAGATCTGGCTTTATCATGACACTCCTTATCACTTCAGTTTCCTGTAGTTTACATGAGTCGCCTTAGTTTCTTTCATGACCTTAATGATATTTATTTCCCTTCACTCTGAAGTTATTGCTTATATTCCTACAAAAAACTTACTCTCACCTATCAACTTACTATACAGTGTAATTTGCATATAATAATAGCTAACATCTGCTGACAGCTAAGTGCCTCAAGGTTATTAACTCTACCTATCTCTCTGTTGGTCCCTTTCCTTTTCTGCTCACCTCCTTTTTCCTTCTCCCTCTTTCTCTCATGAGTAATATTCACGTTGATAATTCTCTGTTTTTCTAAAAAAATAAAGAAGTTTATTTACTTGATGTACTGTTAACTTTCAGTCTTTGTATAACTAATATTTTCTATCTCATTGCTGCTAGTCAAAAATACAGTTTAATTTACATAGCCTAAGGGAAAATGATGCTTTGGCATGCAGGATATCTAAGAATTTTCCCATCAGATATTTGTGAAGATTTAAACTTATTTAACTGTGAGTTATGGGTATTTATTATGATGGTTACTTCATAGAATTCCTGACTCTAATTATAGGAAATGAGGAATAGAGTTTTATGTTCTCATCTTTCTTAAAAATCTCTTTTGGTATGAAAATAACAAATTGTAGCAATTTGAAATGAAGAACATGAAAGCCAGTGTGGAAATGTAGCTACATCTATTCCAAATATTGCAGCAAATTACTTTTATTTTTCTTAACAGATTTCCTACTGATTTTTTTTAGACATTGTAAGGGACTTCCCTGACGGTCCAGCAGTCAAGACTCTGTGTTTCCTGCAGGGAGCACGGGTTCGATTCCTGGTCGGGGAACTAAGATCCCACCTGCTGTGCAGTGTGGCCAAAAAAAGAAAAAAAAAAACATAGACAGTGTAAGCTTTCTTCCCTTGCTATTAAGAAATCTCAACCTCCAAGTAGATAAATGCACCGCCATGATGGAAAATTATGTTGAGCAGACACATAATTACACAAACTTTCTGAATAATAGCAAAATAGAATATAATGAACTACATTCATTTCAAATTAGAACTAATTATAATAATTGACAGTTAATTATTATAGTTTCAATAATGGCTATTGACTCTCTTGTGAATAATATCAGTCAGAATTTCTAGTCTCTTGCAACTAAAAAAATTCTGTAAACTGTTAAACAACTCAGTAATATTTGGTACTCTTCAGAGTAACTTTTTTCTGAAACTACAGAAACTTTTTTTTTTAGTGTTTTATTTTCAGTTTTGAGGAAAAGAAGTATTATATCTCCCAAATTTTAAACATAAGTATCTATATTTGTGTTCCACATTGTAAACATGAAATGTGAAATGGTACAAAGAAAGTAATGTAAAATGAAAATAATTTATTATGAAACTAGAATCCCCTGTAGTCATACTCTCTAGAGATAATCACTGTTAGAAATTTATTTATTCCCAAACACACATCATTATTTTTAATGAGTGGGATAGCACTGTGCACAATATTCTAATGTATATTTTCTTCATTAAATATATTGTATATATATGTTTCTGTGTCAGTACTTATAGATCTACCATATTTTAATAGTTTTCCATCATATGGATGTACATAATTTAGTTTAAAAATCTCCTGTTGATACACACTTTAGTTGTATCCATTTTATTTTCATATTATAAACAAGGCTGCAATGTAAACCCTGTAACATAGCTTTTTTGTACACTTCATTAAACATATCTGCAAGGTCACATCCTAGAAATAGTATTGTTGGTTTAAATGGTATGCATATTTTACAATTTGTCAGGTATTTCTAATTTATTGTGTTGACAAAAGGGTAATAATAATAATTTATACTTCTAACTTCTGTGTATGCCACCTTACCATATACTTACCCTTACTGAATAGCATCACTACTTTTTCAACTTTGCTAATTTAATAGATAAATATTATAACTCATTGTCAGTTTTTATCTGTGAAACCTATTTATTAGCCATTGTGATGTCCTTTGTGAAAGTCCATATTTAACCAGCCGTATCTTTGGAAACACAGGTTTCAGAACCTTTTATTTTTGCTTTTCCCCTGCTCCCTCTTCCCTAGTCCCACCAAAAAGATTGAGTATTTTCAACTGAGAACACCAGACCAAAGGTAGCAGGGAGCTACATCCTTCAGTACAGTAAACACTTCAGATAAACTTCCCCAATATTCACATCTTGGTCTTTAACACCACTTCTCTTCTGCACACATCTAAAGAGACTCTTTTTAATCTAGCCTTGCCTTTTGCCCTATGATTACATTGAAGAAAAACAATAAAATTAACTAACACTTTGGGCTGCAATCAATGAAGCAATCCAAAATAGTATTTTGGAGGTCATAACTATTTGCAGATTTGTGGAGTTATCAAGGTTAGTTCTTTTGAAGAGATGTCCCACCATATTTCTGAATAAGTACGATATTTCAGAAGTGATTGGAAACAAGTGTTGAATTCAGTTTTGTTTTTATAAAAGTTATAGTAACTACTCACTTTTAACTTAAAATACCAAGATATCAGCATTTGTTACTGGTATTTGTGTATTGTTTTATTGTTAACTTGGGTGAGTATCATTATTGCTAATTTGGGTGGCATCAATTCAGGAACCTACTCACCGTATTCTAGTCTAGCAGAAACTATTGTTGAGTTTTGCTTATGCTGAATCTTAATCGGCAAGTAAAACTAGATGTTTTCAAACAAGGTGGAAGATCATCATATAAAACATGAGTAACAGCAATTACATTGGTACTCTGGCTAGCTGTGGGTTATCCAAAATAACATTAGTTTAGGTTTTCCTGTATTCATTTTGTTCTCTACATTAATTGTATAAACTATTTTCCTTATACTGGACAACATGTGGGAGCATGAGAATAGATAAAGAGGGCAAAACAGGTGACTGGTGTGGAACATGTAGGACTAACAGATTGTGATTAAACTCTTAGAAGGAAATTCTTGAATCACACTTTAAAATGTAATCTCTCTTCTTGTTTCATCTCACAAAAAATAATTGAATAGAAAATTTTGAAAATATTGTTTTCTCATGAATCCAAGTAGAAATTATGTATAGTTAAGAATGAACACATTTAAATATTAAATAAAATTGTTCTCAATAGTCCTTTAATATCTTCCCCTTCAAAGAAACTTCTTTATATGTCTAATTCTTAGTATTGGATATTCTAGGCTTCCATTACTGTAGATACAGACATGGGGGTTTGTAATCCAGTTAACTAAATTGTCACACTCTTCGCTTAAAATTCCTATTTGTTTTTAATGTTTCATTATGCTAAGAGATTTGGGAAAAAAGAGTGGAAAATCAGGCTTAAAGTGGCTTTCTAATTAATCTATATTTATTCAGTGGCTACTCTATGTTCAGCTCTATAAAAATATGTTGAGAATGAACAATTAAAATGGTTACAGACCTCTAAATATCTACATCATTATTGATGTAGATATTTACCTGATTGATTGTTTGTGAAACCATGTTGTTAGTGTGTTACTTTTCATTCATTGTCTCAGTTCCTAACACACTGTGTTTAGCTGCAGTAGACAGGTTTATGGATTGAGGTACACAGTGAGCAGATGAGACAGATGCATTCTCAATCAGACAAGGTCCAATTTTTATGGAAATATTCTGTGAAATAAAAATTTAATTTTTAGACCTTCTTTTTTTCCTTTTTTTTTTTTTGCTAAGCAGAACCATGCTTTCCCTGGAGCATAAGATACAATTTATGACTTGAGGTAGTAAAGAGTTTTATTTTCTAAATACAATAATATCCACAAAGGAGGTCTTACTGTAGAGTAAAAAAAAATGGATTGCCTCTTCTGGGCTGTTGACATTGGGGTTATTATTTTTAATCATACTCTGTATGTTTTTCCTGTGGTTATTTTATTTCTCTTTACTTACTAAAAATGATTTTAATATTAAAATTCTGATATAATTGGCAACCAAATATGTTTACTCAGTAATCCTTAATGTATGACATTGAATATCCCAATTATCATTGATAAGGACAATGCCAAATTCATTGAAAATCAGAGACAGTTCTGAAATCTAAATACTCCTTTAAGGTAACATCATCACTTTTATAATAATTATAATTTGTGAAATGGGTTTATTGACCTCTACAGACAACAGCTCACATTATGAGTATCTGAGGACAGAATCATAAGTTTCAATTTGGTTTTGTCTGCCTTTCAGTCCTCTGTTTCTCTCAGGTCTTCATGAAACTCCACCACTAACATGACCAAGGAACAAATATATATAAAGTTTTTCGCATTTCTTTGACTGGCAGATGAATGGGGAAAACAGATCTCAAATTCTCGTGCACACTGAGTACCCCTAAGCAACCAGAATGTCATGTCAACCTGAAACCCTAATCTACACTTTTATCAGAAAATTGAAGGTATTAGAAACTTGCAGACCTACAGACTGTCATTTACTTCCTGTGAAGAAAGCCCAAAATGTCATCCACCTCGTCCCAAATGAGCTTCACAACCACTTATATACAGTGGTTGCTAGTTTCCCTGGTTACCATTTTAATTGTTCGTTCTCAAAATATTTTTATACAGCTGAACATAGAGTAGCCACTGAATAAATATAGATTAATTAGAAAGCCTCTTTAAGCCTGACTTTCCACTCTTTTTTCCCAAATATCTTAGCATAATGAAACATTAAAAACAAATAGGAATTTTAAGCGAAGAGTGTGACAATTTAGTTAACTGGATTACAAACCCCTATATCTGTCTAGCTTAGATTTTATTATCTTGTGACCTTCCTCTTTCCATGCCTCATATCATAATCACCAAACAAAACAGATGGGCCAGGCTTTCCGGGATTAGAAAAAATGCTTTTGTGTTGCCTCTGCCAGAAATCATCTCAACTCTGTATCTGGGTTTTAGTGACTTGGAAGAAGGCAAGATCAAGATGAGAAGCATGAACTGCTTATTTTCCTCACATATTAACTGAAAGGGAGCATGAGAGAAGGTAATAGGGGAGCCCCTAAGTGGGCAAGTTCTGGGAAAGAATCAAAATAAGGGGTAAATATTTGGCAAAAAATCAAGTCGGTTAAATAAGTGGTTGCTGAAGGCAATGCATAATAGTGGCCAAGAATTTGGGTTCTGGCACTAACTGCCTGGTTCAAATCCTAGATTTGTCTTTTGCTAGCATAACCTGTTTCCGTCTCTATGAAATAGAAATAAAAATAATAATACCTATCTCACAGAGTGACTGTGGATTAAATGGCATATACCCTCGATAAATGCTAGCTATCATTTTTCTGAATAATCTGAATTTGTTTAAAGTTCTAATATGTCTTTTCTCATTGTTGGTGTTAAATGTCCTAATTAACAGAGACATGGAGAGAAAAAGACATATTCAACTTTATAAAGTCAATAAGTCTTTTTTTTTTCTTTTTCTTTAGTTCAATTCTCTTTGGAGGATCATGCAAGGTTATTCCTTCCATTGTAGTCAATCACAACCCAAACTCTTGACACTGAATCTAAAACTTGTCTGAAATTATATGCAAAAGGTTTATATTCCACTCCAAGTAAAAAGTCTTAGGAGAAAAATTAAAGCTATCTACCTATTATAGGCTCATTGTAGAGGCTAAAAGTGGACTTTTTAATATGCTTATTTTAAAGGTGAGTTGAATATAAGTAAGTGCCATTATTAACGAGCTCCATAAGGATTTTTAATTGAAGCAAGTGCAATGATGCTATAAAATATTTGCCTTAGTTTTATACAGTTGGAGGCATTATATTAGATATGTCGTCTCAGGGAACACATCTTGCCAGAACATGCAACACAAGTTTATTTTCTAGTCCAGTTTCTTTTTGAAAACTGAATATACATAACTAGGATTTTTTTATAGTGCTTCTTGTTGTGACACCCAAGTGTTTTGCATTCATCAAATAAGTCGAGAGCTAAACCCTGCAGTGCTGAATGAGGATAAATATAATAAAAGTAAAGCCATTCTGCCTTCTAGAAATACATTCACCTAAAACATTATTATATCTAAACTAAACTCATCTAAAATGTGATTTAGAAAAGAAACTTTTGGAAGTATTAAGAAGACTCATAAACACTGTTTTGGTTAATGCGTGATTCTAATTTTTATATATACAAAATGCATGCTTGAGAATTCTAAAGATGTCCAGTTATAGCCTTTAAGATTGTGATTTAATTGCCAGCTTATGTTATTTTTCAAATGATTTTTTCAGAACTATATATTTCAAAGTCAAAGGAAATTGCATGTATGTTTCATCATCAGAACCAGTGCTAATTTAGCCAAAATATTGACAATCTATTTTGTACCAGGCAGTTTCTTAGTTATATTCCATTATCAGAGTGTGTACTTTTAGCCACACTATGTCTAAAATAGTTTCTTTCTGGTGGGAACTGAAAGCTTGGCAGCCAGGGGAAAGGGAAACAGAGTTAAGCAAATAAGGGTGGTTTACCAAGGGCAGGTTGTGGAAGGGTGGGAAAATTTATCACTGACATTGCTTAGAACTGGTAGTGTATGGTGATATTAAAATGTAGACTGTGTATTAGTAGATTACATTATTGTTTTTAAGTTATCTGCAGACATTGTACCTCCTACTGCCTACACCCTTGGAGGTTCATTACCCCAGCCATGATACACCACTTACCTTCACTATGGGAAGAATTAATGAAAAAAGAAATATACCTATATGTTAATGTAAAGAGAGAAGTGTTTCATCTGACTCAACAGAGGAAAGGATTAATATGAATAAGGAAAGGATGACATGGTTGTTCAAGAGATTGGTCCTCCAGCACGCAGAATATTTATTATATGCAGGTACTTCAGGATTTTATTTCTGATAAGTAGAGGGCTTCTTCAAATTAGCTGGTACCTTTTTATCATATGAGAAAATTGAGATTCTGGGACATGTTAATTTTACAAATGAGTCACAACTAGCTAGCTAGTTGTAATTCTGAAATTCAAACTACAATCTATAATTTAAAAGTTCATAGCTTTCCTGCTAGGTATCATGCCTCTTCAGCAACTACCTCATTTAAAATGGGATTCTAGGGAATCCCCTGGTGGCCCAGTGCTTAAGACTCAATGCTTTCATTGCTGTAGGCCCAGGTTCAATCCCTCATTGGGGAACTAAGATTCCGCAAGCTGCAGCGTGGCCAAAAAAAAAAAAAAGGGGGGGATTCTATTGGATAGTGCTTCTCTTTTTGGTTAGAGGTTGATATGTTTTATTTTGTTTTCTTTATGTCACTTATGTGATATTTTCTAAACTAATGATTTGTAAAAATGTTGGCCATCTTGCATACCTACCTTGATAAGGAGTCCTTGAACTACAGGATGATCAGCTTACCTACTTGCAAAGTTGTATTTTGGAACACTTTAATTGTGTTTAAAAAAATACTGAAATTAATCTTCAAAACCTGGAGAATGTACAAAGGTTTGTTAATTTATGAAAACTAGATTTAATAAGGACCAAAACTATTAGCATAAAAAGTTTAGGAATCATATCACTTGTCTCCAGTTTCTTTTTATTCTTACTTTTGACATTTCATTGATCCCACAGAAATCCAAAATTTTAGGAAGGATAGGAAGGAAAATAAAGCTAAGATCAAAGCTTATAATTACTTCCTGCAGGGGGATTTTGTTTGAGGAAGTACCCAGATGACACCTTCTAACAAAATTAGATCATTTATGGTGGTGTTTTGGTTTGGGTAGACTGGGACCTTAGAAGCCAGTGTGAAGGAAAGGAAATCTGACATGGGAGGATCAGGTTGTAGAAAAAACCTGAAACTCTGATAGATCTAGAAATTTGATAAATATTACACACTCCAGTTTTTAAAGAAATATGCTAAACTTGGGTTCTAAAAAACTAGCTTCAATATGGTGATAATAATCATAACAACTACTTCTTGAGTGCCTGATATAAAGGACAGGTGCTTTTCTTGTCCTTAGAGCAGCAATCCAAGAAAGATTTTGTTAACCCTAGCTTATTACAAATGAGGTGCAGAGAGGTTAAATAGCCTTTCAAAGATCATATTACAAGTAGGTGGAAGTATTTATATTTTAATTTGTATTTGTGTATCTCAAAGCCTGCCCTCGTTCTAGCAGACCTCACTTGTCAAGGGCAAATAATCCTGTCAGTAGTTTATGGGCACAGGAATCCGGAATTTTGAAGATGTAGCAAAATTTAGAGTCAGGCAGCTGTCTGTGTTGTCATTCAGGTAGTTGAACTGTTTTTAAGAAAGAGGGGAAAGGTAAGGCAGAAAAGTTCAAGGTTTAGTCCATGGTGAGCTAGGGTCAAGAAGGATTAGGCTGCGGCTTCCCTGGTGGTGCTGTGGTTGAGAATCTGCCTGCTAATGCAGGGGACACGGGTTTGAGCCCTGGTCTGGGAAGATCCCACATGCCGCAGAGCAACTAGGCCCGTGAGCCACAACTACTGAGCCTGCGTGTCTGGAGCCTGTGCTCCACAGCAAGAGAGGCCACGATAGTGAGAGGCCCGCACACCGCGATGAAGAGTGGCCCCCGCTTGCCACAACTAGAGAAAGCCCTAGCACAGAAACGAAGACCCAACATAGCAATCAATCAATCAATCGATAAAATCTTAAAAAAAAAAAAAAAGAATTGTGTGTTTAGAAAAAAAGAAGGATTAGGCTGGATAATAGTGCTTGAGGAAGTGAACCTGAGTTCAGGGCAGGTTCCAGAACCCAAGGGTGAACTAGAGTGCACCTCAGTAAATCAAGGCAGAAGCATAGTCTTGGTATTGGCAAGGCAAGAATGAAAAGAATATTAGAGTTGGGTGGGCATCTCAACTTCATTTAGGGTTCTAGATTCCAATAGCTAGTTGGTCTGAATCTGCCTTTGTCAAGATTAATTTAAAGAAAGGTGGAGAAAGTTCATCTTTCATGTTGGATAACGTTCAGTTTGTTCAACTGAACAGAATTTGAATTTGGGAAGAAAGTGAAACAATCCTTCTGCACATCCCCATCACAGTTAGTTCTTGATTATTAATTCATAACAGCTGTAGAAAAGTTATCTAAGATGGTATCACTCTGTGTGTGTGCATACATGTGTGTATGTGTAGCTTTCTTTGACATGCATATATATGTTTTCTATGTATCTTTGATGTGCTAGTTAAATTTTCCACATTAACATCTGATTTATCTGTCATTCACAACTTTCAGAAAGGTGGCAGAATGAAATAAGGACAGTTTCCAAGAGTATATTTCAATAGTACTAGGACATATGCATTGGGAAGTGTCATGAGATGTTACTACTAACTCATGAAAATTTGCAGCCGTGCCTTTTTTATACTATCTGGGTTTCTTGAAATCCTGTTCTTTTTTGTCTACTTCTAAAACATAAAATGAGAGCTACACTAACACTTCCTAAGCAAAATGTTTCAAGGATTTATATGTGATAGCTTTATGAATACTCTGTCAAGAGAAATTTCATGTGAATTCAGTTGTGTTGTTGTTGTTGTTGTTATTGTTTTTTAACTTTGACTTATGGTTGCTTCTTTTTTCTCTAACATTAAGCTTCAAAAAATATTAAAGGTAAAGTAAATAAATTAAAAAAAATAAAAAGGTAACAATTACTGATAAAGATTTATTTTACTTTTATGACAAATCATTTATCAAAATCTTCAAGAAATCTGTTTTAGCCTAAGGTTGTAGTATTGCTAGCAACTTTCTTTAAAACTTTTATTAGCTAATATTTTCAAAATACAAAAAATGTGGCCCTTGCCATAATAAGTATACATTATTATATGAATGAGAACATTTAAGAATTGTGGGAATGAACAAGCTGTTATCCACAGTAAATGCACAGTTGTGTTTTAAGTTAGGCTATTGATTATTAATTACATGATAAACTTCTGTGCTGTTTTGTCATTGTTTTTAATTGTGGAAAGTTGAAATTGAGCTCTATGAGTTCAAGGATAGTGTTTGCTTTGCTCCCATTTTCTGTTGATCACTTAACACAGTGCTTGACAATCAGAAGATGCTCAATAAATAATTGTTGAATTGTAGTTTTTTAGTTGCAAAAATCCAAATGGTGTTAAGGTTAAGGGACTATCACAACCATGAAATGATCTGTGAGCCATCATATTTCCCTTCTGATTAGAATACTGTTGATTCAAAACAGTAAAGGAGTGAGATTCTTTCTGATATGCAGAATGAAGCAAGGAAGTGATCAAATCTTGACATCAATTAACCACCAAATATGCATCAGTGATTGTTTTACTTGTCGAGATTTTCTGTTGCACCATGATTATCAAATGGTCTTAGTTATCATTTAGTGCTAAATACATCTGTCTTTTATATTGTCTTGGAATGTCCCAAGCTTCAAGCTTCATAGGTACTCTTGGTACAGCCTGGCTCCCCACCTTCTTCCCTCCTTTCTTTCTTTATTTCTTTTTTCCTTCTTTCCTTCCCCCTCCCTTCCTTCCTTCCTCCCTTACTTCCTTCCTCCCTTCCTGCCTTCCTTCCTTCCTCTCTCCCTTCCTCCCTCACTCCTCTGTCCCTTCTTTCCTTTTTTCCCTCCTTTTTCCTTCCTCTTCCTTTCATTTCTTTTTAAATTTTCTCTTCTTCTTCTTCTTCTTTTTTTTTACACTTTTTGTTGTACCTAATCTACTTGGTTTTATAATTTGGTTTCTTTAGCTAGCTAAAGGTTTCAGTAAATAAATACTTTTCTCTCATTTTTTATTCTTATATACAGTATACTTCTTCAGTTAGTAGCCATATCTTTTCTTTGCAGCTTTGCTAGGTACAACTGACTTTGAAATGACCTTTGTATCTCTAATTATTGAAGTTTTTTTTATCTACAACTAATGCTTCTAAGGAGTTGGTATTTATGCTACACATCCTGGGCTACCTTGGAAAATATATTAGAAACAGTCATAAAATGAACGCATTCATTCATCCAATAAACACAGTGATGTTCCAATATGTAGAAAGCAGACACTGCTATAAGAGAGAGTTGAGCCAAAACAAGGTGTCTATCCCTAAAACCTAAGGAAGTTTGAACCAAAGACACAACTGCTATATTGACTTTTATAATGTGCTAAAACCCATGTTCTTGAAGCTTAGAGTTATTTTTCATTCCTAAGGAAGTGTCATTTGAGTAAAAGAACATAAAAAGGCATTTATACCAATTATCTTGTGATTTATGTATGTAACATAAGTGATAGAAGAAGGACAGACTTTCCCAAGCATGAGACTATGTCCTGGCATCTTTATCATTAAGGATATCTGTATAGTATCATTTTTCAGTTTGTAATATAATATCACTATCTTTTATTGTGTTTTTATTATAACCAGACAGTTCACAAATATTTAATTGTACAATTAAAGTAGCATAGATTTTATAAATATGGTCTTGGAGGTTACCTGTGAATTTGAATTCCAGTACTGACATTTATTACTTATGTGGAAAGTTAAGTTTTATGAGCATAGATTTCCTCGTCTATAAAAGGAGAATACTAGTACCTTCCTTTAAAAGTTATTATGAGGTTAATTGATAAAAGCTATATAAAAACACATTCTATATGTATATGTTTTATATATATATGTGTCTCTCTCTCTATATATATATACACACACACACACACACACACACGCGCACACACACACACACAAAGATAATGTTTCATGTAGTTTTTCTGTCCGTCCTTGCTTAATTGTTATGTGCCAGGTACCTGCCTTCTGAGAGTTCTAAAACGTGGTAAATGTCAGCAACTGGGTTGCTGAAATTCAAACCCAGTCCTTTCAGACTCAAAAGCTAATAAACCCTTTCTAATATACCATACTATACCCTGTATTATAGTCACTTTCTCTCTAGCAGCAGAATGACAATGCAATGTGCTGATGGTGACTGTTCTTTTCAATTCCTCAAAGGGATTTATTTTCTCAAAATATTCTCCCAAATGTTTCACTGATTCTTTTTAAAAAAGTTTTATGTGTTAAAAGTGTTATGCTCCAAATTAGCCTATATTCTTAGCCTCTAAACCTAATTTCTACTCTGAGACAAAAGTTACCATATAGCTATAAAGAGAATCTATATTAGTTTTTATTAATGTAAAGCACAAAAGGTTGTTTATTCCTTAGGGAAAAAACGTGAATTTGTTTCAACACCTGAGTAGTATTAAGGGTTTTCAGCTGAATTTTTATAGAAAAAAGGAAATGTTACTATACTTTATACTAAGAGAACTACAAGGGACCCTATAGTGCCATACCCATCATCATCACCATCCTCATCATCATCACACCACCATTTAAATAACAGATCAAACTTTGAAGTGTTATATCAATTGTACAGTGTATCAAAATTAATTTGTTATTTAAAATAGTCTAAGTAACCATGTTTTCAAATTATTTACTTTTTAAATTAAAAATTATTTTGTAAATTAGATGTGACAACAGGTTATCCCAGTAATTATATCATTGTCACTTATTTGTGTTTTTATGCCTTCTTTGGTGAGAAAGTGGAATTACATATAGAAAGACTTAGAGGTTTATCCAAAAGAGTGAATTTTTAATACGAATGCCACCTCCTTGGTTTCTACCAGGAAAAAGAAGAAAAAAAAACACAAAACACTAATACAGTAAGATAATTTTGGGTAACTACCATGTGCTGAAATTTTTAAGTATATATAACAATTTCATCTATATAAATATTTATCCATATCTATAAATACATGCAAGTACACAGGAGTGCTGTGAGCACTGAGCACTGAGCACTGATCAGTATTTGAAATACTTGAGTTCTGAAGAAAGCAAAAGAAAATCCTGTGTTTTCAGGATTGTTGGAAAGAATTAGTTTAAGGAACGATATTATTAGATATTATTTTAGCAATGCCATACTTTTAAGGGCATAATAATTTCACATCGACTACAGAATAGTTTTGAAAACAAATTAAAAATAAATGTTGACATTAGAGACTGGAAAATAATTATTTACAGTTTGACTTCATTATGAGCTCCTCACTTAGCTATTGTGCTTTCAACTAGAAGCTATTTTTATTCCTGATGCTTTGTTTTGTATTTTACAGTTGCATGATCGTAAAGGTATTTTGCCAGTTTCTTAGCTTGTAAAACTGCCTAACTGATACTATTCAGTGTGTGCTGTAACATAGTTGCTAGTAATAACATTTAAGAAAATTAGTGATGTTAAAAATGTAACAAAAATGGAAATCAAACTTCTTTTTATGAGGTTATTCAGTTATTAATGATTCTATTTTACTTATATTTTAGAACACAAATCAATTTCACAGTGGCTATTGATTTTACTGCATCAAATGGTGAGTATTGCAACTATCCCATAATAAAAATTATCAGCAATTACATTAAAAAATAAATATTTATTTTCATAAGGTTTAGATGTTTTCTTTCCACGAATACATACTTCTGAAGCGTTTCTTATAAAATTCGGATAACTTTTCTTTTTTCAGTATTATGAAATAGTTCAGGTATACAAAAGACTATAAGAAATACAACAAAAGTGCATAATAGTCCCATTCAAATTTATTAAATATTGAAATATTGCCTTTTTTGTTTTACATATTTTTAAAAGGAAAATTTTAGATCTAGTTAAGCTCATTGTGTACCCTGCTCCTTTTTTTCTATGCTCCCTTCTTCTCCATGCATAACTACAATTCTGAAGTGTGTCTAACTATAATCCTCATTTTTATAGTACTTTTCTGTGTATTAATTTATATAAATGAATTCAAGTACATGTACAGTAGCAGCTTACTTTACTTTTACTCAATTATTTTTAAGAATTAGTTATGTTAACACATTTATATTTAATTAATTCAGATGGACCATCATATAACACCCCATGTATGGATATTCCTAACTCGTATATCAAACATTTTAAGAAAGGAAAGAGAGTGGACTTTTAACTTTATTTTGAAGTGACTTTGTTTCAAACAGAATAATCATTTAAAATCAGTTATTATGTGTCATAAGAACATGAGTCTCATTATTATTTTTTTTTTTTACTGGATCTCTAGTGGCGTATAATTGCTTCACAATACTATGTTCGTTTCTGTTGTACACAAAAGTGAATCAGCCATATGCATACATATGTCCCCATATCCCCTCCCTCTTGAGCCTCCCTCCCATCCTCCCTATCCCACCCCTCTAGGTCATTGCAAAACACCGAGCTGATCTCCCTGTGCTATGCTGCTGCTTCCCACTAGCTAACTATTTTACATTTGGTAGTGTATATATGTCAATGCTACTCTCACTTCACCCCAGCCTCCCCCTCCCACCCCGTGTCCACCAGTCCATTCTCTATGTCTACATCTTTATTCCTGCCCTGCAACTAGGTTCATCAATAACTAGGTTCATCAGTACCATTTTTTTTTTTTTTAGATTCCATATATATGTGTTAGCATATGGTATTTGTTTTTCTCTTTCTGACTTACCTAACTCTGTATGACAGACTCTAGGTCCATCCACTTCACTACAAATAACTCAATTTCATTTCTTTTTATGGCTGAGTAACATTCCATTGTATATATGTGCCACATCTTCTTTATCCATTCATCTGTTGATGGATATTTAGGTTGCTTCCATGTCCTGGCTATTGTAAATAGTGCTGCAGTGAACATTGTGGTACATGTCTCTTTGAATTATGGTTTTCTCAGGGTATACACCCAGTAGTGGGATTGCTATGTCATATGGTAGTTCTATTTTTAGATTTTTAAGGAACCTCCATAGTGTTTTCCATAGTGGCTGTTTCCATTTACATTCCCACCAACAGTGCAGGAGAGTTCCCTTTTCGCCACAACCTTGATTCTCATTTTTTAACTTTTACCAGAAGTTGCCATTAGTTTATATATTTATCTAGTTTTCTTTTCAAATTGTTTATTGTGCTGTAACTCTCACATTAAATTCACTTCACATTTCTCTCACATTCACTCACTTTTCACAAAATAATAGAATTTTAGGTAAGAGATCACTTACTCCAACCATCATCCTCTTATACAAACAAGAAAACTCAGATCTAGAAAAATCCTTTTACTAATCAACACATTTTGACTTGTTAGCAGTAGAGTTACAAATAGAGATGAGGGGACCAAATTCTAATTTAGCTTTTCTTTGACTACATGATAAATTTATTCTCCAATATTGTGGCTTCAAGTTAATGATTTTTACACATGTGTTTTATTCAGTAATATGGGAAACATATACACCAAAATCCAACTGGATTAAAATGCTAGCTTTCATTTATTGATAAACATTAGCACCACTATAAGGGCGAGAATTTATTCAATACAATGATACAAACTACTGAAACTGACTTAAGAAAATAGACAATCTGAATAGACCCATAATAGAGATTGAATTAGTAACTTAAAAACTATCCACAAAGTTTATGTGGGTCCAGGTATAGATAGCTTCACTGATGAACTCTATTTAAAGAGGAATTAATGCCAATTTTTCACAAATTGGAAGAGGAGGAGGAAGGAACACTTTCCAAAAGTGGTAGAGGAAGGAACACTTTCCAACTCATTTTAAGAGGTATTACCTTGATACCAAAACCAGACAAAAGCATCGTAAGAAAAACTAAAGAACAATATATTTTATGGATATAAAAACCCTTAACAAAATACTAGCAAACTGAATCCAGCAGCATATGTAGAGAATTATATACCCTGACCAATTAAAATTTATCCCAGGAATGCAAGCTTGACTTAATATTCAAAAATCAAATAATGTCATACACTGTACCAATAGAAGAAAATGTAAAAACCACATGGTCACCTCAATTGATATAGAAAAAGAATTTGACAAAGTCCAACATACTTTTATAATAAAACCACGTAAACTAGGAATAGAAAATGACTTACTAACCTTATGAAGGGAAAATATAAAAACCTATAGCCAACATCATACTTAAGGGTGAAAAGCTGAATGCTTTCACCTTAAGATGAGGAAAAAGACAAGGATGTCTGCTCTTGCTACTTCTATTTTACATTGTACTGGAGGCCAGGGCAATTAGGCAAGAAAAAAAAAATAAAAGACATCCAGATTGGAAAGGAAGAGGTAAAACTATTTTTATTTGCAGATGACATAATCTTTTATGTAGACAATCCTAAGGAATCCACTAAAAATCTATTAGAACTATTAAATGAGTTCAGCAAGATTGAAGGATGGAAGAGCCATATTAAAAAATCAATTCTTTCTCTATACACTTCCAATGAACAATATAAAAATGAAATTAAGAAAACAGTTCCATTTACAATAGTATCAAAAGGCATACAGTACTTAGGAATAAATTTAACAAAGTGAGTGCAAAACTTATACCCTAAAATTATATTCTGAAAAAATTTTGAAAGAAATTAAAGATCTAAATAAGTTGAAAAATATGCCACATTCATTGATTAGGAAATTCAACATTGTTAAGATGGCAATATTTTCCAAAGAGATTGACAGATTCACTGTAATCTCTATCAAAATCTGAAAGGTCTTTTTTGAAGAAATGGATAACTGACCCAAAAATTCATTTGGAATTTAAAGGGGCCCAGAAGAACCAAAGCAGATTTGAAAAAAATAGAACAAAGTAGGAAGATTCATACTCTTTTTTGAAACTTAGTACAAAGCAACAGTAATCAAGGCAGTGTAGGTCTGGCATAAAGATAGATATATTGATCAATGAAATAGAATTGAGATTCCAGAAATAAACCCATGCATCTAAGGTTAACTGATTTTGAGAAGGGTACCAAGATAATTCAATGGGGGAAGAATAGTCTCTTCAACAAATGGTACTGGGACAACTGGATAGCCACAAGCCAAAGAATGAGGTTGGACCCTTAATAGATCAAAAATCTAAATGTAAGGGTTAAAATTATAAAGCTATTAGAAGAAAACATAGGGATATAGCTTCATGACCTTGGATTTGACAATTGGTTCTTAGATATGACACCAAACACATGAGCAACAAGAGTAAAAAATAAATAAATTGAACTCCATCAAAATTAAAACTTCTTTATGCTCCATAGAACATAATTAACAAAGTGAAAAGACAAACCCCAGAATGGGATAAAATATTAGCAAATCAAATACCTCATAGAGGACTTGTATCTAGAATGTATAAAGAACTCTTATAATTCGAAAAAAGAACCCAATTAAAAGTGGTATTCCAGTTATTCAGAAAAGCTATACAAATGACCAGTAAGCACATGAAAAGGTACTTGACATACTTACGTATCAGGAAACGCAAATCAAAATCATATTGAGATACTATTTCACACCCACTAGGTTGACTATAATCCAAAAGTCAGAAAACAATACGTGTTTGGAGCATGTGAAGAAGTTGGAACCCTCATATACTGCTGATGAGAATGTAAAATGGTGCAGCCACTTTGGAAGACTCTTTGGCGTTCTTCAAGTTGTTAAACATAGAGTTACCATATGACCCAGCAGTTCCACCCTTGATATATATGCAAGAGACATGGAAACCTATATCCACACAGAAATTTGTACATGAATGTTTATAGCAGCATAATAGCCAAAATGTAGAAACAACCCAAATGTCCATCAACTGACAAACTGACTTTAAAATGTGGTATGTTCATACAATGGAATATTATTCAGCAATAAACAGGAATGAAATATGAAGTACCAAAACATGCTACAACACAGATGGACCTTGAAATCACTGCACCAAGTGAAACCTAGTCAAAAATGACCACATACTATGTAATTCTATTTACATGAAATGACCAGAATAGGCAAATTAAAGAGACAGAAAGTAGATTAGTCATTGTTTAGTGCTGGGCTGGATGGAGTAATAAGAGAATGATTGTAAATAAGTACATTTTTTGAGGTGATGAAAATGTTCTAAAATTGACTGTATTGATGGTTCTGCTTATTTGTAAATATACCTAAAATAATTGAATTGTACATTTTAAATGGGTTAAATATAAGTTATATGAATTATATCTCAATGAAGCTTTTTAAAAGAGCCTATTCAAGTGTTATTTTTTTTTTTTTACAAAGACTTAGTGTACCTTTAAAACAAAATCAGATATGTTTGAAAATATTCAGGGTTTAAAATATTTCAAAATCCTTAAGCAAAGAGTTATAACTAAGTGTAAGGGCTATGGAATCTGCCTAGATTCATATTCTAGTTTGACCAATTATTACTGTGTGATTTGGTCAAGTTATTTAATCTGAAAGTTATTTGATCTGAAAAATAGGTGTAATAAAAGTACCCATGTCATAGGTTTGTTGAAAAGGGATTAAGTGAGATATGAAGTAAGTTCATGTTACATTCCATGCTATTATAATTATTATTGTTATTAGCTGATAACTCAATGTTACCAACGTACTACAAGTTCACTTTTCCATATGCATTGCTGCTGTTATAGAGGTGGTACAAATATGGTCCCAGATTCAAGGAATTGTCAAATTTTGTGGTACAGAACACAAGAGCATAAGAGTAGGAGAGGAAAGACAATAAGGGCTGGAATAAATAATGAAGGTTGTCTGATGCATGTGAGACATAAGCTGGAGGAGGAGAAAGTGGCAAAGTGAGAGGTAGGGATGGAAAAGAAAACATCATTAGTGGTATAGTGAAGAGATTGGTCTGTATGAAGATGATACAAAGAGATAGAGGGAACATCTTTGAATGGGTAGGATTGGGCTCTGCTGTGCATGACAGGCTAAGATGTTTAGATATGCTGCGGTATTAGTAGCTTTTTTATTTTAGCTTTAAGTTGTGGTTTTCTTAGAGAAATAGAATTAGTTGCATATTGCAACCGATGGGTAACAATTCTTCTTACATTTGAGAGTTGTGTTAAATAACAACTTAGTAGTGGTATCGTTTATCTGTGGCTCCTGTACGCTTTTGAACAAGAGGCAAAATTCCTGCTTTAGAAAGAACTGTCACAGAAAAATTGCACCAGATAAGTTAGACAGGCAAGGAAGAATTTTATCAGGATTTTTGCAATAGAAATCGAAGCTATTGCAATGAAAGAAATTGAACTCAATTCCTCCAAAGCAAAAGGTGAGAGGGTTTTTAAGTGCTGTGGTGAACTAGTGGAAAAGTACTGAGAGATTGGAGGGGAAATTGGTCTGTGTGATTAGGCCATCTGTGTTTACTAATTAGCACTTACTGAAGGAAGGCTCCCGCTCTCCCATAGAGACTAGGCAACAGAGGTGATATTTTTCTTGATGATTACATTTCAAAGGGATGGCTCCCAGGTCCCTGAGGAAGACATTCCTGGATTGTAGAAGATTTATATCTCAAAGGAACAGAGAAGGAATTCACAATTCCAAGTTTTCTAAAGTAAATGTTCTAAGAAACAGGAGGTCAGGGACTTAGTCAGGAGAAACCTTTCTTAAGTTTAGGCAAGCTGAGGGGAACATTAGGGCCCATCTTGGTCAGAAGACACTTTTTTAGAAATTTTGTCATTTGGCTCTTGAATGCTGATAACACTTTGGAAATATAAATGCATTTACACAATGAATTATCTTGAAACCAAAATTGGTCTGGGTATTATTATATGCATTATAAACAAAAGGGAGATCTTTCCTTTATTTTGTTTCTCTCTGGATCTCAAGTGTTTATTATTATTTTTTCCCTATCAAAAAAGAACTATGCCTTGAAGCATTTCTTCTTAGGACAATGTTTTAATGTAGAATTGAGCTTTATGAGCTGTTACAAGTCCCATTTAATTTCCATTTTCACTTAAGAAACTAAAGGGACACACACAAGGAGCTGTTTTCCAGGATGCAGCTTTGAGAAAGCAATGTGGTGTTGAGACCATCTGGACTGAATACGTGACTGAACCCAGTTAAAGCCTCTGTATAAACTTTTAAGATTCTGGCGGTTGGGTGCGGAGATTGCTCGTTTTGCAGCCACCAGAGACAAGCCTCCAGTCTGTGTGGATGAAAGGCTCTTGGTGCTCCAGCCAGGCATCAGGGCTGTGCCTCTGAGGTGGGAGAGCCAACTTCAGGACACTGGTCCACAAGAGACCTCCCAGCTCCACGTAATACCAAATGGCGAAAATCTCTGAGAGATCTCCATCTCAACATTAAGACCCAGCTTCACTCAACGACCAGCAAGCTACAGTGCTGGACACCCTATGCCAAACAACTAGCAAGACAGGAACACAGCCCCATCCATTAGCAGAGAGGCTGCCTAAAATCATAATAAGGCCACAGACACCCCAAAACACACCACCAGACGTGGACGTGCCCACCAGAAAGACAAGATCCAACCTCATCCACCAGAACACAGGCACTAGTCCCCTCCACCAGCAAGCCTACACAACCCAATGAACCAACCTTAGCCATTGGGGACAGATACCAAAAACAACGGGAACTACGAACCTGCAGCCTGTGAAAAGGAGACCCCAAACACAGTAAGATGAGCAAAATGAGAAGAAAAAAAACCACACAGCAGGTGAAGGAGCAGGGTCAAAACACACCAGACCTAACAAATGAAGAGGAAATAGGCAGTCTACCTGAAAAAGAATTCAGAATAATGATAGAAAAGATGATCCAAAATCTTGGAAACAGAATAGACAAAATGCAAGAAACATTTAACAAGGACGTAGAAGAACTAAAGAGGAACCAAGCAACGATGAAAAACACAATAAATGAAATTAAAAATACTCTAGACGGGATCAATAGCAGAATAACTGAGGCAGAAGAACGGATAAGTGACCTGGAATATAAAATAGTGGAAATAACTACTGCAGAGCAGAATAAAGAAAAAAGAATGAAAAGAACTGAGGACAGTCTCAGAGACATCTGGGACAATATAAAACGCACCAACATTCGAATTATAGGGGTCCCAGAAGAAGAAGAGAAAAAGAAAGGGACTGAGAAAATATTTGAAGAGATTATAGTTGAAAACTTCCCTAATATGGGAAAGAAAATAGTTAATCAAGTCCTAGAAGCACAGAGGGTCCCATACAGGACAAATCCAAGGAGAAACACGCCAAGACACATATTAATCAAACTACCAAAAATTAAATATAAAGAAAACATATTAAAAGCAGCAAGGGAAAAACAACAAATAACGCACAAGGGAATCCCCATAAGGTTAACAGCTGATCTTTCAGCAGAAACTCTGCAAGCCAGAAAGGAGTGGCAGGATATACTTAAAGTCATGAAGGAGAAATACCTACATCCAAGGTTACTCTACCCAGCAAGGATCTCATTCAGATGTGATGGAGAAATTAAAACCTTTACAGACAAGCAAAAGCTGAGAGAGTTCAGCACCACCAAACCAGCTTTACAACAAATGCTAAAGGAACTTCTCTAGGCAAGAAACACAAGAGAAGGAAAACACCTACAATAACAAACCCAAAACGTTTAAGAAAATGGGAATAGGAACATACATATCGATAATTACCTTAAATGTAAATGGACGAAATGCTCCCAGCAAAAGACACAGACTGGCTGAATGGATACAAAAACAAGACCCATATATATGCTGTCTACAAGAGACCCACTTCAGACCTAGAGACACATACAGACTGAAAGTGATGGGATGGAAAAAGATATTCCATGCAAATGGAAATCAAAAGAAAGCTGGAGTAGCAATTCTCATATCAGACGAAATGGACTTTAAAATAAAGACTATTACAAGAGACAAAGAAGGACACTATATAATGATCAAGGGATCGATCCAAGAGGAAGGTATAACAATTGTAAATATTTATGCACCCAATATAGGAGCACCTCAATACATAAGGCAAATACTAACAGCCATAAAAGGGGAAATTGACAGCAACACAATCATAGTAGGGGAATTTAACACCCCACTTTCACCAATGGACAGATCCTCCAAAATGAAAATAAATAAGGAAACACAAGCTTTAAATGATACATTAAACAAGATGGACTTAATTGATATTTATAGGACATTCCACCCCAAAACAACAGAATACGCATTTTTCTCAAGTGCTCATGGAACATTCTCCAGGATAGATCATATCTTGGGTCACAAATCAAGCCTTGGTAAATTTAAGAAAATTGAAATCGTATCAAGTATCTTTTCTGACCACAACGCTATGAGACTAGATATCAATTACAGGAGAAGATCTGTAAAAAATACAAACACATGGAGGCTACACAATACCCTACTTAATAACGAAGTGATCACTGAAGAAATCAAAGGGGAAATCAAAAAATACCTAGAAACAAATGACAGTGGAGACACGGCAACCCAAAACCTATGGGATGCAGCAAAAGCAGTTCTAAGAGGGAAGTTTATAACAATATAAGCCTACCTCAAGAAACAGGAAACATCTCGAATAAACAACCTAACCTTGCACCTAAAGCAATTAGAGAAAGAAGAGCAAAAAAAGCCCAAAGCTAGCAGAAAGAAAGAAATCATAAAGATCAGATCAGAAATAAATGAAAAAGAAATGAAGGAAACAATAGCAAAAATCAATGAAACTAAAAGCTGGTTCTTCGAGAAGATAAACAAAATTGATGAACCATTAGCCAGACTCATCAAGAGAAAGAGAGAGAAGACTCAAATCAATAGAATTAGAAATGAAAAAGGAGAAGTAACCACTGACACTGCAGAAATACAAACGATCATGAGAGATTACTACAAGCAACTCTATGCCAATAAAATGGACAACCTGGAAGAAATGGACAAATTCTTAGAAATGCACAACCTGCTGAGACTGAACCAGGAAGAAATAGAAAATATGAACAGACAAATCACAAGCACTGAAATTGAAACTGTGATTAAAAATCTTCCAACAAACAAAAGCCCAGGACCAGATGGCTTCACCGGTGAATTCTATCAAACATTTAGAGAAGAGCTAACACCTATCCTTCTCAATCTCTTCCGAAATATTGCAGAGGGAGGAACACTCCCAAACTCATTCTACGAGGCCACCATCACCCTGATACCAAAACCAAACAAAGACGTCACAAAGAAAGAAAACTACAGGCCAATATCACTGATGAACATAGATGCAAAAATCCTCAATAAAATACTAGCAAACAGAATCCAACAGCACATTAAAAGGATCATACACCATGATCAAGTGGGGTTTATTCCAGGAATGCAAGGATTCTTCAATATACACAAATCAATCAACGTTATACATCATATTAACAAATTGAAGGAGAAAAACCATATGATCATCTCAATAGATGCAGAGAAAGCTTTCAACAAAATTCAACACCCATTTATGATAAAAGCCCTGCAGAAAGTAGGCATAGAGGGAACTTTCCTCAACATAATAAAGGCCATATATGACAAACCCACAGCCAACATTGTCCTCAATGGTGAAAAACTGAAACCATTTCCACTTAGATTAGGAACAAGACAAGGTTGCCCACTCTCACCACTATTATTCAACATAGTTTTGGAAGTGTTAGCCACAGCAATCAGAGAAGACAAAGAAATAAAAGGAATCCAAATCGGAAAAGAAGAAGTAAAGCTGTCACTGTTTGCAGATGACATGATACTATACATAGATAATCCTAAAGATGCTACCAGAAAACTCCTAGAGCTAATCAATGAATTTGGTAAAGTAGCAGGATACAAAATTAATGCACAGAAATCTCTTGCATTCCTATATACTAATGATGAAAAATCTGAAAGTGAAATTAAGAAAACACTCCCGTTTACCATTGCAACAAAAAGAATAAAATATCTAGGAATAAACCTACCTAAGGAGACAAAAGACCTGTATGCAGAAAATTATAGGACACTGATGAAAGAAATTAAAGATGATACAAATAGATGGAGAGATATACCATGTTCTTGGACTGGAAGAATCAACATTGTGAAAATGATTATACTACCCAAAGCAATCTACAGATTCAATGCAATCCCTATCAAACTACCACTGGCATTTTTCACAGAACTAGAACAAAAAGTTTCACAATTTGTATGGAGACACAAAAGACCCCGAATAGCCAAAGCCATCTTGAGAACGAAAAATGGAGCTGGGGGAATCAGGCTCCTGACTTCAGACTATATTACAAAGCTACTCTAATCAAGACAGTTTGGTACTGCCACAAAAACAGAAATATAGATCAATGGAACAGGATAGAAAGCCCAGAGATAAACCCACACACATATGGTCACCTTATCTTTGATAAAGGAGGCAAGCATATACAGTGGAGAAAAGACAGTCTCTTCAATAAGTGGTGCTGGGAAAATTGGACAGGTACATGTAAAAGTATGAAATTAGAACACTCCCTGGCACCATACACAAAAATAAACTCAAAATGGATTAAAGACCTA
Source organism: Balaenoptera physalus (assembly GCF_965194825.1). Classification (NCBI taxonomy): domain Eukaryota; kingdom Metazoa; phylum Chordata; class Mammalia; order Artiodactyla; family Balaenopteridae; genus Balaenoptera; species Balaenoptera physalus. The sequence goes on from NC_138892.1 coordinate 75,596,315, forward strand.
AGTATAAAGCCAGACACTATCACACTCTTAGAGAAAAACATAGGCAGAACACACTATGACATAAATTGCAGCAAGATCCTTTTTGACCCAGCTCCTAGAGAAATGGAAATAAAAACACAAATAAAGAAATGGGACCTAATGAAACTTAAAAGCTTTTGCACAGCAAAGGAAACCATAAACAAGACCAAAAGACAACCCTCAGAATGGGAGAAAATATTTGCAAATGAAGCAACTGACAAAGGATTAATCTCCAAGATTTACAAGCAGCTCATGCAGCTCAATAACAAAAAACCAAACAACCCAATCCAAAAATGGGCTGAAGACCTAAATAGACATTTCTCCAAAGAAGATGGCCAACAGACACATGAAAGAATGCTCAACATCCTTAATCATTAGAGAAATGCAAATCAGAACTACAATGAGGTATCATCTCACACCAGTCAGAATGGCCATCATCAAAAAATCTAGAAACAATAAATGCTGGAGAGGATGTGGAGAAAAGGGAACACTCTTGCACTGTTGGTGGGAATGTAAATTGATACAGCCACTATGGAGAACAGTATGGAGGTTCCTTAAAAAACTAAAAGTAGAACTACCATACGACCCAGCAATCCCACTACTGGGCATATATCCTGAGAAAACCATAATTCAAAAAGAGTCATGTACCAAAATATTCATTGCAGCTCTATTTACAATAGCCAGGACATGGAAGCAACCAAAGTGTCCATCATCGGATGAATGGATAAAGAAGATGTGGCACATATATACTATGGAATATTACTCAGCCATAAAAAGAAATGAAATGGAGGTATTTGTAATGAGGTGGATGGAGTTAGAGTCTGTCATACAGAGTGAAGTAAGTCAGAAAGAGAAAAACAAATACAGTATGCTAACACATATATATGGAATCTAAGGAAAAAAAAAAAAAAAGGTCATGAAGAACCTAGTGGCAAGATGGGAATAAAGACACAGACCTACTAAAGAATGGACTTGAGGATATGGGGAGGGGGAGGGGTGAGATGTGACAGGGTGAGAGAGTGTCATGGACATATATACTCTACCAAATGTAAAATAGATAGCTAGTGGGAAGCAGCCGCATAACACAGGGAGATCAGCTCGGTGCTTTGTGACCACCTAGAGGGGTGGGATAGGGAGGGTGGGAGGGAGGGAGATGCAAGAGGGAAGAGATATGGGAACATATGTATATGTTTAACTGATTCACTGTGTTTTAAAGCAGAAACTACCACACCATTGTAAAGCAATTATACTTCAATAAAGATGTTAAAAAAAAAAAAAAAAGAAACTAAAGGGACTTTCAGGCTGCCTTTGTGCTGATAATTAGGGCAACTGAATGTGAATCTAAATGTGTTTGAGTGGTAGCGCATATATTACTTTCTCTCTCATATTCATCTTATTCAAATGAAACATCCTACATTTGTGGATGACCCAGACAATAATAACAGTAGTAGTTAAACTTTACATTTCTATGGTACTTTATACTTTTTAATCACTTCCACACATGTAATCTTATTTTGTCTTCCCAGTAAATACTGTGTTAGGATTTATAATAGAAATTATATAGTTGTCCTGCAAATGGCAAGACCTGACTTCGAGCCTTTTGACTCCTAGCTAAATGTCTAGTTAGAAACTCTGAATAATTTTTCAGCTCTAGATATTTAATTTGCATGAATTTGAAAATCTCTATACTCTTCTCTTTTCAAGTGCTTAAATTGAGATATGTCTCAAATATTCAGTTTATGTTTGTGATACAACTTTAGGAAGGCCTCATAATTATTGAAGCCTATTACATCAGTTGGGTCCTCTGATTATAGCATAAGGATTCAAACTAAAGGCACACAATTTTTAAAAATAAAGATTACAATAAAATATGATTAACAAAAATACTTTTATGCTTCTTCTGTCAAAAATAGCCTATGAGGGGCTTCCCTGGTGGTGCAGCAGTTGGGAATCCGCCTGCCAATGCAGGGGACACGAGTTCGTGTCCCGGTCTGGGAGGATCCCACATGCCGCGGAGCGGCTAGGCCCGTGAGCCACAACTACTGAGCCTGCGCGTCTGGAGACTGTGCTCTGCAACAAGAGAGGCCACCATAATGAGAGGCCCACGGACCGCGATGAAGAGTGGCCCCTGCTTGCCACGACTAGAGAAAGCCCTTGCACAGAAACGAAGACCCAACACAGCCATAAATAAATAAATAAATAAATTTATTAAAAAAAAAAAAAAGAATAGCCTATGACATTGACAATGAGAAATAATTTTTGAAAAAATTTGCATATGCTTTAGCATACCTTTGGGAAACTTTCTACATATCTGATCTAATTTAATAAATATCTCTGTCAATATTTATCCAAAAGAAGATATTTAACATACTATGAATATAGGCAGAAAACATGATTTTTAATATTTGAATCTGAAATATATATCAAGAAAAATGTCCAAAAAATTATATCTTTAGCCTGATCACTCATGTTTGAAATATTTTTTTCTGTCATCAGGCAACCCTACCCAGCCGACTTCTCTCCACTACATGAATCCTTATCAACTGAATGCCTATGGTATGGCACTGAAAGCAGTGGGAGAAATCGTTCAAGATTATGACAGTGATAAAATGTTCCCAGCTTTAGGTTTTGGTGCAAAACTGCCTCCAGATGGAAGGATATCTCATGAGTTTGCTTTGGTAAGAATACATTGAAAGAATTGATATTTTGAAAAAAAATAATGTGTTGGATCTTTTCATTGGCTTGCTGCTTATGCTTTAATTACTCATGTAGCAACTTCTTATGACTATACACTCAGTTTAATTTTGGTGAATGATTGATTTAGGAGTGTGCTATTAATGGGAAAAAAGACAGTTAAGTAGATTAGCAGTAAATCTACCTAAAGTGCATCTGATCTATAAATAGGAGCTCTATTCTGGTTAACTATTGCTGCATAACACGTTCTGTTATATTCGTGATTTGTGGGTCAGGAATTTGAGCAGAATACAATGGGGGATGGTACATTCTTCAGGATGTCTGGGGCCTCACCTGGGATACCTTGATTGGCTAGAGATGGCTGGAATTGTTCTACTAGAGACATATATCTGGGTTTTATTCTGGCTGTTGGTTAGATTCCTCAGTTCTCCATGTCATATCTCCTGGAGTTAGTATGTCCCCTAAGATGGCTCATTAGCTTATGTCTGATGCCTAAGCTAGGATGGCTGAAATAGCTGGGTTGTCTAGGCATCTTTCCTTCATTCTACATACAACTTGTCCATATGGTTATCACAGACTTCATCATAGTGTAGTGGTCTCAAGGTAGTCATATTTCTTACACAGCAACCAGCTTTCCCAGAGTGAGTATTCTAAAAGGCTGGGGCAGAAACTGCAGGGCCTTGGAAGTCCCAGAAAGTTATTTCTCCTACATTCTCTTGGTCAAGCAAGTCACTAAGTTCAGCCCAGTTTCAAGATAGGGGAAACACATCTCAATGGGAGGGGTATCAAAGAATGTGTAGCTATCCTTAATCTTCCATCTTCTAAAATGTCATTTCTTTTCAAATATAAAGGATTAGTTATGGCTGGAATTTTTTTTCAAGTGTGAAGCAATAATTATAGCTATAATTAATTATGGTTTCAATATAATGGAGTAAATATGACTGGAATAAATATTTTTCTATTTAATGTTTAATTTACATAAATCTACTCCTGCTATATGATTACAAATAAGCAATGTACTGCATTCTACCTTTAAAATAAATTTCACACAGATGGTGCTTATATGCCTAATCAGTCTTATTCTTAATTGCACTTTCTAATGAAATAATGGGAAACTCATTGGAGGAATGGTTAGATATCATTTTGGAAAAAATTTAGATTTTCCTAATAGAAATGCCTCCCTACCTTACCCTATATATTGTAAAAGTAAACTCTTCCATGCCCAATATTTTTGTAGGTCTTTTTTTGTTGTTTTTATTCTTGTTACAAAAGTAATATATATATATATTTTTAAGTTCTGCAAGAAAAATAGAAATAAACAATAATGCAATCATTTATTAAGTAATTACTGAGTATCAAGCCAGGTACTTTATACTCATTTCTTATATAATCTTCATAAAATTCTTATCGGATAGGTATATAACAACTGTCATATCACACTAGTCTATCAAGAGCCACTCATATTAAATACAGTGAAAAGAGCACCCCCAGGAGTTGTATAATTTATCTCAGAGTCACAGAAGTTAATCAGGTTTATAGAGGACAGGACTTGAACCCAGGTCCATCTTATTTTAGAATCCACATTCTTAACCACTACTATACCACTTTTTATAAAAGCATCTGTAATAATCCCATGTCTCAGATATGTCCTTTATGAACACCATTATGTATTTATATATATACATATATATATGTATATATACATACACACACATACCCCCCCGGAAGCTTTCATATGATTAGACTTCATCTTCCTTAAATATATTTTAAGAGCTATATTTTAACTTTTTCTCCTATACTTATTCTTGCTTTTTCTATTCCATAGCCCACACAATTTCGGGGAAGGTTGCTGGAGGTTTTAATTTTTCCTCTGTGAAATAGCCCACATGCCACAACCACCAATATCATATAAAAATGAATATCTGTTGGGATTTTGTTGTGTCTTAGAGAATTAAATTCTCCCAGAAACTTATAAGACCATGAAAATCACTCATGTGATCCTGAGTCTTAAGTGCCTAAGGAAAAAGGTCATGAACTATTTTAAGGCTTAAGAAAAGGAATAATTATGTTAAACTAAATGATATTGATTAATTTTCCTTCCATAAGTTTCTTCTCACCTTTGTGTATGATTTTTCTTTTTCCTTTTTCTCTCCCTCCAATTTTCTGCTTTTCCTACCTCCACATTCATTCCTTGTAACCAAACCTATGCAAAGGAGGGACTTTTTTATTATTTGCATCTTAAATGATTCTTTGAACCTAACTCAAATATTTATAGGATAGAGATCATACCCCTTTAAATTCATGAAAAATAGTTTCTAAAATTGATGAAACAACAATGATGATGTCGATGATGGTGATAATGCCTCACCTTTAATGTTACCTAATAATTCTATGACTTTAATTTTTTTCAAAGCACTTTTGTTTTCTTGAATAAGTAAGAAAGGCAAAGGTTAAGTAGGTCTTCAGAGAGATAGTGCTCCATTTGATTTTTGTGTTAACTTCAGCCTAAATAACTGCAGTGTATATCTGTAGGTACTGAAAATGGCAAATAGAAAAACTTCAGTCTATGTCAATCTGGCAATTAGTGTACTACCTAATATTACCAAACCCTCATATTTCCATGGTAAGTATTTGTGATATGTATTCACAATCATTAATCTGTTTATCACACCAAATTCAAATAATCTTTCAGATAGCAAGGGAGGCCTTTAAAACAATTTTTAAATCCCTAATTGTGAGTTTAAGGCTAGCACAGATGTTGAAATTGAGCTTTACTCAATCAAAAGGATTTACGGTAAACCCCAGCTTTTCATTTGAAATATGTGTAAGAATAGATATAGTGGAAAAAGAAAAGGGAATGGAAAAAGAAAGGAAAAATATACTAATATCACCACATTAGCACTTTTGGTTGTGGAAAGAATGTCATGTCTCATGATGATTCTTGGTGACTCCTTATAGAGTAAGGCTTTAGAGGAAGTATTTCTAATGGGCATGTAGCCAGTGACCCTTAAAAGAAGGTCTTCTGTGTTGATCAATAGAGAGAAATGCTATATCTGTCCAAGTGATTTCTCCTACCAAATATCTAAAATCACTGGCATACTTTTCACTTATTTTGGCATTTATAGAAATCTAGCAATTTAATATTTATGTGTACACATTTTCTTCCAACTAAACTCAACAGTATAATCACCAAAGGTCTTTAACACTGCATGCAGAAAATAGAAGCTCAATAGATATTTGTTTACTGAATAAAAGGGAGAATTCTCTCAACTTTCCCCTGTAGTAAGCAGTCAGTCTCTGGGCAGCTACAGATACATTTCAAAGAGTAAAACAACAGCTCCTAACAGCTCTCTTCAGCATTTTGCAGCATGTTAGTCCCACTGAAAATTGTTACAGGCTATAGGTAGCAACAGAGACTATGAGCCTCACTTCCAGAACTGAACCTAAATCTCCAGTACAATCCCTCAGGGAGCCAAATGAAGGGAAAAAACTGGTGAGAGCTGGACACTCCTCACTTAAGTCTGTGTGTGGGATTATTGCTCATTTTGAAGTTTGTTCTTTATACTTTCTATGTGTTCTACAAATTAACATTCATTATTTCAGAAGTGGAAAAGTTTGTTAATTAAAAAGGAAATAAAAAATAGGGCATCCACTGCCCTCTTCATTAATAAACAACAAAATTGAATGTACTTATTTTCAAAAACATTCTGTTTTACTTCTGTGTTAGAGCCACACATAAGCTTATTTTTATTTGTCATAACAAGCAAAAACTAATTCTCCACATAATTATTTTAAGAAATATTTTTTTAAAGATTTATAAAATCTTTCTAATCAAGATAAATGAAAGGGTGGGGAAAATGGTGACTTTATTATTTCCAAAGGAATAAAGGAAATTCATAATTTTATAGAAATATAAATCCCTCCAGTCAAAATGTTAAAATGCTGATCAAAAAGTAACTCAGAACTATCCTGGTTCATAATTGTTCCCTTAAGGCAGATATATAATACATTTTTATATGCACAAAATCAGTAATGAGTTTCCATTTTAATTAGCTTTATACCTTATCAAGAGATAGAACACCATAAAATTTTATTTAAAGGAAGGTTAATTAAAGGTCAGCGCAGATTAACATCAAAACAAACCAGTCACTGCTTTGTGCTAAATATTAAACTTTCACATTTTAATTTCAATCAATTCCTGTAGGCAATTTTATAATATAAAGAGTTCTTTTATTATTTTTATGTTTTAAAAAAATTTACATGAGGTAAAAATAAAAAGTTTGAATAAACAGACAAAATTAAAAGGACAATGGTTATAAGTCCTTCTTTCACAAATGACAAAATTGTAATGATTGGTAACATCTGACTTAGTTCCCTAAGATCCTCAGTCTTTCAAAATGCTTAGGATTTTGTAATATGGTGGTGTAGTGGTGGTTAAGAGATGGGGCTCTGGAAATGTTGGCTCTGTTACTGGTGTTGTGTGACTTTGGGCACAATATCTAAGCTCTCAATGCCTCATCTGTAAAGTGAGAATAATAATAGCATTTTATCTACTTTTTTAGGTTGTTATACTATAAAAATTATATAATGTATATAAATATTTTAATATAAAGCTTAGTATATAGAATTCAACAAATTTAAGTTATAAATTACTAATCACTTTTGATTGTTCAGGTAAAAACATACATGCTAAAATTACTGCTGACTCTGTTTAAGCATGGTTACTGTCCCTCGTGTTTTAAAATAGAGCTACAATTTTTTTTATATTACCCCCTTCCAGAGGTGGAGCCTAATTCCTCTTCCCTTGAGTATGGGCTACATTTAGTGACTCATTTCTAACAAATAGATGAAAGTAGAAGTAATGCTATGCAACTTATAAGACTAGGAGCTTATTGGAGCTTCCTCCTTGCTCTCTCTCTCTCTCTCTCGGATCACTCATTTTGGGGAAGTTAGCTGCCATGTTGTTGGAACACTAAAGCAGCCCTATGCAGAGCTCGTGTTGACCTACTGCCAGCAAACTATGTAAGTGAGCCTTCTTAGAAGCAGATCCTCCAACTCTGGTCAGGCTTTCAGATGACTGCAACCCAGGTTGGCTTCTTGATTGCAAGCTCTTGAGAGATCCAGAGCAAGAATCACCTGGCTAAGCTGCCTCTGGATTCCTGACACCTAAAAAGAATGTATGGGATTATAAATGCCTACTGTTTTAAGACACTGACTTTTGGGATAATTTGCTACATAGCAATAGATAACACTGCCTTATTTGTGTTATTTGTGGAAGCTGGACTAGGAGAATTAAACCTAATAACAGAGCATTCAAAGTATGAGAAAGCTAGACTAGGTCTCCAGGTTTAAATTTGTCCTTCTGGGTTACTATCTGCAGAATAAGAACTCCGGTGGTAAGCTCCAATTCTCTTGAACAATATGGATATGTTTCTTTGATTCTTTTCCCTTTCCCTTGTCTTGATGCTACTCACACCAAATTAGAGTCCCTCTGATCGCTTCTTTAGTTGGGGTTATTAATTGTGGCCTGAAAATATGAATATGGCAGATATTTTACATTTTTGCTTCTATAAAGTAAAACAGTTTAAATTGATAGAATTTTTTTTTCTGATTTGAATACATGTCACTGCAGAAAACTTGGAAAATATAGAATAGTCTAAACAATGAAATAAAAATCAACAATTTATAACTACTCAGAGGTAGCAAATATTAACATTTTGTTTCCTTCTTTTTAGATTTTTATATGTTTATCTCTGTATGTACACAGACCTGTGTATAAATAAGACACTATTAATTGTAAAATGTCATGATATTCAGCTTCTCAAGATTATTTAGAATTTTCTCCTGCCCTTTCATTGAAAAGTATCCATTTTTAATGATTGCACATTATCTCATATCACAATCTATGTAAATGTAATCTATGTTGATCACTTAATTTATTATTTTTTTGCTATTATAAATCTATAACTGAGTTTTCATCCAAAAAATCTTTATGAGTATGAACCTGTATCATTCTCTTTTTTAATTGAGCTTTACAGACACTATACATTCTTTACTCTTTTTTTGCCTGCAACTTTCTACAGAATGGGAACCCTCAAAACCCCTACTGTGATGGCATTGAGGGTGTCATGGAAGCTTATTATAGGAGTCTGAAATCTGTACAACTGTATGGGCCAACCAACTTTGCTCCTGTAATTAATCATGTAGCAAGGTAAGTGGGAATAGATAAGTTATTTATTCTAGTGTACTGGACCAGAGTGAAATCATAACATTATTGTTGTCCTGACTCCACAAATGAAAGTTGTTTTCTTCTAATTTACCTCCAAGAAAGTGAAGGAAAAGATATACAGTAAAAAGAATCTCCATTGAGCTATCATGATATTTCAATAAGAACTTTACATCAAAGTCTCAAATGAAGAAACATACACTGGCTTATGTTAGGACCTATATTTGTTCGACTGAGGAAAACTTTTTTTTCATTGAAAAGGCATCCATGAGAGCAATATCAATCATAATCTCAATTGTGTAAATCATTCATATCTAATGTATATTCTATAGTAGCTGGGAAGTAATAAGAGACTGAATTCTATGAAGACAACTGAAGCCTTTCAGTGATATATAGGGCACATTATTTTAACCTCTCTGAAATTAATATATTAGCTAATTTTATAAATTCCCAGAGTTCTACCTGTATATAATACATGGTATTGAGATCAGAATATAATTGCTGATGATTCTAAACCCATGTTCTAGAAAAAAATGTTTAATGTAAACTTGCTTATCATTTTTTACTAATGCATAAGTAAATTAGACACCACTTTTAAAATCACTAAAAAGTTTGTCTTGACTCAGTTGCAAATCCTATGAAACCCTGCCTTATTTTTAGATAATCAGAAAAGTATAGCTCTCATATATTTCCCAATATGTAGCCAAAACTTGAAAAAGAACTGCACTTAGATCAGTTTATCAATGTTCAAAGGCAGTATGAAACCTCAGTTCTCTATTCGAAGGTTCTGGTACTTTACCATCTCCCTACTAGACATTGTTAGCAAAATGTGTTCTACTTTTCATTATCTGAGACATAGACAAGATGCTAAAATACCCCTGCACTCAGGGTTGACCCCAGTGGACTCTCCTGTGGAACTCCACCTCAGGTTGACAGATACATTGATGACCATTTTCTGAGTGTGACACTTTAGCTCAGGTTTTTCAAGCATTTTCATCCACAATCTGTACTAAGTTATGAATTTTATATCTCATCTCTGGACACACACAACTAAAATAAAAGATTATGAAATAATACTTATCCTTATCTCATATTTTCTCTTTATTACTATGGTATCCTATTCTTCTCTATTACTTTTTTTTAAATGCAGGTCTTGACCCACAAAATTGATTTCAGAATTCACTAATGGATCATTATCTGTAATTTGAAAATCAAATCCTAGCTCATTGTGTTAACCTATATAAGTAGTGTTATCTATACTTTCTTTTCCTAGTTTTTGATGGCTCTCAAATAAAGCAGAATCAAAAATTATATTAATGCAAAATAAATTATAGTCGACTCTTGCTCTCTCTTACACAGTATCATACCCACCACTGTTTTTTATAAAAAGAGAAGAAAAAATGATAGAACTTATTTTGTGTTAACTCATGATAGTTATTATAAATGTTCTTATCAGTGTTTACCAATTAATTTTATAGATTTTGTACTGGTATATCTCTACTATAAAAGTTAAACTTTTAGATATAAAATCCCTAGGTGCATTTCTATATACCACCTAAAACTACAGGCTCCACACTGTTATATTGCAGTTTTTTATGTTTTGTCCAGCACTTTAAAAATTCTCAAATATAGGGGTAGTTGCCAGTTAACACTTTCAGACTACTTGAAAATCTGTGATCTAATAATTCTTTATTTTTTTTAACATCTTTATTGGAGTATAATTGCTTTACAATGGTGTGTTAGTTTCTGCTTTATAACAAAGTGAATCAGTTATACATATACATATGTTCCCATATCTCTTCCCTCTTGCATCTCCCTCCCTCCCATCCTCCCTATCCCACCCCTCTAGGTGGTCACAAAGCACAGAGCTGATCTCCCTGTGCTATGCGGTTGCTTCCCACTAGCTATCTATTTTACGTTTTGTAGTGTATATATGCCCATGCCACTCTCTCACTTTGTCACATCTTATCCTTCCCCCTCCCCATATCCTCAAGTCCATTCTCTAGTAGGTCTATGTCTTTATTCCCATCTTGCCACTAGGTTCTTCATGACCTTTTTTTTTTTTCCCTTAGATTCCATATATGTGTGTTAGCATATGGTATTTGTTTTTCTCTTTCTGACTTACTTCACTCTGTATGACAGACTCTAGGTCCATCCACCTCACTACAAATAACCCGATTTTGTTTCTTTTTATAGCTGAGTAATATTCCATTGTATGTATGAGCCACATCTTCTTTATCCATTCACCTGTCAATGGGCATTAAGGTTGCTTCCATGTCCTGGCTATTGTAGATAGTGCTACAATGAACATTGTGGTACATGAATCTTTTTGAATTATGGTTTTCTCAGGGTATATGCCCAGTAGTGGGTTTGCTGGGTAGTATGGTAGTTCTATTTTTAGTTTTTTAAGAAACCTCCATACTGTTCTCCGTAGTGACTGTATCAATTTACATTCCCACCACAGTGCAAGAAGGTTCCCTTTTCTCCACACCCTCTCCAGAATTTATTTTTTGTAGATTTTTAAATGATGACCATTCTGAATGCTGTAAGGTGATACCTCATTGTAGTTTTGATTTGCATTTCTCTAATGATTAGTGATGTTGAGCATCCTTTCATGTGTTTGTTTGCAATCTGCATATCTTCTTTGGAGAAACGTCTGTTTAGGACTTCTGCTCATTTTTGGATTGGGTGGTTTTTTTACTATTGAGCTGCATGAGCTGCTTGTATATTTTGGAGATTAACCCTTGGTCAGTTTCTTCATACGCAAATATTTTCTCCCATTCTGAAGGTTGTCTTTTCATCTTGTTTATGGTTTCCTTTGCTGTGCAAAAGCTTTTAAGTTTCATTAGGTCCCATTTGTTTATTTTTGTTTTTATTTCTATTTCTCTAGGAGGTGGGTCAAAAAGGGTCTTGCTGTGATTCATGTCATAGAGTGTTCTGCCTATGTTTTCCTCTAAGAGTTTTATAGTGTCTGGCCTTACATTTAGATCTTTAATCCATTTTGAGTTTATTTTTGTGTAGCGTGTCAGGGAGTGCTCTAATTTCATTCTTTTACATGTAGCTGTCCAGTTTTCCCAGCAGCACTTATTGAAGAAGCTGTCTTTTATCCACTGTATATTCTTGCCTCCTTTATCAAAAATAAGTTGACCATATGTGCGTGGGATTATCTCTGGACTTTCTATCCTGTTCCGTTGATCTATATTTCTGTTTCTGTGCCAGTACCATACTGTCTTGATTACTGTAGCTTTGTAGTATAGTCTGAAGTCCAGGAGCCTGACTCCTCCAGCTCCATTTTTCTTTCTCAAGATTGCTTTGGCTATTCAGGTTCTTTTGTGTTTCCATACAAATTGTGAAATTTCTTGTTCTAGTTCTGTGAAAAATGCCAGTGGTAGTTTGACAGGGATTACATTGAATCTATAGATTGCTTTGCGTAGTATAATCATTTTCACAATATTGAGTCTTCCAATCCAAGAACATTATATATCTCTCCATCTGTTTGTATCATCTTTAATTACTTGCATCAGTGTCTTATAGTTTTCAGCATACAGGTCTTTTGTCTCCTTAGGTAGATTTATTACTAAGCATTTTATTCTTTTTGTTGCAATGGTAAATGTGAGTGTTTCCTTAATTTCTTTTTCAGATTTTTCATCATTAGTGTATAGGAATGTGAGAGATTACCGTGCATTAGTTTTTTATCCTGCTACTTTACCAAATTCATTGATTAGCTCTAGCAGTCTTCTGGTAGCATCTTTAGGATTCTCTATGTATAGTATCATGTAATCTGCAAACAGTGACAGCTTTACTTCTTCTTTTCCAATTTGGATTTCTTTTTATTTCTTTTTCTCCTCTGATTGCTGTGGCCAAAACTCCCAAAACTATGTTGAATAATAGTGGTAAGAGTGGGCAACCTTGTCTTGTTCCTGATCTTACAGGAAATGGTTTCAGTTTTTCACCATTGAGAATGATGTTGGCTGTGGGTTTGTCATATATGGCCTTTATTATGTTGAGGTAAGTTCCCTCTATGCCTACTTTCTGGAAGGTTTTTATCATATAGGGGTGTAGAGTTTTGTCAAAGGCTCTTTCTGCATCTATTGAGATGCTCATATGCTTTTTCTCCTTCAATTTGTTCATATGGTTTATCACATTGATTGATTTGTGTATATGGAAGAATCCTTGCATTCCTGGGATAAGCCCCACTTGATCATGGTGTCTGAACCTTTTAATGTGCTGTTGGATTCTGTTTGCTAGTATTTTCTTGAGGATTTTTGCATCTATGCTAATCAGTGATATTGGCCTGTAGTTTTCTTTCTTTGTGACATCTTTGTCTGGTTTTGATATAAGGGTGATGGTGGCCTTGTGGAATGAGTCAGGGAGTGTTCCTCCCTCTGCTATATTTGGAAGAGTTTGAGAAGGATAGGTGTTAGCTCTTCTCTGAATGTTTGATAGAATTCGCATGTGAAGCCATCTGGTCATGGGCTTTTGTTTGCTGGAAGATTTTTAATAACAGTCTCAATTTCAGTGCTTGTGATTGGTCTGTTTATATTTTCTATTTCTTCCTGCTTCAGTCTTGGAAGGTTGTGCTTTTCTAAGAATTTGTCCATTTCTTCCATGTTGTCCATTTTTTGGGCATATAGTTGCTTGTAGTAATCTCTCATGAACCTTTGTATTTCTGCAGTGTCAGTTGTTACTTCTCCATTTTCATTTCTAATTCTATTGATTTGAGACTTCTCCCTTTTTTCTTGATGAGTTTGGCTAATGATTTATCAATTTTGTTTACCTTCTCAAAGAACCAGCTTTTAGCTTTATTGATCTTTGCTATTGTTTCCTTCACTTCTTTTTCATTTATTTCTGATTTGATCTTTATTATTTCTTTCCTTCTTCTAACTTTGGTTTTTTTTTTTGTTGTTCTTCTTCTTCTTTCACTAATTGCTTTAGGTGTAAGGTTAAGTTGTTTATTTGAGATGTTTCTTGTTTCTTGAGGTAGGATTGTATTGCTATAAACTTCCTTCTTCTAACTGCTTTTGCTGCATCCCATAGGTTTTGGGTTGTCGTGTTTTCATTGTCATTTCTTTCTAGGTATTTTGTGATTTCCTCTTTGATTTCTTCAGCGATCTCTTGGTTATTTAGTAGTGTATTGTTTAGCCTCCATGTGTTTGTATTTGTCACAGATTTTTTTCTGTAATTGATATCTAGTGTCATAGCATTGTGGCCCGAAAAAATACTTGATACATATTCAATTTTCTTAAATTTACCAAGTCTTGATTTGTGACCCAGGATATGATCTATCCAGGAAAATGTTCCATGAGCCCTTGAGAAGAAAGTGCACTCTGTTGTTTTTGGATGGAGTGTCCTATAAATATCAATTAAGTCCATGTTGTTTAATGTATCATTTAAAGCTTGTGTTTCCTTATTTATTTTCATTTTGGATGATCTGACCATTTGTGAAAGTGGGGTGTTAAAATCCCCTACTCTGATTGTGTTACTGTTGATTTCCCCTTTTATGGCTGTTAGCATTTCCCTTATTTATTGAGGTGCTCCTATGTTTGGGTGCCTAAATATTTACAATTGTGATATCTTCTTCTTGGATTGATCCCTTGATCATTATCTAGTGTCCTTCTTTGTCTCTTGTAATAGACTTTGTTTTAAAGTCTATTTTGTCTGATATGAGAATTGCTACTCCAGCTTTCTTTTGATTTCCATTTGCATGGAATATCGTTTTCCATTCCCTCACTTTTAGTCTGTCTGAGTCCCTAGGTCTGAAATGGGACTCTTGTAGACAGCATATATACGGATCTTGTTTTTTTTTTTAATCCATTCAGCCAGTCTATATCTTTTACTTGGGGCATTTAATCCATTTACATTAAGGTTCTTATTGATATGCGTGTTCCTATTACACTTTTCTTAATTGTTTAGGTTTGTTATTGTAGGTCTTTTCCCTCTCTTGTGCTTCCTGCCTAGAGAAGTTCCTTTAGCATTTGCCGTAAAGCTGGTTTGGTGGTGCTGAATTCTCTTAGCTTTTGCTTGTCTGTAAAATTTATACTTCTCTGTCAAATCTGAATGAGATCCTTGCTGGGTAGAGTAATCGTTTTTATAGGTTTTTCCCTTTCATCACTTTAAATATGTCCTGTCACTCCCTTCTGGCTTGCAGAGTTCCTGCTGAAAGATCAGCTGTTAACCTTATGGGGATTCCCTTATATGTTATTTGTTGCTTTCTCCTTGCCACTTTTAATATTTTTTCTTTGTATTTAGTTTTTGATAGTTTGGTTAACATGTGTCTTGGTTTGTTTCTCCTTGGATTTATCCTGTATGTGGCTCTCTGTGCTTCCTGTACTTGATTGACTCTTTTGTTTCCCATATTAAGGAAGTTTTCAACTATAATCTCTTCAAATATTTTCTCAGTCCCTTTCTTTTTCTCTTCTGCTTCTGGGACCCCTATAATTTGAATGTTGGTGTGTTTAATGTTGTCCCAGAGGTCTCTAAGACTGTCCTCAATTCTTTTCATTCTTTCTTGTTATCTGCTCTGTAAAAGTTATTTCCACTATTTTATCTTCCAGGTCACTTATCCATTCTTCTGCCTCAGTTATTCTGCTATTGTTTCCTTCTAGAGAATTTTAAATTTCATTTATTGTGTTGTTCATCATTGTTTCCTTTTTAGTTCTTCTAGGTCCTGTTAAACGTTTCTTGTATTTTCTCCCTTCTATTTCCAAGATTTTGGATCATCTTTTCTATCATTACTCTGAATTCTTTTTCAGGTAGACTGCCTCTTTCCTCTTCACTTGTTTGGCCTGGTGGGATTTTACCTTGCTCCTACATCTGCTGTGTGTTCTTTGTCTTCTCATTATGCTTAACTTACTATGTTTGGGGTCTCCTTTTTGCTGACTGCAAGTTTGTAGTTCCTGTTGTTTTTGGTGTCTGCCCCCAGGGGCTAAGGTTGGTTCAGGGGGTTGTGTAGGCTTCCTGGTGGAGGGAACTAGTGCCTGTGTTCTAGTGGATGAGGCTGGATCTTGTCTTTCTGGTGGGAATGTCCACGTCTGGTGGTGTGTTTTGGTGTGTCTGTGACCTTATTATGATTTTAGGCAGCCTCTCTGCTAATGATTGGCCTCTCTGCTAATGGGTGGGGTTGTGTTCCTGTCTTGATAGTTGTTTGGCATAGGGTGTTTAGCACTGTAGCTTGCTGTTCGTTGAGTGGAGCTGGGTCTTAGCATTGAGATGGAGATCTCTGGGAGAGCTTTCACCATTTGATATTATGTGGACCCGGTAGGTCTCTGGTGGACCAATATCCTGAACTCGGCTTTCCCACCTTAGAGGCACAGGCCTGACAACCAGCTGGAGCACCAAGACCCTGTCAGTCACATGGCTCAGATGAAAAGGGAGAAAGAAAGAAAGAAAAAATAGAATAGAATAGAATAGAATAGAATAAAACATAAAATATTGTTAAAACAAAAAAAATTTTTAATCATTAAAAAAATTTATAAAGTAATAAAAGAAAAAAAAATTGATAGACAAAACCCTAGTTCAAATGGTAAAAGCAAAGCTATACAGACAAAATCACACAAAGAGGCATACACATAGACACTCAAAAAAGACGATAAGGAAAAAATATGTATGTCTATATATATAAAGAAAAAGGAAGAGTGCAACCAAAGCAATAAGCAAATCTACCAATGATAATAAATTCTGAGTACTAAACTAAGATAAACATAAAACCAGAAACAAATTAGATGCAGAAAGTAAACCCCAAGTCTACAGTTCCTCCCAAAGTCCACTGCTTCAATTTTGGGATGATTTGTTGTCTATTCTGTTATTCCAGAGATGCAGGGTACATCAAGTTGATTGTGGAGTTTTTATTCCCTGCTCCTGAGGCTGCTGGGAGAAATTTCCTTTTTGCTGCTTTGTTCACACATCTCCTGGGGTTCAGCTTTGGATTTGACCCTGCCTCTGCATGTAGGTCCCCTGAGTGCACCTGTTCTTTGCTCAGACAGGACAGGGTTAAAGTAGCAGCTGATTAGGGAGCTCTGGCTCACTCATGCCGGGGGGAGGGAGGGGTACAGAATGCGGGGCAAGTCTGAGGCTGCAGGGGTCAACATAACGTTGCAACAGCCTAAGGCACGTTGTGTGTTCTCCCAGGGAAGTTGTCCCTGGATCATGGGGCCCTGGCAGTGGTGGGCTGCAGAGGCTACTAGGAGGAGAGGTGTGGATAGTGGCCTGTGCTTGATCACAGGCTCCTTGGTGGCTGCAGCAGCAGCCTTAGCATTTCATGCCAGTCTCTGGTGTCCACGCTGATAGCCACGGCTCGGGCCCGTCTCTGGAGCTCATTTAGGCAGTGCTCCAAATCCCCTCCTCACACACCCCAAAACAATGGACTCTTGCCTCTTAGGCAGTTCCAGACTTTTTCTCAGACTCCCTCCCGGCTAGCTGTGGTGCAGTAGCCCCCTTCAGGCACTGTTCACACAGCCAACCCCTGTCATCTCCCTGAGGTCTGACCTCCGAAGCCCGAACCTCAGCTCTCAGCCCTCACCCGCACTGGCAGGTGAGCAGACGAGCCTCTCAGGCTGTTGAGTGCTGGTCGGCACTGATCCTCTGTGTGGGAATCTCTCTGCTTTGCCCTCTGCACCCCTGTTGCTGTGCTCTCCTCCGTGGCTCCAAAGCTACCCCCCTGCCACCCCCATCTCCACCAGTTAAGGGGCTTCTTAATGTGTGGAAACTTTTCCTCCTTCACAGCTCCCTCGCAGAGGTGCTGGTCCTCTCCCTATTCTTTTGTCTCTGTTTTTTCCTTTTCTTTTGCCCTACCCAGGTACATGGGGAGTTTCTTGCCTTTTGGGAAGTCTTAGGTCTTCTGCCAGCGTTCAGTAGGTGCTGTGTAGGAGTTGTTCCACATGTAGATGTATTTCTGATGTATTTGTGGGGGGGAAGGTGATCTCCACGTCTTACTCCTCTGCCATCTTGAAGGTCTCTGAGATAATAGTTTTAAAGGATTATTCTATGCTACTGATGGTGACAAGACTAAAATGGATTGAATAGTTCTTATATAACGTACATTGTATTTTCAAATTAGTGTATCTAGCAGGAGTGAGAACCACACAATACACTTATGATTTTTTCTACACCATTAATTTTCCTCAAAGTTAAGACATAAAGCATTAATACAAGCACAAATTTATTATAAAGTAAAATGCAAAATTTCTATGAATTTTTAAGATAAAACAACAAACTTCAAAGAAATTCCAAGTTTACTGTATCTGCTTCAGGCTCTATCTGTAACTCTCTTGATGGTTGAATATATCTCCCCTTCTCTTTGGTATATTTTATGGTGAATCAAAAGAAAACCAAAATATAAGTGGATAAAATTAATCAATCAAAAGACATAAAGTAGGTGAATAGATTAAAAAAGAAAAAAAAAGACCCAATTGTATGCTATGAGAGGCTCAACTTCGAATTAAGAACATACATAGGATGAAAATGAAGGAATGGATAGAAAGATATTCCATGCAAATGGTAACCAAAAGAGAGCAGGCAAGGGCAGCTATACCTAGAAAAAACAAACTTTAAGTCAAAAATATCCAAACAGACAAAGGTCATTGCATAATAAAAGCATCAATTTATGTGATATATATCATTTTATATAATTATATATATATTTTTTACCTTGCCATTTGCAACAACATTGATGAACCTGAAGGATGTTATGCTAGGTGAAATAAGCCAGACACAGAAAGAAAAAAAAACTACATTGTCTCACTTATATGTAGAATTTTTAATGCTGAATACATAGAAGCAGAGTGTTAGAACAGTGGTTAACAGAGTTGGAGAGGTAAAGGAAATGGGGAGATATTAGTCACAGGGTACAAAGTTGCATTACATAGGCTGAATATGTCTAGAGATCTCATATATTGTATGATGACTATAGTAAATACTGCACTGAATGCTGGAAGTTTGCTAAAAGGGTAAATTTCAAGTGCACTGATCACACCCCAAAAAATATGGTAACTATGTGACATCATGATATGTTATCATGCTTGACTGTAGTAATTATTTCGCTGTGTATATGTATATCAAATCATCATGTTGTACACCTTAAGTACAATTTTTATTAAAAAGAACAAAAATTTTAAAGGGTCAATACAACAGGATGACATAATAATTATAAATATGTATAGGCCAAACATCAAAGAATCTAAGCATATTTTTTTAATTGACATATCTGAAGGGAGAAATAGACATCAATACAATAGTATTAGAAGGCTTCACTACCCACTTTCAATAATGAATAGATCACCCAGGCTGAAAATAAATAAGGAAACAGCAAATTTGAGTAATGCTCTAGACCAAATGGAACCTAACTGACATATACAGAACATTCCATTCAACAGCAACAGAATACATATTCTTTTCAAGCATACATGGAACATTCTCTAGGATAGATCACCTGCTGAGTCACAAAACAAGTCTCATTAAATGTAAGAAGATTGACATAATTCTAAGTATCTTTTCTGAACACAATGAAAAAAAAAACAGAAATCAATAACAAAAACAAATCACAAAACTCACAAATAAATGGAAATTAACACACTCTTGAATGATCATTGGGTCAAAGAAATCAAAAAGGAAATTAGAAAATATCTTGAGAAAAATGAAAACACAATATACCCAAAGTTATGGGATACTGTAAAATACTGTACTATTTTTTTGGGTGTGATCAGTACTAAGAGGGAAATTTATAATGATAAGACAACATTTTTAAAAAGAAGAAAAATGTCAAACGACCTAGGTTTATACCTCAAGGAACTAGGAAAAGAACAACAAGCTAAGCACAAGTTAATGGAAGGAAGGAAATAATAATTAAAATTAAATAAAAATTAGAGCAGAATTAAATGGACTAGAGACTAGGAAAACAATAGAAAGAAACTGGCTAAACTAAGAGTTGATTTTTTTTTAAAGATAAATAAAATCTACAAACCTTTAGCTAGACTAAGCAGAAAAATGACTCAAGTAAATAAAATCAGAAATGAAAGAGCAGACATTACAACTGAAGTCACAGAAATAAAAAATATTATAAGGGTCTATTATAAACAATTGGACTCCAACAAATTGGACAACTTAGAATAAATGAATAAACTCCTAGAAAGTTACAACCTACCAAGAATGAATCAAGAAGAAATAGAAAGCCTGCACAGAACAATAACAAATAAGGTGATTGAATCATACACACACACACACACACACAGACACACACACACACACACACACACACACACAGAGAGAGAGAAAGGGACACAGGGAAATGGGGCTAATGGATATGTTTATTACCTTGATTGTTTTGATGGTAAAATGAGTATATACATATGTTGAAACACAGCAAATTGCTTATATTAATTATGTGCAGTTTTTTGTATACCAATTATACCTCAATAAAGCTGCGGGGAAAAAGACAGAGTAATAACAACTGAGACTTTCTCCAGAGGTAACAAGAAGTGTTGAAAGAGAAATAAAAAGTAAATGCCGGGCTTCCCTGGTGGTGCAGTGGTTGAGAATCCACCTACCAATGCAGGGGACACAGGTTCGAGCCCTGGTCTGGGAAGATCCCACATGCCGCAGAGCAACTGGGCCCGTGAGCCACAACTACTGAGCCTGCGCATCTGGAGCCTGTGCCCCGCAACAAGAGAGGCTGCGACAGTGAGAGGCCCACGCACCGCGATGAAGAGTGGCCCCCACTCGCCGCAACTAGAGAAAGCCCTGGCACAGAAACGAAGACCCAACACAGCCAAAAATAAATAAATTAATTAATTAATTTAAAAAAAAAAAGAAACCGTACCAATGACTGAGCCACACCCCACAGCAATTAAATCTGAATGTCTACAGATAGGACCCAGTCCAGACACTATATTTAAAAAAAAAAAAAAAAAAAGTAAATGCCCCCAGATGGAAGACTCACTTCTGTCCCCGCTCGCACAGTGGAACAGTGCCTTGCCCCAGAGGCCATCCAAGAGGCTGAAGCCTTACTTGCATCAAAGTGGGCTTCTGGAGCTGAACCTGGGACCCCAATCTGACTCTGCCAAGATGGTGGAGAAGTAGGAGGACATGGAGTTCATCTCTCCTCACAAATGCATCAAGAATACATCTAAAAATGGAACAGTTCTCACAGAGCACCACATGAACACTAGCAGAGGACCTCAGACGCCTAAAAGGACAAGAAAGATCCCCATGTAACTGGGTAGGACAAAAGAAGAGAAAAGTAAGAGGAGAGGAAGTGGAAAGGGACCTGCGCCCCTGGGCAGGGAGCTGAAGGAGAGGAGAGGTTCCTGCATCCAGGGAAGCCCCCTCACTGGTGGGGAGATCAGTTGGGACAGAAGGGAAGCTTTGGGGGCTATCGGAGGAAAGTGCAGCAACCAGTCTGTGACAAGTAGGACACAGTGAGACCTACACAGATAATCTGTGTCACAGCCCTGCATGCCCCAGCCTGAGACGTGCATCCACCAGTGCAGAATGGGGCTGGGTACTGGAACTTGGGATTTGGAGAGCAAACCTGGGGAGAAGAGTGCTGTTGGCTGCAAGGAGACAGCCTGAGGGGATGGGAGTGAGGAAATCCGCAACTGGGAATGCTTGTAGAGGAAACCCAGACCATATAAATGAAGTGCCACCATTGAGTGACACAAAAGGGGTGGGGCTACCATTGCAGACTCTCTCCCCACATGCCGGCCCCTGCCTCCCCAGGCACTAGGAAGGGCTCCTGCCAGGGTTGACTCCCTTGCACTGTTGGCCACCGGCTCTCCAGCATACCCTGTCCCCACCAGGGCCAGCTCTCTCATACCCGAGGCCACCAGCTGGCTCTCTCACTCCCATGGCTGCCAGCTCCCCTGCATGACCCATTCCCACATGGGCTCCCACAACCCCATCTGCTGCCTCCTCCTCTGCACCCCCTCCTCACCGGGTGGACTCATGTGCTCTGGGCAGCCTCAGGAGCAGACGCCTGTGGGTGGCCCACACAAATAGGTGGGACTGAAAACACAGCTAAGCCCCAGGGGCCATGCAACTATGGAAGAAAAGCTGAACTCTCTCCTCACAGCTATGCAAACTGTGAATTGACACCCCTGCAACTGGCTTTTTAAACTCAGTGCCTACAGAACATCTGAATGGACAACAAGGCTCCCACAGAAAAGACGGTTCTAGCTTTAGCAGCAGTAGGCTTTGTGGGAACATACATGCCAGGGTTGTGCCAAGCTAGAGTCTGAGCTGACCACAGGGGGTCCAGACTCATGATTACTGCAGTCCGGGGACCTGACTTCAGTGGACCTACGCTGGTGGCCTGGTAAAAACATCTGAAAGACACCAGGGCCAATAGCGGGCATACCCACAGTTAAGGTAAGGCCGAGAGCAGTGCCAACAACAGTGTAATCTGAAAACTTGCACAATGGGTGAAAAGTGACATGACAGAGCACACCCACAGGTGAATAACTCCAGAGGAGGAATACTCATTGGCTTTCCTCCCAGTGGGAGTGATCCAATCCTGCCTAGCTCACACTGCAGATCAGAAACACAGCTAAGAAACAGATCTTGGGGCCTCTACTCCAACAACTATGGAGCAAACCCCACCTCTAACAGGGCAGTGACAACCACAGAGCAAAGGGGAGGCCCCACTCAATATCCAGTGCAGGCTCTGGTCACCACAACATCAGTCACATCTCCTATCAAGGGGATAATGGCCAGCATACACTGAGGGAAAAGGTGGCAGTCGTCTATACTAAAAACAATGCTTGCACCAAAAAATATTAAACCCACACAGGCTACACAGGGATGTTCCCACATAAAAATAACCCTCCCAAGACAGTCTGAGGGTCTTGAATCGAGAGGAAGAACCCCCAGAGCATTCAGCCTTGAAGGCCAGTGGGGCTTGAGTGCAAGAGCTCTACAGGGATGGGGGAAACAGAGACTCCAATCTTGAGGGTGTACAAAGGTCTCACGTGCACTGGGACCCAGCACAAAGTACCTCCATAGGAACCTGGGCTACACCTACTTAGGGGTCTTGGAGGGTATACCGGGGTGCAAAGCATTGACTATAGCTCACTATGAGGGCAAGGACACTGGTAGCAGAAGCCCCAGGGAATATTGATCAGAGTGAGCTCTCCCGGAGGCCAACATTTCAGCACCAAGACACAACCCCTCCCAACAACCTGCAAGCTCCAACGCTGGAAAGCCTCAGGCCAAACAACCAACAAGGTAGGAAACCAGCCTCATCCAACAGAAGACAGGCTACCTAAAGTTGTACTGATCTCACAGCCACCTCAAAACACACCCTTTGACATGGCCCCAGCTCCACCCACCAGAGGGCAGGCACCAGCCCATCCCACCAAGAAGCCTGCAAAAGGCCCTGGACCAACCTCACCCACCAGGGGGCAGACACCAGAAGCAAGAGGAACTATTATCCTGCAGCCTGTGGAAAGGAGACCACAAACACAGTAAGTTAGATGAAATGAGATGACAGAGAAATTGGTGCAAATGAAAGAAAAAGATAGAAACCCACAAGAACAACTAAATGAAGAGGAGATAGGCAATCTACCTGAAAAAGAATTAATAGTAATGATAGTAAAGATGATCCAAGATCTCAGAAAAAGAATGGAGGCACAGATCGAGATAATGCAAGAAATGTTTAAGAAGCAGTGCGATTTAAAGGACAAAAAGAGATGAACAATACAATAACTGAAATACACTAGAAGGAATCAATATAAGAATAAATGTAGGAGAACAACGAATAAGTGAGCTGGAAGACAGAGTGATGGAAATCACTGCCACAGAACGGAATAAAGAAAAAAGAATGTATAAACAACAAGGTCCTAATGTATAGCACAGGCAACTATATTCAATATCCTGTGATAAACCATAATGGAAAAGAATATAAAAAAGGAATGTATATATGTGTATAACTGAGTCACTTTGCTATACAGCAGAGATTGGCACAAATTGTAAATCAAATATACTTCAATCTAAAAAAATTTTTTTTAAAGAAACAAAGAATGAAATGAGGACAGTCTCAGACACCTCTGGGACAATATTAAACATGCCAACATTCACATTATAGGGGTTCCAGATGGAGAAAAGAAAGGGAAAGGGCCTGAGAAAATATTTGAAGATATTATGGCCGAAAAATTCCCTAACATGAGAAACACTCACTCAAGTCCAGGAAGCATAGAGAGTCCCATAGAGGATGAACCCAAGGAAGAACATGCTGAGACGCATATTAATCAAACTAACAAAAATTAAAGACAAAGAAAAAATATTAAAAACAACAAGGGAAAAGCAACAAATAACATACAAGGGAACCCCCATGAGGTTATCAACAGATTTTTCAGCAGAAATTCTGCAGGCCAGAAAGGAGTGGCACAATATACTTCAAGTGATGAAAAGGAAAAACCTACAACCAAGAATGCTCTACACAAAAAGTCTCTCATTTAGATTTGATGGAGAAATCAAAAGCTTTACAGACAAGCAAAAGCTAAGAGAATTCAGAACCACCAAACCAGCCTTACCACAAATGCTAAATGAACTTCTCTAGGTGGGAAAGACACCAGCATCTTAAAACAACCTTGTACCTATACAGATTGCTATATCCAGACTTCATGGGAACAGTAAACCAAAAAACTACAAGAGATACACACACAAAAGAGAAAAAGCATCCCAAACACAACACTAAAGATGGTCATAAAACCACAAGAGAGGAGAACAAAAGAGGAAGGGAAGAAAAAAGACCTACAAAAACAAATCCAAAACAAGTAAGAAAATGGCAATAGGAACATACATATCAATAAATACCTTACATGTAAATGGATTAAATGCTCTAACCAAAAGACATAGGTTGGATGACTAGATATACAAACAAGACCCATGTTATGCTGTCTACAAGAGACCCACTTCAGACCTAGGGACACATAAAGACTGAAAGTGAGAGGATGGAAAAAGATTTTCCATGAAAATGGAAATCAAAGCTGGAGTAGCAAAACCCATATCAGACAAAATAGACTTTAAAATACTGTTAAAAGAGACAAGGAAGGACACTACATAATGATCAAGGAATCAATCCAAGAGGAAGATATAGCAATTGTAAATATATACGCACCCAACATAGGAGCACCTCAATATATAGGGCAAATGCTAACATCCATAAACGGGGAAATCAACAGTAACACAATAATAGTGGGGGACTTTAACACCCCACTTACACCAATTGACAGATTATCCACACAGAAAATTAATAAGGAAACCTAAGCCTTAAATGACACATTAGACCAGATAGACTTAATTGATATCTATATGACATTCCATCCAAAAGCAGCAGAATATACTTTCTTCTCAAGTGCACATGGAACATTCTCCAAGAAAGATCACATCTTGGGCCACAAATCAAGCCTTGGCATATTTAAAAAATTGGAATCATAAAACATTTTTCTGACCACAATGCTATGAGAGTAGAAATCAACTACAGGGAAAAAAGGTAAAAAAACACAAACACATGGAGGCTAAACAATATGTTACTAAACAACCAATGGATCACTGAAGAAATCAAAGAGGAAATCATAAAATACCTAGGGAAAATTGATGATGAAAACATGACGATACAAAATGTATGGGACGTGGCAAAAGCAGTTCTTGGAAGTTTATAGCAATACAATCTTACCTCAGGAAACAAGAAAAATCTCAAATTAACAACCTATCCTTACACATAAAGCAACTAGAGAAACAGGAACGAACAAAACCTAAAGTTAGTAGAAGAAAAGAAATTATAAAGAACAGAAATAAGTAGAGATGGAGAAAACAATAGCAAAGATAAATGAAACTAAAAGCTGGTTCTTTGAGAAGATAAACAAAATTGATAAAACTTTAGCCATATGCATCAAGAAAAAGGGAAAGGACTCAAATCAATAAAATTAGAAATGAAAAAGGAGAAGTTGCAATGGACACCACAGAAATACAAAGGATCGTAAGAAACTGCTACAAGCAACTCTATGCCAATAAAATGGACAACCTAGGAGAAATGGATGAATTCTTAGAAAGGTACAACCTTCTAAGACTGAACCTGGAAGAAATAGAAAATATAAACACACCAATCACAAATATTGAAATTGAAATTGTGCTTTAAAAACGTCCAACAAACAAAAGTCTAGGACCAGATGGCTTCACAGGCGAATTCTGTCACACATGTAGAAAGGAGTTAACACCTATCCTTCTGAAACTATTCTAAAAAATTGCAGAGGAAGGAACACTCACAAGCTCATTATACACGGCCACCATCAACCTGATACAAAACCAAAGGTATCACAAAAAAGAAAATTACAGGCCCAAATATCACTGATGAACATAGACACAAAAATCCTCAACAAAATACTAGCAAGCCAAATCGAACAACCCAGTAAAAGAGTCATGCACTATGATCAGGTGGGATTTATTCAGAGATGCAAAGATTCTGCAATAAACACAAATAATGTGATACACCACATTAACAAACTGAAGAATAAAATTCATATGATCATCTCAGTAGATGCAGAAAAAGCTTTCAACAAAATTTAACTCCCATTTATGATGAAAACACTCCAGAAAGTGGGCATAGAGGGAACCGAACTCAAGATAATTAAGTCCATATATGACAAACCCACAGCAAACATTATTCTCAATGGTAAAAAACTGAAAGCATTTCCTCTAAGATAAGGAACAAGATAAGGATGTCCATCTTGCCACTTTTATTCAACTTAGTTTAGGAGGTCCTAGCCAAGGCAACCAGAGAAGAAAAAGAAATAAAAGAAATCCAAATTGGAGAAGAAGAAGTAAAACCGTCACTGTTTGCAGCTGACATGATACTATACATAGAAAATCCTAAAGATGCTACCAGAACACTACTAGAGCTTATCAATGAGTTTGGTAAAGTTACAGGATACAAAATTAATACACAGAAATCTCTTGCATTCCTATACACTAACAATGAATGATTAGAAAGAGAAATTAAGGAAACAGTCCCATTTATCATTGCATCAAAAAGAATAAAACACTTGGGAATAAACCTACCTAAGGAGGCAAAAGACCTGTACTCAGAAAACTATAAGATACTGATGAAAGAAATCAAAGATCACACAAACAGATGGAGAGATATACCATGTTCTTGGATGGGAAGAATCAATATTGTCAACAAGACTATACTATCCAAGGCAGTCTACAGATTCATTGCAATCCCTACCAAATTACCAATAGCATTTTTCACAGAATTAGAACCAAAAATTTTACAATTTGTATGGAAACACAAAAGACCCCAAATAGCCAAAGCAATCTTGAGAAAGAAAAACGGAGCTGGAAGAATCAGGCTCCCTGACTTCAGACTATACTACAAAGCTACAGTAATCAAAACAGTGTGGTTCTGCCACAAAACAGAAATATAGATCAATGGAACAGGATAGAAAGTACAGAGATAAACCCACGTACCTATGGTCACCTAATCTGTGACAAAGGAGGCAAGAATATACAATGGAGAAAGACAGTCTCTTCAGTAAGTGGTGCTGGGAAAACTGGACAGCTACATGTAAACCAATGAAATTAGAATATTCTCAAACACTATACAGAAAAAGAAACTCACGATGGATTAAAGACCTGAATGTAAGACAAGATACTATAATTCTTAGAGGAAAACATATGTAGAACACACTTTGAAATAAATCGCAGCAAGATCTTTTTTGACCCACCTCCTAGAGTAATGAAAAGAAAAACAAAAATAAACAAATGGGACCTAATTAAACTTAAAAGCTTTTGCACAGCAAAGGAAACCATAACCAAAATGAAAAGACAACCCACAGATAGGGAGAAAATATCTTATGGAAAAACCCAAATGAACTTTTTGGCCAGCACAACATTTGCAAATGAAGCAACCAACCAGGGATTAATCTCCAAAATATATAAATAGCTCATACACCTCAATATCAAAAAAACAAACAACCCAATCAAAAAATGGGCACAAGATCTAAAAAGACATTTCTGTAAAGAAGACTTACAGATGACCAAAAAGCACATGTAAAGATGCTCAACATCACTAATTATTAGAGAAATGCAAATCAGACTGCAAGGAGGTATCACCTGACACCATTCAGAATGGCCGTCATCAAAAAAATCTACAGAGAATAAATGCTGGAGAAGGTGTGGAGAAAAGGGAACCCTCCTACATTGTTGATGAGAATGTAAATTGGTACAGCCACTATGGAGAACACTATAGAGATTCCTTAAAAAACAAAAAATAGAGTTACCATATGATCCGGCAATCCCACTCCTGGGCATATATCCCAAGAAAACCATAATTCAAACAGATACATGCAACCCAATGTATATTGCAGTGCTATTTACAATAACCAGGACGTGGAAGCAACCTAAATGTCCATTGATGGAAGAATGGAGAAAGAAGATGTGGCACATATATACAATGGAATATTACTCAGCCATAAAAAAGAATGAAATAATGCCATTGGCAGCAACATGGATGGACCTAGAGATTGTCATTCTGAGTGAAGTAAGTCAGGCAGAGAAAGACAAATATCATATGATATTTCTTATATGTTGCATCTAAAAAAACATAGTACAAATGGACTTATTTACAAAACAGAAATACAGTCACAGATGTAGAAAATAAACTTATGGTTACCAAGGGGGAAATGTGAGGGAGAGATAAAATTGTGAGATTGGGATTGACACATACACACTACTATATATGAAATATATAACTAATAAGAAGCTACTGTAGGGACTTCCCTGGTGGCACAGTGGTTAAGAATCCACCTGTCAGTGCAGGGGACACAGGTTCGATCCCTGGTCCGGGAAGATCCCACATGCCGTGGAGCAGCTAAGCCCATGTGCCACAACTACTGAGCCTGCACTCTAGAGCCCGCGAGCCACAACTACTGAGCCTGAGTGCCACAACTACTGAAGCCTGCACACCTAGAGCCCGTGCTGTGCAACAAGAGAAGCCACCCAATGAGAAGCCCGTGCACCGCAATGAAGAGTAGCCCCCGCTCGCCGCAACTAGAGAAAAGCCCAAGCACAGCAGCAGAGACCCAAGGCAGCCAAAAATAAAAATTAATTAATTAAAAAAAATAATAAAAAGAACCTACTGTGTAGCACAGGGAACTCGACACAATACTGTGTAATGGCCTACATGGGAAAAGAATCTAAAAAAGAATGGATATATGTATATGTATAATTGATTCACTTTGCTGTACAGCAGAAACTAACAAAGCATTGTAAATCAACTCTACTCCAATAAAAATTAATTTAAAAAAAGTAAACACCTCCCCCCGAAAAAGGATCAGTTAAGCCACTTGAAGTGATATTCATAAGATTGCATAACACTCAATTTTCCATCTTCTCACCATTTTCAACACATCATTTGGTATGAAAAACATAAAAGCCATAGAGTTGTACTCATAGAAGTTTTTCTCACTATTTATAACCTCCTGTTAATCACATGAAATATAATCCTTACGTTTTTGAAGCATAGTCAGTAAAAAATGCTTTTTAAAAATAATGGGTATTTAAAAATTAAAAAATGAATTCCTGAGGGAGATTATCCTACTTCTTTTTTTAAGAAAAAAAAATTAAGCATAAAATAGGAGAGTAGGTTCATACCTGTTTTGGATTTTTTCATTGCTGTGTTACCATCGAATTAATACAAATTCCTTAGTGTCGAAGATCAATTGTTCAACATGGTGAGAGCATTTTTGACTATATGTTGTAGAACAAGTTCAATGCTATTTTTAGCTGGCTCCTCAGTGTATGAACATATCACTTGCTGTATTCTCTTCATCAATCTATAAAATTACCAGTCATTTTATTAACATCATGAACAATTATTAGTTTCTCTTGTCTATGGCAAAGTTGTAAATATTTTCTTGTTCATATAGTTATAAATTCTGCTTTACAAGATATAAGTTTTTCCCTGTCATATTATGCTATTGGTTTTTCCCCAAACTATTCAAAATTTATTATTTAGACTCCATCAGGTAGTGAAAGATTTTCATTGGTAATCAATAGAAGTTTCTTGAAACCAATTTTTCTGTGATTTACTTGATGATTTTTTACGAAAGTAGACCAAAGTCTTCTTGTTAACTATTTATCTCCTACAAGCACCACAGTGCTTGCTCATTACTAGATATGACCGGCATACTAGTTATGTACTAAAAATCATAAAAGTTATTCTATTGAGAATATAATCTAGATACCCATAATGGTAGAACACAATGGGAAAAAAAAAGATAAAATATTGTCATAAAATT
The DNA here is from genome assembly GCF_965194825.1 of Balaenoptera physalus. Lineage (NCBI taxonomy): Eukaryota > Metazoa > Chordata > Mammalia > Artiodactyla > Balaenopteridae > Balaenoptera > Balaenoptera physalus. Next base: position 75,626,543 of record NC_138892.1, read on the forward strand.
CTCCTCTAAATGGCTGAGTATTATTTGGTGAGAATTCTGCACTGGAATACAAAAAACACGTACTAGAATATGTTCTTATTACATACCTAATTTTTGTCTTTGTTTGCTATAATTCTCCTTCCCATCTTTCACCAATTTAACACGTATTAAGAATTGAAACTATAGCTATGTCAAAAAGTGTTTCTTCTGTTGTATTTTTTTATTAAGGTGAAATTCACATGACATAAAACCAACCATTTTAAAGTTTACAGTTCAGTGACATTCAGCATATTCACAATGTTGGGCAATCATCACTGCTATCTAGTTCCAAAACAAAAATCATAATCACTTATATAATTTACCATATATAAAATCTACCAGTTATATAACTGTATAAATATTTACTACCATATGTGAAATTTCTTTATTAACAATACAAAGTTGCATTATCTTGATTTTACAGATGAGAAAATAAAGTTCAGATAGCTTATATAATGTTATACTGAAGATATACACATAATATGTTGCTTAGCCAGGATGTCTATTTCCAAAAGCTGTAGCCATTCCTGTGTGTTAACATACCATCCAGCTCACCTTTTATTAGTGAATGAATTTCTAAGGCAGCCAGGCATTTCTTTGTGCCAGCATGCAGTAATATTGCTGTTATTCTAGTGTGCTATTTCAGAAAAAAATGCATATTTGAGAGTTTTCATATATAGGCTCCTAAGATATGTTTAAATATTTTCTTGAGATTAAAATGTTTGTTGGCTCTTCCAAATTATATTTAGCAACTATCATGTCGAGAGGAAATGTTTTATTTTGTGGTATTCTTTACCTTTTCTTTGTCTTTCAGATATGCTTCTTCTGTAAAGGATGGCTCCCAGTATTTTGTGCTACTGATTGTGACAGACGGTGTTATCTCAGATATGGCTCAAACTAAGGAGTCCATAGTTAATGTAAGTAAGAGTCATTCAGTCTTGGGCTGGCTAACTGAATGCCTGGTGCTACTTAGGTTGACTAACTAGAGTCTACTTAGTTGACTTAAGAGTGAAACAAAATGCCCATGCCTTTGCAGCCAATTGCATTATCCAGAAAACTCACACACATTAGTAGCATTCATCCATAAGGACCAAACTAAGAGGTGTGAATAATTGGGTAGTAACAAAATTATTTCCAAAAAATTAAAATAAAAATAAATAATAGCATCACCTTCATGTGCATGACTGTGTTTATCTTGATTAGTTTGATGTGCTTGTATACAGTTTGTACAATTTGTACAGAATATTTCTTTAACATTTACATTTACAGTAATAGTTACAGGAGAACTGTGCTAATTTCTATATTTATAGAACTGGATAAGGACTAGCATTGATTCAAAATCCATTTTTCTCATTATTCCTAATTATGTGTTATATTTATGATTCATTGTCTTCTTTATTAGACTATAATTTATAATATCTATATTTACTAGACTGCAACCTCTAAAATTATATCTGTTTTTACTTACCTTTCTATACTCAGGTTTAGCAATGTTTGACACAAAATAGACATTAGTAAAAATGGGCTGTGTGAAAAAATTGTTTATCATACTTCATAATTATTAATAGCATAGGGAAAATATAATTAGCTGTTTGTGTGAGAAAAAAATAGTTACATGTGGGAAAAAATCAAATGTTTATAGACATACACTTAGCAAAACCAAACACAAAAAGGAAGAGAGGTAGAATCTTGTACATTTACTTATTTGTTTATATGGTTTTGACTAGACACACTGGGTTGGATTTGTCTTGATTTCCTTTATGTTCTGATCAGTGGCATTATCATGCTCTTTAAAATATGGACTTAGTAATCTAGGTTTAAACTAACAGGACATGCACTGAGGAACAGTTATTCATAATTCAGTGACCTTCACAGCTGAAGATGTGGTTGCTATACTGTTCCACCTATCTGCTGGTGGATCTTATATTCTTACCATAAAATTATTTTATCATACTAATAATAACTTTCTATAATTATCATTTGTATTCACTCATTTACTATGAAAATTGCTTTTCCTAACCATAGCTATAAATGAAATAGAGTACTACTTTTTCACAAATATGGTACCTTTTTTTCCCTTTTAGCAACTGAAAGATTTTTGAATGGAGAGAGAACATGGAAAAAGAGACCAAAGGTACCCAGAATCAGCTTAGGAATATTTTGTCTGAGAATAGCAAGTGAAAGCAGATGCTCAGTACTTTTTAAAAAAAAATATTATCCAAGACTGGTCATTCCTGAAGAACATCCCACTGAATTAGCATATGTACAGAGTTCAGAAAGGATAAGAGTGGAATCAAGTATATTATTCTGTGTTAATTTTAAATATGTTCAAAACTATTTTAAAGAACATCTGTGAAAAATATCAAAACTCAGGATATTTTTTAATTCTTAGTTGTTTCCTCAATTCAGTTTCTTAATTGTGAACTGTGTGTTCTCTTTGAAGGCTTCAAAACTTCCAATGTCAATAATTATAGTAGGTGTTGGGCCAGCAGAATTTGATGGTGAGTAATAAAATTTCAGTAGTATTCCTTGGGAATTTATTTAATCTGACTCATTATGCACTTAGGTTTCTATCACTCTTTTTTTGCATATAAGGATGTGAGTGTGCGTATGGATTTGTATACAGTGTTCATGTACATATAGACATAAATATAGATATTACATGATGGAGTCTATTAAGGTGAGCAAATTAAAAGGATGTCTTCTGAGTAGGACATTATCTCTCTAGTATAGGTTAATTCAACATGTAGCTTTCTGTTTTATTAGAGATGGTTTGTACCTCAAAATATTTCTTAAGACCAAGTGATAAATTGAGTTTTTGTTCCCAAGGCGAAATACACTTTGGATTCCCTAAAAACTTTTAAGGATGAGCACTAAATTAATAAACCACTAGGTTGTGAAATAGAAATATTAACACAAGCATAATAATGGATTTTCAGACCTTGGCTAGTTGATAGACATTATTTTTATATATATTTAAGTTCTGTCATATGAAAGAGTAAAGTAAAATGAAAATGGAATTGACCATCTGAAATTTAATGAGACTTTATATAATTATGCTAAATTCACTTACTGGGTAGTTTTCTGTTTGGGCTCAAGCCATCTTCAAATGTCAATTAGTGTGACGGGTGTTTGTGTGACTAGTGATCTGGGTAAACTTCTCTAAGGATAGTCTATTCCTCGTCACCTGATGAATTCCTTTAAGAGAACTCTGTGCTAGACATCAACTGCATAACCACATAACATTCACCTGGTTCAGGTGTTTTTACATTAATGATGACAGTATTTAGCTTGGAACTTTAGAAATGAGAATAATTTTAGAATATTTGGAACAACTTTTGGTATGATACAGGTTAATTTAGGCACATAGGTGGCTAATTATTGTGTGATCATCACTAGGATGATTCTTGTTTAACCACCAGTGCCTCCTCCATAAGGATAGAATAGATCTCTCAGTCTCAGGTAAAACAACACAAGCAATTATATTGCTGATCCTGGAAATTCTTTCCTTTAATTCCATGCTTGGCTGGTCACACTTTGCATCATTATAATCTTCCAGCAGAAGTCATTTTAGCTCCTGCTAATATTTTCTCTGTCTCTGAATATTTACATCTGTTTACATTGTCCATCAGGCATGAATCTGAGATACCACTCTGGAGTCAGGAAAACTAAGACACATCTTTCTTGTTAACACTTTGTGTACTTGATCATCTTCATTGAGCAGTGATAGACTGTGGTTCACAAACTTCACTGATTGCTAGGTTAAAATAACTCATGATTTCTTCTTCAGTTACTAATTTGCTTTTGCCTCTCAAGTATGCACTTCTCGTTGGGTATAGTCCAGGTCTCCCAGAATCCTATGGAAGGCCGTTGTTAGGTGTAAGCCCTGTCACTTGTTCCCCAAGAGCTCCCACACATAATGTGTAAATAGAGAGCCACTGACCCTTCCTATATATATTTCTGGTCATATATTTCTATTCAAAGCAGCAGGCACAGCTATTTGGGTACTAACTTCTTACAACTGCCACACCTATTTATTTTCTTCAATTTTTTTGTTCCCAGTGAATTATTTATCAGGGTTTTGAGGTATGAAAATTCATCATTTCCCGCTCTGACTTCTTGAATTAACTAAAAAAAAAAAAAAAAAATGCAGGAATCACTCAGAGATCAGAATATGTTTTATTAATAGTAGTGTAGAATTGGAGAATTTGGGTTGCCCTGTGCACAGAATCAGACTTCTTGCTACTTTTTTCCCCAAAGATTAAATGACCTCACCTTTATCTCCAGGCCTTCTCTGTACATGGGCAGATCCTTGCCTATTAAGCATGCCACAG